>NC_142619.1:51704786-52019085 GCF_059453375.1 Lepisosteus platostomus
GGCTTCCCAAAAGAAAAACTCACAACTTCTCTCTTGAGGCCATCTTGATTATACTGCTGGCACTGAGTCAGATATTCACAGTATTAATGAAATGATTAAATCCTGCATAAAGACCCAGGTTGTTTAACCCTTCGACATCCTGACCTCTGCAGTCTAAGGCAGCTCTACTGCTGGTGGCTGGTTATAACCATCCCCAATGAGCTCAGAATAATTGTCGTATTCACCCTTCCTAATTATCCTGCCAGTTTAAAACTAGTTTCCCTATTGAAACCCTCTCTTTATATCCACGGTAATCAAAGCTATATTTATTAAATAACCAACCATCACTCAGCTCACACAAAAACGTCCATAAGGCTACATAAGGCAGGGCCAGACTGATCTTGTTTTGCAGGCTCTCTCTTTCTCCATTTACAATCCATGTCAGAAACATTGCACCCATATCTTTTATATCCTTCTTGATCAAATCCCACTGCAAGGCCAGGAAGTTTGGGCTCATGGAAACACAGGCCCCCAGCAAGCAATGTTGCTCAAAAGCATTAAATTTCTCAAGGTTGTTGCTGTTTCCTCTATAACCCCTGTAAAGAAACTCCTCACATGTTATTGAAAGTAAGTTGTAAAACCAGCACCTAACTGGCTCCAGGTTACTTTTACAATGGCTTTCCATCTTAGAGCAAGCGTAATGAGCATGCCTTATAGTGAAGGAAATAGGTCGAAAAGAAAATTTTAAAACAAGTCAGACCCCAATAACATTTAGGAAAACAGATTAGCATAAAGTTATTAAGACACTTGCCTACAAGAACTGTTTAAGTACTGTATGCTTGCACTGTTTGTTTCAAAAGGCATTTTGTTAAAGTACACAGTTAAAGGACTATATGTTGTTTGTCAACAATAAGGACAAATTAAACTAAATGATGCACATAAATGGACACAGAGCTAGCAGACACCTAAACCAAAGGCAAAACAAAAAACTACATAAGTCATATATTTTTCCAGCTTAAGACTTCATATTTTCAACTATTTTTGACATCACAGAGTACAGGCAATTTATAAAAGTTAAATAATAATAAATAAGTTTAATTTTCCATTAACAGTTTGGTGGTGGACAGGCATAAAAATAGTCATGACCAGGCAGAAAACTTTACTACTAATATTTATAATTGCATCGTGACCTAGAGTTCAACACTTAACATGCAATCTAGCCATATACTGTAAACACACTCTCAAACACAGAACACTATAATACAGTCAGAAGCAGACATAATTCTTTGAAAGAAAGTAAGCTTCCATAAATACCTCACCCTCTACAAATAAACCAGTCCTCTAAACTGATACAAATAAGAAGCTGACCTTGTGAAATACATAAGTATTGGAAACTTCCACTAATATGATAAATACAGCACCTCTCCCGAAATTTAGTCTAGGTTCCTTCTGTGCCCTATACAAAGGTTTTGGTCAAGAAAGAATCCAGTGATGAAAATAAACTGTAAAGCTGCAACTCGCTCTGTCCAATCTCTCTTTTTCCATGTCCAGCTAAATCTTTTTTACTTTGGATCTCCTTTTGATGTATACTGTACCACATGAACTATAGGTCATCCTCTAGAAAATCTAGTCTCAAAAGTTGTGGATCCCTCTAAACTCCACACAGCTTAGTTATACTTAACTGATTAGATAAGCCATCATTATACCTGGGATATTAGCAAAATTCCTTCTATTACACATTTCAATGTTCATCTGTGTTAAATTTGCTCCGTTTAACATTGTCTTTCCTTGCCAGTCTGATCGTAGCGGCTGATCAATTTAAGATATCTTTGTTCACATTTTGATGCTTACCTTAAAACTGAATGTATCCTGTAACAACTAAGTTAATCTTAGTTACGTTTATTTATGGTTATCTTAACTCTGAAGACAATCAAAAACTTGAGGTCTGTTTTCAAACCCTTTTTTTCAGCAAGAAAAAGAGTATGCTAAGTCGATGGGATGCGTGTTTGATGACTAGAAATGTAAAGACAGATATAGTTCATTTGAAATCTTATTTTGCTGGAAGAACCTGACTTATAACTCACCATCTGTTACTGTGCACTGAACTTCTCCCTTCACGCAGACACAGCTAACATGCTGGTCCTTCTCCCAGTGGGCTCCCTCCTCGATCTCTCTTCCCTCCCAGGAACATGTCAGGCGCCGACACTCACAGGACTCCAGGAAAGCCACTCGAGACAACAGGTCAGCATTCTTCATCAAGAGAAATAACAAAAATAAATCGAGCATGTAAAAGAGTAATCCTTGGCAAAATGATCTTCAATTATTACCCCAGCATGCCAAGGCAGGTGGCAACTGTAATTTTTTTTTGCTGAAAGTTGCAATTTGTCAGAATACGCAAAATGTACTGTAGAAGAGGAGGCTACCTTGCTTGTTTGGTTGCAAGTGCTTTTTTTAATTCTAAGATTTTATTAAGCCTTTGGCAGAATTATTGCAAGAATTCAGCAATTTGACCGAGTAGCTTGTTCCTACAGCTAGAGAGGAACCTACAGCCACCTCCAGAACTATCAGTTGTCTATATTTTGACGGAGGAAACATGCTGGGAGAATTGGTGGATACAGTAGGTGCCTCTTGTTAGTGGATGAGGCACTCAGAAAAGAACTGTAAGAAACCTGTCAACAAGTCTTGTTTTTTCCTTCAGTGTTCAGAGTTTGTAGTCAAAAGGCAAAATGAAAAGCAAAAGCATGCAAATTTGAAGCCGAAATAAAATCTTTACAAAATCAGATCCATAGCACATAAATTAGTCATACCACAATCAACAGTTTGGTATATACTGCAGATGAAAGAAACCACAGGCATAGTTATCAATCAGCCAAGACTGGTTGGCCAAGAAAAACATCTGTAGTTGATGATAGACACATTATCAGAACTGTCAAGGAAATCCTTAAAACAAATCTCAGTGAAATCACAAACAGCCTCCTGAGTTCAGGACTGAAGGTATCAAAATCAGCAGTTCACAGAAGATAGAGACAGCAGAAAGATGCTGCCATAAAAAAAAATTAAGAATGGTTACAAGCAGGAATAGTTCATTCACCCCATGTTGTTCATTTGGTAGAAAACAGCACAACCCAAAACATATGGCCAATTCAACCAAGGAGTTCATTAGGATCAAAATGTGGAAAATCTTAGACTGGCTAAGCCAATCTCCAAATTTAAATTCCATTAAACATTCCTCATTATCACAAATAAAAATTGCTAGTCTTTAAAGCAAAAATCACAAATCTGACTTTGCTTCACCAATACTTTTGTATAGCACTTTATAATCCTTTGTGAAAAAGCTTCCAGTTTTTATCCATAAATCCACATCTGTTTGATTTCCATGTGAAGACTCAAAACTCAAAATTTTTAAAACACTGAAGTGAAAACATCCCACAAACAGGTAATAACCCAAAGGCTGCAGCAAAGATCACTCAAAAAGTTTGGTGAGCACAATGAGTCACAGACTTCATACAGTTATTGCTGCAAAGCAATATGCAAAAAATGCTGACATTTACACTCTGAAATTTAAAGTGAAATTCTTCCATTACCTACTTTATGCTCACTTGAAATCACAGGGTTAGAAACAAAGCATGCTTTTGTTCTAATGTTATCAAATGTTTGCATGGAGTTACTAAAATAAATATTATAATGTTCTCACCACCCATACTAATCTCATGATCACAAATACAAATTGCTTGACTGTAAAGCAAAACTCACAAAGTTGATTTTGCTTCCCCGAGACTTTTGTACAGCAATTTATAACCCTTTGCATAAAAGCTTGCTGTTTTTAGCTGTAAGTGCACATCTGTTTAATTTCCATGTGAGGATTTAAATCCTTGTTTAATAATTGATAATATAATTAGGAAATGCTCTGGGGTGACTCAAGCTTTATGGGGTTTTAAATCCTTTTATTAAGACTCCTTTTTTATATTAAAGACTTAAAAGATTTACTTCCTTCAACATAAAGGAAAGTCCAAATTAGATATTTCATTAAGCTTTTTTATACTGTCAATTAACCAATTAACCTTATCATTGTCTGTTCATCTTCCTCCAAAACAGCAGTCATTTTCATAATGTGGTAACCATAACTTTGAACAAGACTTTAAATTGTGTTTCAATTGCATTGTATAATCTTGGCTTATCCTTCATTCATTTCAACACTTGATATGCATTCTGATATACATAAAAATCTAGGTTCTGCAATCCTGAGTCTAAATTATTAAAAGTAAAGATGCAGGTACAGTAGCTGCAATAAGCTGCTTGTTTTCACATTTCTCTGAGACATACCACCACATACCTGAGCTTTAACCATATCAAGCATCATGCTAAGACTCTCCACTGTTTGCTCCAACCTCCTCATCCGCTTTTCTTGATTTTCTGGCTGAAGCAGGTGACTCTGCAAAGCAGCTGGTGGCCCAGGATCACTTTGTTGCTGCTGATAGTTTACAAAATCAGGCTGGTCTTCTGGGTACACATTAGGATCTCTTACAAAGGGATTCTCTAGCCTGGGGTCTGTTGATCAGAAGAGCAAAAAGCTTTATGAATGTCACAAGTCACAAGCTGCTTACCGATTAATTTTCAAAAACTGCAACTATAGACATGATAAGAATTGTAGGAAAGTCTGCAGGATGCATACTGTAGAACCAATGACAATTTAAAGACTGCACATTTCAATTTTGCTCACTCCTTTTGGTTAACATTTGGGTTGGGATTTCTTCAGCAATCTGAGTAGCAGTTTAACCAAATACAAGTCCTTTACCAGAATGTTCTCTAACCCTTTGCATGCACAAGATAAATAAAAATTCTACTGCTTTTGCAACAGCATACCATAGTTCACAGCAAAAACTAAAACTAATTTAAGATCAAGTAAAGAAAAAAAGGATTTTGGCGAGTGTATTATAAAACCGTTTAAATACTGCCACTACCTCCTGCTACTACTGTATTTCCTTGGGACACATATTTATTACAGTCTGAATATTGCTAGAACATAACCATGGTTGAAATAAAATAGTTGAAATTACCATTAGTATAAATATTTCCTACCTACAAAACTACTGTCAAGCATGGTGGTGTCAACATTATGTTACAATTCTGATTGTCATTGGCAGGGAAGCTTGTCAAGACTGATGGGAACATACTGTACTGTAGATGTAGCAAAGTACAAGCAAATCTTAGAGGAGGACTAAAAGGTCCTGAAGGATCTAAACCTGTCAGCAGGATAAAAGCTCAAGGCATAAGGCCAAAACTGCACTCGAGTGGCCTGAGATTACAAATGGTGTTCCAGTCAAAGTCCTGCTTTGAAACCTAAAATCACACGGGAGAACCGGATCCTCAAGCAACCCAAGAGAGCTGGAGCAAGTCTGCCAAGATGAATGGGCAAAAGTTGTACCAAGCCAGTGTGCAATGTTGGTACTTATCCAAGAAGACCTGGAGATGTAAAAAACATAATTTGGGTTTCTAGCTCATGATTGTTTTGGTGCTCCCTGGTAGCCACACTGTACATAGGTTTCCAGTCCCTGTATAATTTGGCCAGATTCATTCATTGGCCTGTTTATATATTTACTTTAGCATTTGCTTTTTTTTTTGTTGCACTTAATGCATTCAGGAATGAGTAAGCTTCTGTTAATTGCTTCTATATTTTTTCTGATCTGTTCTTGTAGAATGGCATTTCTCAATCCAGGGCCTGGCATTCTAACTTCAGTGGCTGCTCAAGAATATTTTTTTGGCTGTACAAGAAATGCTCATTCCCCTCATGTAGCCTTAAGCACCTTCCAAGACTATGCTTGGATTTCATTTCCCTATGTCGTTAGTTTGAACACAAACATTAAACTGATCGCTTAGTAACTGTGAATTCATGGTCTGATAGGACTGAAATACTTGATCTCCTAGGTGTAGGCAGTGCTCCACCAGGTAGAGGGAGAGAGTTTCTGTATATACAGTATACTGGGGCATGGTCAGATATGACAATGTTTCCAATTTAATGGATTTTTGTTAAGCTTAGCAAGGAAGATGAAACCAGACTTAGCCCAAACTTAACACGCAACACCATATGGGACAGAATAAAATGTGAAATTTGAAAAAGATTTAAAAATCTCAAAGCACCTACAAGACACTGATTAGGATATCTAAACAAATATACTACAGTATCCTAGCGTTCAACTGATTAATTTCAGGGTTTCAATGCACAATTGTATAATTGAAGTCCCCCAAACCAAAACAAAACGGCAATCAATTTATGCCAGTTCCCAAAAACTGTGCTTAACAATGTGGCATCTTGCTAATTTGCTGCATAAAGATTCTCAATACAGAACTCTACTTAATAGGAGAGCTCTGGATCTTTCTCTCCTCTATATCCCTGACACTATAATTACCCTGCAAGGAACAAACAGTCCACCCACTGACAGGAGAAACGACTGGCATGTTCCTGTAGTGCTTTTATTAAAAGGTACTTATCAAGAAGAAAAACATTGTGATGCTGGATATAAAGAAAATCATTAAACATTTTAGGAAAAAATGGATGAACTACACATTGAAGGCTGCAGTAAGTATTTCAGGATGGCAGCAAAACCCTTCACTCAGTTTAGTGTCTGTATCCAAAAACCCATTTACAGCCACCGTGACATGTTTTTAATACCAAGAGAAAACATTAGAAAACACAATTCACTTTTTAAAAATGTTTCTTATGAGTCTTCTTCTGGAACGGCTGGATTTTATTCAATCTGTGTAACAAAAGAATTATAATTGGCTTTACTTGTGTTCCCAGCTATATCACCACATCATACATATGGAATGTCCAGGGATTCTCATAAAAGGGTAGCTTTTGTTTGATAATTCTAACAGCTGGATTTTTAAACAGATATACTGAAAAGACTGCCCAAAACTTAAATTCAAGCCCTCAGTTCTTATGTGATCTTTTATACTGTCTCAGTTCTTGGAATATATACCGTATAAAGAGGAAAGCAGACATACATACAGTTTTTTTTTTTTGCTCAGATCATTACCATAGTGTACAGTGAAAATTTTGAACTTACAGAAACTGCCCGATATGAAATTTATCCAGGCGATTAGGTGAGTCTCAGGTATTTCAAGTATTCTTAAAGTGGCACCTGAATTGCAGCCTATAGTTTAAATGGTTGAGAATATGTTCAGTTCTACTTCTTAATTATCATGTAGAAAGCTGCTGGCACATGCCAGACATATGATACCAGTACTAATAGCAGTATTAGTACTTCTGCTATTATTATTCTTTTGATTAAAATAATTTCCTGCCCAGTCACTCTTTCAAACTTTTTGTACGATCTAGCATGGTTATTGTAAAGGCATTGTCACTTAAAATACCATCCTGACTACTTTAGTGCACATTCTACTTTTTCTGTGACATTTGCTCATTGTGATCGACAGTGCCAAATCATAAAAAAACAATTAAATAAGCTAGATAGTTCAATCATTACACTAAGCCAATACAATTTTATAACTCTGTGCTCTGGTAATTATATAAAAGTCTTACATTTAATTTACAATAGTTTTGCTGGCTGGAACTAAGTGGAATTTGATTAGTCTACTGATCAGCTGTAAATAGGTTTCTTGTAGATCTACCAAAATGTAACCCCTGCTCAAAGTAAAACTTCATATCTTACATATCTCTTTGGATAACTAATCCAAACATTTGTCAACTTGAAAGTGGAACAAAAGTTTCACAATTAAATTAGTTCATTAACATGCCACAGACCAGCTAATAAGTGTGTGACTTTTGATCAAAAAGATACAAAACAGTCTTGTACTTCTGGAACAAACTTCTTTTATAAATTACTTCACAGCATACAAATTGGCTTTCCTACAGCATGTTGTGTTTGTGTTTTAAAGGAGATTTGATTTGTTTTAATTATTTTAGAAATATGTGTATGTATCCTTCACAACAGTTTTTATTTTTTTTCTTAAGTAAATCATAATTCAAAGCATATACAGTACTATGATTCCTGCATATTTACAGTATATAATACACAGGAGAATGTTTTCAACAAATGAGCTACGCTCATTTGGCTTGACATTAATATCACAAGAAACAGAAATATAAACATTTTTGTGAATACAATTATGATGAAGATTTTCTTAAGACTAAAACTTTCAAAGAAACAAAAACAGGAATGTGCAATAGCTGTTAGTCTTGTGAACTCCAAAGGCCTAACAAATGTTTTCCCTTGTATACTGAGTGCAATGGGAATAGTTACTGTACATTAGACAAGGTTTCTGCAGTATATTTCAATAAAAAGCAAAAATGTTACTTCATTTTCAAAATCTTCAGATTTTGAACAGAACAGAAGTCTTTTTTTTATAGAATACTCAAAACAAAAAGCATAAAATATTATAAATACAGCTTTAATATATAAAGTCTAAGTAAAATCAGTTCAATAACCTTAAACAGATTTTCTGTATCAGTACATTTCTGCAATGCTGTATGGAGATGAAGTGAACTCTTTAGAGCTTTGTATGAGGATGACATTTTTCTATTTTAGGCACTTTTACAATATTTTTTTCCTCACAGTGATTTATCATTGTTGAATGTTTTGTCAGTCGGTAATAAACTCCCCATAATAAAAACACATAAATCTGCTTAGTACATAAAACTGCCACAAAATGTCAGTTAGGACCCTGCAAGTCCTCTACATTCAGATGCCTTAATAAACCCTTATGAACTACACAGGCACATGGTCCTTAAACCAGCTGCTTGCTAAGAACTTGATGAATACTAAAACCTTCTCAATAGCATCTATAACTCTTCTACAGATTAAGGCAATTGTTATTTTTGCTCACATGAACGTTAATTATTTTAAAGCAACATGAAGTTCAGTGCGTAGTCATGTGAAAAGTAAAATGCTCAACATTTGGAAACAATAATTACTGAAAAAAAAGAAAAGATTACATAACCCCAAAGCATTTTAGAACTGAATGTTTGATAATTTATACGAAATTTGAGAATCCTGTTTCTTGCAAAAAAAACAAATGTAGATTCTTAAAAAAAGCAGTATTTCATGTGCTCTTTACACAGTTTATGAAAAGCTAACTCCATATAAAGTATATACAGTACAATAGACACATTCACCGTAGAACAAACTATTCATCTGTAAATGTAAGATAACCTTTGTTTCAAGATGGATTTTTAGAAGTCTTGTGTGTGAGTTCTGATGATAAACTAAATTAATATAAAATGGTATAGGGACAATAATATATCAGTATTATGTGTACATATATGGTTTATTTAAAACACAAACATGTTGTCTCTTGTCTCTTACTCACTATGGTGGAGTAAGTTGAATAAGAATGAGTTTCACTACTACACTGACGACACATGAAGATAATACTTCCAGATTCTATTACTGCAGTTTTAGAAATCTGTGGATGTCTGTGTGATACTGAGATCAAGATACAGAATGTTAAGACCTAGGTTCACCACTCACCATTTCACCATTCCTAATTAATGAAATCCACTGAAGACTCAGCAAATGACAACATTTCTGAACACCACTTAAAGAATTAATATCTACCACACATTTTAATTAATTATTTTAGTGTACTCTTGAATCTTCAAAGTCAGTTTGTTTATACTTATGTTATGTATGCTAGATTTATGCTACAGTGCTTTGATTTTCAGGACTTTTTATTATACGTCTTCCAAAGAGTACAAACTGGATACATTGGATGCTTAGAGTATACAATTTTGATAAACAACAGCTGCATTTGGTAGTAATACACTATTTCATTATCCCTTTGTGTGTCTTTCAGGTTGAGTTTCTTCAAGGGTTCATGTGCATTTATCATATGAATATTGCAAGATTCACAAATAATTTAATATAATACAATCAATCTGATGGGCTATTTTAAATGATTCACAAATGGAAACAAGACCCTGCCAATTCACAGGCAAAACACAATTGCTTTTCCTGAAAGAATCAATCCATGTTGTAAGATGAGGCCTTCTGACTTACAGTTTAGCGCAGACCTACCCAATATAGTTATACAGTCACTTATAAAAAATATTCATTCTCATTGAACAATCATAAACAATGAACAATCTTGAACAACAGATGAATAAAACAACAGTTTGATTTGCTTTTTTCGTCTTATACTGCTCAACAGACTGTCACGTAAATGCTAAGTTTCATTGTGATTTGGTCCTGTCAGAAAGACCAAGGGCTCATAGCCTCCACAATAACCGGACATTGACACTGGCTAAACTGACACTTTCAAATCACATATCATTTATAGCTGCTACCAGGAATGCAAGTTTTTGGAAAACAATTCAATCATTTGGGATACTATTAACAATCTAAAGATATTTAATGTTACATTTGCAGATGTATAGGAGCCCTTTAAGGATAACCTGTAATAATAATGTCATTTTAAATGGCGACTTTAAAAGTAGCATCTCAAAGTAGGTGTAAAAAAATCATTGTCCACAACTCTGATCAAGGAGGGTTGGTGTATCAACAGATTTCAAGTCCAGCAGGGATCATAATGATCTAATCAGGTCATTATTAGCTTAACTGCAGTAAGTTAAAGGGGAACTGCAACACCATTTTCATATTTCAGAATAAGAAAGAATCAGCATTGATGTGTGCATTTCAAACCACAATGAAAGTAAAATGTACACAGTAACTTGTAAAACCTCTAAGTTACATGTCAAAATAAACAAAATTTCCAAGTATGCGCAGCACCATATTGTGTGATTCAGAACGAGGCAACAAAAGGTCCGTGTGGTGGCTGTATGACATTAAACAAACAGGTTTGTGAATACATCTCTTTTAACCCAACAGAAATATTGTTTTTTGATTTCGAGACAGTTTTGCCAACAAATACTACTTACTTGTTAACTCTTCATTCAGATCATGTTCGAACATTCCTGCGGTTAAATGTCTGCTGCACAGCCGGTATTTATCCGCTTTTACATCACATGACATTAGTCATTATGGTGACCAGTGAACAGGAAAGGCCGCAACTTGTGGGAACTGGAATGTGAGTTTGCGACAACATGGCATCTTACAGTGCTTTCACAAAATTCATGATTTTTTGCTTAATAATTTGTCATTTTTTTATAATGTCAATGAATTTATTTTGTTACACAGATTTAATAACTGATCTGAGAAATTGGGACTGCAGTTCCCTTTTAATTTTCCCAGCTCTTCAGGTGCCGTTGCTTTAAAGGGACCTGTAACACACTGGCCCTCTTGGGGACCTCTGCCTAAAAGAGTCACACATATACACCCCTAATATAAAAAAGTATGAAATACTGTATTCAGTTGCAACACCTTGCCTTTAAATAAAGTGAGTCATTTTCCAGTGATTAGACTGAGAATTAACAGGGCGTTTTACACACAGTACCTGAAAGGTTTTCACAGTGCCATGGGCGTCTAAGGAAGCCACTGGTGGATACTTCTGCCGTTTGCCAATAACCCTGAGAACAGAAAAGAGAGAACAGAGTCACAAAGACAAATTAATTAACACTATGAAACTGTTGATTTGTAAATCTGTCAAATCTGATGGTATTCATAAAAGATTCTTAACACTACACTTTAATGCAACAAACATGTTAATGATTATCTATAGATTTATGTTTTTAGATTTTTAGATGTTTTTAGGAGTTTTTTTCCTCAGAACTAAGAAGTTTTATACGTCAGCTAAACAGTTGGATAGACTGTGCTAAATGGTCTTTAATCTTCTCCCTACATAACTACACACCTGAACACACAAAACAACGCACAGTAAAATACTCTCATCCATTGGTTCAGCTCGAAAATCACATTAAAATATGGAAATATTTCATTCTTATCCAGTACTATTCTAAGCAGAGGTCAGAGTGGGGAGCTGTATCAGTGTGGCAACAGCAAATAAACAGACTGAGATTAATTTCACACAACTGGAATAAACTTCACAGCAGAAACTTTGTGTTGTTTTGCTAGTTAGTATGAGATTACCATCTACATGTACAATTCTATATAATCTATTAACTGTCTTTATTTTTTAAGTCTTTATTAAATATACATGTTATACATACTGTATATAAACAACATTTAAGATAACAAATATAATACAAATACAAAACCATTTTTCGACCCGTGAAACCACTACAGATTGCTGATAATTGGGTACAAAACTATTATCAAAAAAGTGATAAATATGATGTGGAGGAAAGGAAAAATATTTAACAAAGATAAAAGTTTTGGTTTCTTAAAACTATTGCTTTCTTTGTTTTCTCACTTAAATAGTTATTACTAGATGCATCTCCTGTCATTTATCATTCCATCCTTTTCAAAACAGCAAAATACAGTATCTCTTTATCGCATTCTTTAGATTCAAAACAAAAGCTATTTTCTTGATCTGCTTAAAATTGTCTTCCTGCACATCTATGCAACGCGCATTGTAGTGTGTTTTCATTCCAAAATTGAGCAGGTCCATCTTGAATTCCTTTAGAGGTTTTCTAGTGTTTTCTGCACCACCTCCTTGATGATGTTCCAGTTACTGTCTTTGTAAGGAGATTAGAATAACAAATGTAACAGCACTAGACACAGGAGGAGGCTCAAAGGACAAGGATTTGTTTAAATGAATCAGAAAACAACTCAGAAATAGGAAACAGAAAATAGGAGTATTGTTACCTACTAATATGATCATAACCAAAGTCAAATAGCCTTCATTTCCCTTTTGTTAAACAAGAAGATCTCTATTTGAAGAAGTGGCACATGTACAAATATTAGGTTTAATCAGGATAGAGTTTAATGCAAAAGACTAACTCTAGGACAAGATTATTTCTCAGTTATGTAGTCAATAATTTAGGTACTGACTACATAGACATTTTCGGACTTAGTCTCATTCTTTCATGAGTCACAAATATAGTACTTGCATTGTTTGAATTAAAAAAACAGCATACAAAACCATTTAGAGATAATAAAAATATTATCAACAAACTCACCGCAAACTTGCTGTTCTTGTCTCCTGGCATGCTTGCAAATGTAATCTCAAGATCAATAGGGAGACTGAGACTAAGAACATCTTCACCGTGGCTCTTTTCAAATACAACAGGCTCTTCACAGTCAACGAAGAGGGAGATCTTGTGGGCCTCCAAGTTCAGAGCTACACGGGCCCACTTGCTGTTGGAGAAAGGGGTGCCCCCAGGGAAGAGGATATGCGCGGGATCCATGCTGTGGACAGCACGGTAGTCAAGCCTTAGCTGGTTGGACCTAGTGCTGGAGACCAGCTGGAGCAAGGGATGGCCATCTTTTTTCATGGCAGTGGGGGAGACAAACGAGATGAGTGTCCCGTCTGAGTTCTTGGTCTGCTGGGCCACAAAGTGGAAGCCAATGGATCCCTGCATGGTGCTGAGAAAATAGAAGGAAAAGTCCCTTGGAAGAGTTAAGTGGGGTACCCTCTGACGGAACTTCCAGGCAGGAATGCTTGGATCCAGACCTTTGGCTTTAGTCACTCCTTTAATTGACCGGGTAATGTTCAGGGCCTCAAGCAGATCAATTACTGAAATGAAAGAAAAACAATAATGGTGTTTTATTTAAAAACACATTTTTCTTCTACATCTGGCAGTACACAAATTCAAATATACATGGTAAAAATAATACAACTTAGAGGACTCCTTCTGAGTTATAGATATCCATGTTTGAGATGAAAAGCTAGTTTTAAACTAACTGAGTCAGTACTGAAACATGAACAATGATACAATAAAGACATTTAACCATTACAATATTACTTTTTATTTGGAACCTTTACAGACACTGTCTCTTGGAAATTTTAGGAGGAGCACTTGAATAACAAATTAAGAAAATGTGTTCTAAGCCTAAGAGGTTACTCAATCCTGCAAGTTAAAAGTGACTGTCTGGTGTGATTAATGAGGTAGAAAAAACTAGCAGTGGTTATGACACTTGGCTAAGAACACATAACTAACCTCCTGTTGTGTGCAACACAGAACATTTGATCTTTATAATAGTTTTCTAAACTGTGGTTTCTAAAATATAATTTAATTACATGTATCCTAAGTTATTATAAAATATATTTAACTAAATATGACTGTTTAAAACAAATTTATTTTAAATGCATTTTCAAGATTAGCAAATGATGTAATCGATTACCTAGAGTAATCATTTCTATTTTCTTTTTATAGTAACTCAAAATCTCTAAATGATTTGAAAAGGTGGATTATAAATGCTGAATTTGTTGTTTCTCTTTGTTGGGAATTTATCACTTTGTTTGGAATCTAGAATGCACGCATTTCATTGACCCATAGTAACACATTACAGGGTTGTTTAGAGTTCCACACTTTCTGGTTTAGTAACATCTGCACATAAAGACCATGGAAGAGATCAAACAGATCTCAGCTGTGTCAAGAGAACAATACTGCTGCCTGACAAAGAATGCTTACCAATCCTTTTCACATACAGAACCTCACATTAAACAGTCTGAGAACAACATATTGTTACTTAGGAAATTGTTTAAGGAAGCTAACAAATTCACCAAAAGTTTGACAAAAGAGAATTTAAACAGGGCAAACAAAAACAGAATTTTATGCTACTCTTTGATACTTAGTGGTATGAGACACTCACACATACAGTATAAATGCATTTTTACATGTCTAAAAATATGAGGAGATAGCATTTTATTTGATGTAATAATATTTCTGTATTGAAAACAGCTATTGTATATAGCCCACTATCCAACCAATAACACAAATCCTTATAATCTTGCATTTCATAATATGTTTATTCACAATTGATTAAGTCACACAAAGTCACGAACTGTATTACTGAAAAGCTTAAATAAAATGTCAGAATAACCTCACCATAACATATCATTTTGATAGTAGTTTTCTTTCTCATTGGGTAACCATGAGGTTTGTCTTATTAGATAGTAATTTACTATGGTAATCTTTACTTTTACACAATTCACAATCTTTCTCTCTTAACATAAAGTGCCTTTTACTCTTAGGTTTAGAAGGATATCTTAATACCACAGCAACTGAATTTGGAAAATGTATTGCACTTACTCAAACCAAGGTTTTCTGTTCAACAGAGAATATTGTCTTTTTTGGTACTATTACTGTGCATCTCCTTTGAAGAATACTGCGTGATCCCATTTTGACAAATGTTTGATTTTACTTCAATGATTAAGTTATTAAAGGATTTTAAATTACAAAGCAATATATATAAAAGGTTACCCAAAAAGATGCTAGTATACCTGTTCTATTAGTTATAACCTATAACTAGATCCAGAATGTAGTTCTTTTCATAATATTAGAACTACAATTAAATATTTTAGAATTTAAGAACTACTTTATTCATTTACATGGTCAATCAGTATAGTAAAAAAAATTGAAAACTGTTCTTTTTGTAGTATTAACCAGGAATATGTTCAAGAAATAATTTTACCTTATTAAATTAACTCCACCTAGTTAATATCTATTAAATGTTTACAGTGCTCTTTACAGCGGGAATGTTGGATGTGTTCCAATCCTGTCTTCTCCTTTAATCTTCACACAAGGAAGGTCAGTAAGGCAACAATGTTTGCAGATTATCCTGCTGTTCAAAGGCTGTGTGCAATCCCACAACAGATGGGACATCAGCTTTTAGAATCCGGCTGAGAAACAGGGTTTTCATGTTTACAGGTTTTCGTAAACGTATATACAGACTGTAGTAAACAGAACTACTGTTTACACAACACCACTGTAGGAAGACATTCAAGACACTGAACAAAAACCAACACATTCAAAAGCTGTAGAGTTAGGCTGTTTAGCATGATGACACTGTTCATTTAGACATTTTAGACAAGGAGATAAATCCCTAACAGGAGTAACAGAATGAGCAGAATAGCACAAGGATTTGTAAGAGGCCTTCTGTACCTCTTAATTTATATTAAGCATTTTGCCGTTGGTATAACTGCATTGTTTAAGCAGCAAAGGAAAACAAAGGCACCATTCAAGTGTAGATGACCGCCATCAAATGAAGTATCATGTAGACAAGTAAAAGAAATACATCTGGGAAGCAATAATGTACATTATAAATAGCAAATGGAAGGCTACAAAGCTGAATAAGCAACATGACAGGAATTTACGAGTTTAAGAAGACTCATCACCCAGACAATTTAGGGAAATGCTAAATAACAAAAAAATGCCACAGTATGCAGCATAAAATGCTGAATTCACATAAAAATTGTGTTAAGGCAATACCAGGCAAAGTTTAGACCTCATTAAGACTTTTGTATACAATTCAGTTCACCACATTACAAATACAAGATTGTTGACCTGGAAAGAGATGTCTGAGGAAAGTAGGAACAGACAAGTCCAAGGAAAAGAATCTCTTCAGTTTTAAACATAAAAGATTACAAAAAGACCTGAGACACAAATAAATAAAAACTGAAAAAGACTGACAAAATGAAGCCAACACTGATCAGCGGATAAATTAAAAGCACGTGTGGGAATTACAAGTAGAATTGAAGGCAAGAAAATAACACAAAGGTTCACAGGTGCCTGAAACAAGCAGCCCGACTCTGCTGCTAAAGCCCATTCTCTGGGGTCCATTAAAATAGGCTTGAAGAGATCCTAAAATTCATGTTACCCAAAACGTAATGAGCAAAATGGCCTCCTCAGATAGCTTCTCCAATGTTTTTTTTTTTAAAACAGTCCTTGGGCAATTCCTTAGCAGCAGCAATAGGGAACAGTGGTTCAGTTTCTGGACTTGTACTGAGAAGGATGTGGGTTGAGATCGCATGTGAAATACAGCTGTTGTACCTTTAAGCAAGGTACGGCACCAAAATCACTCCAGCTATATAACTGTGTAAAATATCCAGCTTCTGTATATGACTGTGCTTGGGTGCAAATCAAGTTGCATTCGATAAACATGTGAGCGAAACATATTAGAAATTCACTAGGGATACCAACACCTAAAAATTAAGCATCCTGAAAGGCTAATGGAGTGTTGTAGCCTAAATCTGGTTTAACCACTGGCTAAGCCCGTGACCAAAGGACGAGGAGCCTAGAAACCCCATGCGAAGAGAGGAGTGACCAAGGGGCAGCTGCAGAGATGGAGATGGGGTGGAGAAGAGAAGCAAAAGGATGTATGCGAGAAAGGGGATCACATCCTGTGTTGTATTTCCAATGTTTTAAATGAGGAAATTATGTCAGGATTGATTTAGAATTACTGACAGCTGAGTCTGATTGACCTTGGCTCTTGGGTATTGTCATCCCTACCAAACGTTTGTTATAAACTCCATTTAATAAATCACCACTGTGACCAATATGTCCAATAATGCACCCTGAAAATTATGTCACAGCCAGGCCTCACATTTACACAGCAGCACATATGCTGCACCTAGAATATCAGTTATTATGTCATTTTTTTAACCTGCAGTAGTGTTGACAGTTCTACATGCTTTACTCTTCATTTACACCAAACATAGCCTATAAAATGCAATCAGATATACAGTACCTGAATATATCCAGGATTTCTGTTCTGCTTTAGCTGGCAAGTCTTATCAGTAGTTCTAAAGGGATCCTCTTTAAAGATCAGAGTAAGTGGCATCAGAAAGACATAACATGAGGGCTGTGTGACGGAGCCTTTCACATCACACGTCTGATCTAAAACAGGATAAAGAACAACTGAAATGCTAACAAGCCCGTTTTGCCAAAATGCACTGTTTTTAAAAATCAACTTTAAAGAACCTTACAAAAGAGTGAAAAATACAAGACAAAAGAAGATGAAACAGCGCTTAGCAAGATTCAAATGATTTAAAATCTAAACAACATACTCGACCATATATTTGTCTGCATCAAAGATATCTGTACCGGGAAAATGTTGGAGTTGTAAATTAATGGTAGAGTTTAAAATCACAGTTGCTGACGAAAGTCCCGTAATGTGGTCTGAATTAAATTTTTCAAAGCCATTAAACAGAAACACATTGGATATTCAAATGGACTCTTTCTCAGGACATGCAGTGAAGCAGGCCACATGGAACATAATTATAGCCCAGCTCAAGAAGAGAAAGCACAGTGGTAATTATTAATTTATGCAAAGAGAAAGTTTTAAATACAAAAAAATGTTGGAAGTTTACACATATTTTGAAACAAAAACTTTAATGCACACTTCAGACAAATGTGCGTCAAATCTAGTTGAAAGCAAAAAAAATAATCAGTTCTTTCTTCATAAAGCTTAAAGCCAAAATCTGACTCTTTATGAGACTAACGGTATGTGTATTACTGTTACAGGGGGCAGATCTGTCATTAGGGTTTGGACAGCTTAAGCCCCCATCGCTTACAAAAAGCATCCCCCCCCACACACACACACACTATTGCTAAGAATAGAAAATAAAAGTCTGATGTACTGTAAATCAAAACACTTGCGAGGTGAACACTCCCCCCGTCCAGTGAAAACCAGGAAGAGGGACCCACTCTCATCCCCACCAAGAGCTGTTCCTTCAGAAAATTCTACTGGTCAGATGTTGGTCATTCATCCTTATTCTTATGATTCTTAGATTCTTATGGCTTATTCTTGAAACAGAAATACATAAAACCAAAATATGGATCAAACATGACAACCCTTGACATTTCTGGTCTAGACCCTCAAGAGAATATAAATTCATTCAGGGAAATGATGCAGATGGAATTTCGAATCTCAGAAGCCTAGCTAGAGATTAGGTACAAATGCCTGTCTGTTATTCCTCCAGAAACATGCAACTCTTCAGAAAGGTAAACCAAAACAAAATCTTATGAAACAATTACCAGAAAGAATATTTGTCACTTGTTTCAGCCTGCAAACTAAGATTGTCAAATTAGGCTGTCTTTAAATATGGGAAATTACCCAAAGAATTAGATCATTGGAGTTTAACAAAATGGTCCTGCACAAAATCTACCCTGATAATACTGCAAGAAGAATAATTAATAAAAGGACTTTTAAGAGTATTAAACACATTGCAATGGACATCCTAGACATCACTGGAAACAAAAAGTTATTTACTAACTAGCACAAAAGAGAAGATTATATAATGTGAGTATGAATATACTGACATAAATGTTTAATGTAAGTATAAACTACCAAGCCATATGGTAGAAAATGAGTAACAGATCCTTCATAAACTAATCTGTCAGAGTCTCTGGAGCAAGAAGATACAAGAACCTCATGAGTAAGAATAACTGGGTGGCCTCCTGTCATTTCCATCCTTTGTGGTCTTATTATATAAACAGATAAAAGAAGGAGTTCCATCTAATTCTTTAATGAAGGATATTAATTACTCAATCTATGCAACAACTTCTTCTTTATGTGAACTGACAGTTGACAAAAGGTATATACATGTGTTATTATGTTCTAGATAAATGGCTGTTTCTCTAGATCATCTGTTGCAACTTATTTCTCAACATATATACCCAGTGTACAGTATTAAAGAACCTACAGTGATTACCACAGATTCCTGCAGCTTCCATCAGCAAAATCAGTGGGTATGGCATGTGAGAAAATTATATTTAAGTTTCTAGTACAGTGCATTTCAGAAACTGTTATGCTCAATTTGTGCAACCTCCTTGTATTGCTTCTTATTTTTGTGTCCACCAGATGTTTCTTTTCTATCAGAACGCAAAGTAAAAGTCTTCATTTAAATCGGTGTCTAAGCTGTAATTACTGTACCAAATATTTCACTCTTTTATCCTATTGAAGCAGCTGTGCACTGCATTTAAAGAGGGGTGACGACATCGTAGAGCAATGTGTAAGGATTAAAATCTGTTCTTTTTATTCTTTGTTATTGCTTTATAGTAAAAGACAAGACTTAAAAGCCACAAAGAAGTAAACTGTGATTTCTGCAATACCATCATTATCTGTAGTGTATTCTGTAATATACAAACTAACTGCACTACACTGCAACATACAGTATATTTTTGCATGTGAAAACAAGTCAGGCAGATATCTGTGAAAAACATAATAATATACCAAAGAAGCATCCATTTTCTGTTTTCACAAAAAGACAATGGGCAGGATAGCTTTCCTCCTCTGACACACAAGCTTAGTCCATTAGGGGGACCTCAGAGACCTGGCATCCTAAGTGATATTACAAAAGAACAGCATAAACAGAACAGGAAATTTCAGACCAAGGGCAACAGGCCTGCATTACATATTAAGGATACAGAGAAAATAGAGTCTTGACAACCCTCTTGGGCTGATTTGCAAAAAAGCAGATGATGATCTGAGTCCCAGAGACCAAGAAGAGAAAGAATGGTAGCACTCATTTCTCTGCAACATGTCTGGATTCACTTTCATCTTTCATTGTCCACCAGCTTTCAGAGAGTGAAAAAGTGAATACATATAGTGTATGTATCTGTGTATTGGTTTACAATTCCTGGTCTTTTTTTGGAGGTGGGGGGAGGGGATCTAGCCAACACTATAGTAGGACCTACTCTTTCCATTTAAAAAACAAGATTTGTATACAATGTGAATGAAATAAACATCAGTACACTGGATAAACAGAAAAACAAAAAGGTGAGAGTGCTAAGTGAAACCATTTATTCCAAAGATACTACAGCAAATTCAATTTAACATAAAAATGGCAAAAAATCTGAATAACTTGTTGGGGGAGGGGGGGGTAAGAATGTTTGGCTTTAATTTTGATCTAGTATTGAATCAATTATTACATCTCTTGTTTCAAGTCTGGTTAAGCCAGCTTGATCTCCTGGATCATTTACCTCAAAAGATGAAAACCAGCTGCTTAAATACTCCTTGCTCAATAACTAAGGACATACTAAGACATTAGTGCAAATCATGACAATGTCTCACACAAGTTCAAACTTGGCAATTGAGCTTCAAGTAAGTTCTATATACATGTAGCTTTTTTTATTTATTTAGGCACGATGTCAAAACACACTGCTCAGCATGGGCAAATTGCAACTGGCAGGTGCAATTTTTCTTCACTGCCTCCCACATGGGGTAATCAGTACGAAATCAAGCAGCTGTTCTTTAAGAGAACTGTTCTATTACAAGAAAAGAGCTCTAACTGTTTGATACTGTGCTTCGTGTGCTGGCACTAAAAACCTGAAAATGATCAAGAAGAAGTTTCTAGCATGACTGCACTTATTTCTTCACTGTGTTGAAAAATAATTTGTAACTTTGGCTATTTAAGTTTTGCTTTTAATATAAAAAGCAGAGAAATGAAAACATCTCTTGTCTGAGAAATCATTAGCAGAAACATTCAATGTATCTGTTGGCAAGTTAAGCCAAGCTTACTGCTTTGGAAGAAATTCTTACCAGGTCTAAGTATTAAATTAAAAGCAAAAGTCTTGAAAGATAAGATATTGTTTTACATAAATGCAAATACCTAGTCCTAGAAAGGAAACCTTAAAGGAAATTGAAAAAAAAACATTTTTAATTGACATATCATTCAATTACTTATAATTTAATTAAGAAAAATACATAAAAGGAGTATGAGTAATAATTTTGAAGATGCAAATTATGTATCACAGCTGTCTAAATTCAATCAGTAGAAATTTTGTAACCTTATCTCTGACCATATTGTCACTGTACTTTGTAATTCAAAGTACAAAACAAAAAAGGCCTACAAGTAATGGCAAATAAAAACGTGCTCATCTCCAGTAATATATCACTAATATTTTTATGAAAAAATAAATGTGTCAAATAATTGGAACTCCTTCAAATGCACGGCTACAGAGTAACAGAAACAATTGAATATTTTAGACACCTACCGTCAGTAATTCAATATAATACATGCAGCTGCCTACAGCTGTGAGCTATCAAAATCGTTTGATATAGTTTTCATTAGTTTCTTTAATCCTTTTCAAATACAATACGGAAGCTTTCTGCTAATGAAATCCATCAGTATTAGAGAGGCATTTTTTTTTTTTGTTAGGGATATCAAGCTGTTTGCAATCACGGCGTAGTGAAGTTCATAAATATCCAAAAAGTAGTTAAACTCACCGTTTTCGTCCTCGTAGTATTGGAGAGGGCTATCTGTGTGAGCTCGAGTTATAAGAAAAAAGTTCCAAAATGCGACCGCACACACCTGGAGAAACAGAATTACAATTCGGGAAGACATCTCCGCAGTTCTTCAGCGTTCACAGCTTTGTCCAGGAATTCATGGGTGAGGAGAATTAGTGTTTTCGGGGAAGACAAATCAGCACAAGCTGTTTCGTGAACAATGTACTGTAGCTGCACGTTTCTCCAAATAGCCGTGCTAAAAATCCTGAATCATAAGTTGAACGTTGCTCAGTGATGATAATGATGAGAAGAAATAACCGAACGATACAATGCTAGAGTACGAAACTAAAGCTTGTTGCGATTTTAAAAACTTGAAATGTTCAAGAAGGAGCTGTGTGCATCAGAGAACATCTGGAGGAGTTGCCCTGTTCTAGCGTTCTGTTTTGTTACTGTGTATATACAGTAGTTGAAACATAACATTATGTTATGGTCAGCAATGCATTATCTCAGAAGTACATGCTTGGTTCCTATAAAAGTTTATTATGAAATACAGTTTAATATCGATTCGATAGTCATGTGCATTTCTTCTAATATATAGAGTTGATCTCCATTTAAAGCTAACTCACTTCTTAAACTACTGGCAGTTCTTTTGAAAAACTTTCCCCCCTGCGGGGAGAGTTACACAGTCTCCGGATCCACCTCTAAATTATCTGTAATAAAACCCGGATTGGAACCGTGGACTGGAATTCAGCCAACAAGACTTCCTTGAGCAAGGAAGGTCTTAGCCTTCGTCTTCGATGATGTGATTGGTTGAGTATCTCAGCCATCTGCATTAGCACCTTTATTCTACCTAATTTATATTGATTATCTAGACATTAATAGACAGTGCAGACAAGGCAAACAAATTCCCAAACAATTAGAGAAAATTCGAGATTTGGCAAACATGTGACAGGAGGCATGAAGACGCGCAGAATGTTACTTTCAGGTAAAAAAACCTAAACTATAAATTATATCAATCACAAAACACGAAGAAGACTTACTGTATGTATGTGCATCATACTGGCCCCTGTATCTTACCTGTATTTGTTCCAGTTGGAAAATTAATCAGTAGTGGTAGTTGATTTAACTGAGTTGCCTGCTTGTATAGGCTTTTGATTTCAAAGGAACGAAGAAAAGATCAATTCAGTGTTGAGAAATAGAAGGGACAGAAACAACATACTGTAACGCAACGGGGGCTCAGGCGGGCGCCCTTGCCGCATTAGGTCGGCCCCTGCACCGTCCGGGGCTCGAACCCGGGACTTCCGCGTCTCTCTGCAGCGACCTAGCCCCGTGAGCCAAAGAGAGATCTCTCTACAGCCCAGTAGCTGTGGTCCTGCTATCACAGGGAAGGGCGGTGACGTCACCCGCTCTGGTACGCCGGCTCTTACACAGTGCCTGTCGGCCGTAAGCGTTACAATACAGAACATCAAGTACTGTAGTGAATAGTAAGTAATAGTAAGTAAGTAGTAATATTTTTGAATAGGTGACCATTTTATGATGAACAGACAACATATTAAACACTCCCATCTATCCATTTGCTAACCAATTTATCCTATTCAGGGTTGCCGGGGAGTGGGAGCCCATCCTGGGCACAGGGCGAGATACACCCTTGACGGGAGGCCAGTCCATTACCAGAACACACACACACACACACACACCCACACCCACCCCCACCAGGGCCAGTTTCCCCAGAAGCCAATTAACCTACCAGTATGTTTTTGGACTGTGAGTGGAAACCGAAACATCTGGAGGCAACCCACACAAACATGGAGGGATCATACAAGCTCCTCGCACATACTGTAGTCTGGAAACGAACACAGTACATCAAATGTTCCCCCAACATGCATTTCAGGCAGAAAAGCTGCATGAGAGGATTTCTGAAAAACACAGAGTTGACACCAGTTGACAATACCTTTAAACAGTTTCAGAGCTAAAAGCAAATAAAAAAAATGTCAGACATTTGAGGCATCTGTGAAAAGCCTGTTATTAAGAACTTGACAGAAACAAAATCCAGATGGTCCAGATGACCAGGGTAGGTAACCACTGTTTTAGGCAATGTGGGGTATCAATAAAAAAATATATTTTTGGATATAGAGTTAAAAGTAAAATTTAAATCAAGAGATATGTTACAACCAAACAATGAACTTGTTTTAAATTATTTACAATATTGTGTACAAGTTTGGATTCCAAAAATATATTTTTGCTCAGAAACAAGTTCAGTAAGGGTGACCATACCCATTCATAGGTTTACCTACCAGTGTTGATGAAGCTGACACTCTGGCTTCTCTCAAGAAATGGTTGTCATGGGAGAGATCCTCAGAACAATTAGCAAATGGCACCTACAATAGGGCTCAAAAGCTTCCTCTTGCTTACAACGTTTCTTGTGTTTTCATTACACATGCAATAAGCTACACTAATTTTGCTCACATGCTGTTGTATTAAGAAAACAAAAATACCATTGCTGCATAGTGCACAAGAACTTCCATGTTTTAAAACTAAAAATGGTTCTTGGTTTCACTTTTTTCTATCCCAATGATCATCTAAATTATGGTTTTCCTGAAATAATGGCATCATCTGCCCTTCACTCCGATCAAGGGCCCACTTGGTAACTTAATTTTACCAGTTATTGTCTTAATTAGTTAATATTATTGTGATCTCTAACTGTTGGTAAATAACATCTATAAAACATGAAGATCAGGACCATGGGTGGAGACCATAAGTATAAATTATCCTTGGAGATAAGATGCAAAATACCTAGGTTTCTTGTATGTTTGTATTCTGCATGTCTTTTCATGTATACTGATTGCATCAGCCTCTGAAAAATGCTGCTTTAAAAATCTTTATTCAGAAGTTGCAGCTTAGCAGAAAGATGGAAGAAGAAATAGATGAAGCAGTGTTGTATAAAGGCAGCTTTTTCCTTGACATAATAGTTGTTTTCTTATTATAAGCAAAAGGGCTATGTGGGTGTAAATTATTATTACTGTTAATTTTAATAGAATAATTATCTATATATAAATTTAATGTGAAATGACATTGTGGATTTGACATATAGTAGGAACATTAACATTGGGTAAGGCCAAAAAATCCAACAGAGCCAACAAAAATGAAAAGAAACAGTACTGAGAGTGAACATGAGTATTGAAATCTCCCAAAAGTAAAATCCTGCTATATTATGGGCATAAAAATGAAGAAATGGCAGGCCATATACTGCTGGGAACTGAATAAATCAACATAAACTTCATGTCTTTGTCATTCCCTCTTGCCAACATTTCAGTAGTCTTTGAAACATTAAATTACATTCTCTAAAACAGTTCTACTATCATTTGAAGTTTTAATGCATACCATACACTTATTTCTGACTCAGGTAATCAGTTTGGCAGAATCTAAATCCCAAACCTGTATGATATATGTATACCTCAGTAACAAGGTCTGATCAGCCAAAGATGTATTGTCTTACAGTAATATAAGATAACCATAGGTTTATTTCTGCCTAAAAACAGATTTGGTTGTCCACATACTGTACATTTAAATGGGGAGAACATTTACAAACATAAAAATTAAAACTTTCTTTAAGTCTTTATCATTGAAAAGCATTAAAAATGGTCTTAAAATGTGTCTTTAGGAAACAATAAACTTTCCATTTATTACCTAAATGTATCTTGATATACAGTACATATTAAGGAATGTACAAGATTTTTGCAATTGTTATATAAAAAGTCTTATATTTCTTTTTTACAGAACTATCATGAAGTAAAAAAATCTATACCTTTGTAAAGGCATCAGAGACCTTGTTTAATGTTTCATTCTGTTAACATCCAGTATAAATTATCTGATCTCTCAACAGATGGGATTCACTTGCGAAAACAGGAAATGTCGGAGACAAAACAACACGATTAGCAGCTGCAGAATGATTTACATTCACCTTTGTCAAAAGATTGACATATCTCTGGCAGCTAAAAGTTTCAACCTAATGTCTAGAAAAATGCACAATGTTTTAATTATTGTAACAATAAACTCGAAATTACACATTTTAAATTTTGCTAAAAACTTTAAAATTAAATTTAAATATACATCTACCAGCTTTTAAATGTGAAGCCACTAGATGTATGTTCAATCTCAATGCATCATAAAGTCATTTAAAAATGAATTTTATGAAGAAAACAATCTACTGTAGAAAATTTGAGGATATCATTTTTACAGACAGGTTATAATAAAGAAACTAATTGGATAATTCTGGGCAAAGCGTTAAAAGACAGTATTAAACTAGAATTTACACAACCATTTTTTTCAACATTACATCCTTAAAAATAATAGAAGCACTTAAACAGCATTAATGTAGTTAATGCATAATTTCCACAGCTGCTGTCTGTGATAGATTTGAATTCCATGATCATGGAGCTCCACAGAAGAAGGCGCTATCAATCATTAAAGCACAATAAAATGACTTGACTCAGAAAATCACATCTAAACTGCTGGACTATACTCAGCAACAAATCCTTGAAAAAATCTGGAACTAGATCACTCAGTGGCTTACAGTATATGTAGTCAGGAAAACATTAAAATACTCCCTAAATTTTGTAGGCAGGTCATGCAATTTACACAAGAGAGAACTGATATGCCAAGAAAGAGTAGTGTTAGTTGGCCATCGTGCATGTTTGGTACAATTTGGAAAATTTAAACACACCAGAGGACACAAGTTGGAAATGATGCCCTGTTTTCTTTCAGAAAAGAAGAACAGGGTGAGTTTCTTGCATCTATTAGAAATCAATCTAGCTAGATGAACGAATGGAGCCCATCTTATTTGTTACGTTTCTTGAGTTCTTACTATAGCAGATAAATAAGGGAGGCATTTTACTAGTCTATCCTTAATGAATACAGACATGTATCAATTTTTCAGTACCGTACTGATCTATTAAATTATGGAGATAGAAAAAATAGATCTTTTTTCTTTAAGCACTGTGAAAACTTTGGACAAAATGCTGCCAAGATAAAGTATTAGTTGTTGTTCATCAAGTGAATAAATGAATGGAGTGTTACATTGAAAAGGAGTAATTTCACTCTTTGCTGCACTTGTGGTAGACACTTTGAAACACTATATTATTAACACTGAAACAACATAATTCACCACATAAAATACAGTCATGACTCCTGTGAAAATGAACTAAAAGTATGTTGTACATTGTCCTTGGTAAGGGTGACTGGGTAGCAAATAAATAGTAATATTGGCTGATATTATCACAACCTGAGTCAAAGAGCACGTGGTTTAAAATGTAAAATTCAATAGAATCACTTTAGGAAGGACAATATTATTACACAGTAGTTGCATATGGTGATGCCTTTTTTGATGTACACTGCTTTTAAATTGAACAGCGTAACTGAAGCCCATATTGAATATATTGAATATTTTCTTTAACCTGTGTGTATAAAATGTTGATTGTTTTAAAAGAGGGTGGTCTTTTAAAATATCCCTAATTAGAATGCTTGTTAAAAACTATAAAATCAGATCTCCAGGTAACAGACAAGACACTTCCACTTTACCTCCAACCAGAGGACACAAATGGAAACATTTAAAGTGCATTTAAAATCAAGAACAGGAAGCACAAAGGGTTGTAGGGGTCTGGAACAAGATCATCTGCTATGTTGTTGAAGCTGATTATCTGGTTTCCTTCAAGAAACATCTAGAGATACTGTATTCTGATCTTTTTGCTATTAGTAAACAAGCTCCTTCCTCTTGGAACTGGTTTTATGTTCTTTTGTTATAATATTCAACTTTTTGTGATCAATCTTTCAGAGTAAAAAATATAAAAAGACCCCAAAGATTTTGTGTTTGTAAGATGTGATATTATATTACTGTTTGCCTTCAAATATATTGTCTTATAATGCTTTGACTAAGGTCAAATCAAGTACCATACAAAAAAGGCACTATTAACATTTAGTTTTTTTCTTTTTGCTTGTTTTCATTGTAAAAATTAAATTTGTGTGCTTTCTCACCCTTAGCAAATATGCAGGTAATGCTTTTTCTCTTTTGCTTGTTTTCTGATACCCAGTGGTGAAAGTTAACACCAAACAACGACTGAACTGTTGTTAATCCACTTATAAGGAAAGGTTGCTCTTCATGTCTTTTTTTGTGTTTTCCAGTCTGCTGTTAAGAACAACACATCGTTGAGAAAACCCATGGGTGGTAGTAGAGTATTTCATTTCAGATCAATGCCAAAAGTAGGATCTTTGAATGCATATATTATATATAATTCAAAGGCTAACAGAAAATCAAAATTATACACATAAAGCATATAGATTCATACATGTCAAACATGTCTTTTTAAAAACATGTCTATAGTTATTTGTTGAAAATATGTGAGAAGTGAGATATCCTCTTGAATAGTGCAAGTGAAAGAAACACGAGCAATCCATATTTCTGTGATTTCAACAAACCAGATCATGAACCATTTCCAGCAGAACAGGAAGTCATTCATCATTTTCAACAGAATCAACAAAAAGAGTAAGGTCTTATAAGAGATGGAAATGAAAGAGGAGTGCAAAGGTGAAGCAAGAGAATGCACATGATAGAATTGGTTTCCCTAAATGCAAGGAGACCAGTTCCATGTTCTTCGTTGGCAGTGTGTGTGAAGTACCGTATGAAGTGGAATGACACTTATTTAGTCATTCTAACCAAAAGCTTGAAGAAAAATGGGAAATTAACCGCAAATGTGTTACTATGTGACAAAGAAACTTGTCATATAGTAACTGCAATAAATTCACAGCTACCAAGAATATGACAAAATTGGTTATCAACAGGTTGATCACCAAAGGCTCTCCTGTGAAGGTGACAGGCTTGTGCTGTGCCTGACCACTGTACAGCAATACAAGCTATACATCTAGACCACATGGTTTGCTTCTAGGTTACTGTCATATTCATCTCATAGAGCCTGTACAAGCAGGTGCCAAAATGTATTTATCAATATTCAAAATCCATCCACCCATCATTTTCAACTGCTTTAGCCAATACAGGGTGGTGAGGAGCTTTAGCCCACCCTAGGAAGGAACAGGCACAAGGATGCCAGTCCATTGCAGGACACACAGAGACTCACACACACATCAGGGCCAATTTTTACAAAAGCCAATTAACCTACCAGCATATCTTTGGACTGTGGGAGAAAACCAGAGATTGAAAATTCACATACTTTATTTTGCTATAGCAGATATAGTGTAAATATAAAGCATGAGTAGTTGCTAATCAGGAGAACAAAGGAATAATGAAAAAAACTAGGTTAACACATGGAGTTTTACCTTGAAAAGAGTTACTTTTATTGTGTTTTCTGCATCTGTAGTATAACAAACTCCAGGTGTCAAACTGAGTAATAAGTTTAATTTGTTGCTCTGTAGACATTCACATCTGAGAGATATAAATTAACAGCATTATGATTATTAGTTCAGGTGGGTAGCTGCGTCAGCATGCGTTGTCTGCAAAGGAAAAAAATAATAGGTTTATTCCATGCTAAAAAGAGAAGACAGAAAACACAACGTTTCGTCTGTGAAGCCTTCTTCAGGTGTGATATTCCCGGCACAGTTCCAGTCTTTAATAATAATCATTATTATTACATAACAAAAAATTAAAAAGCAGAATTTTAAAAGTAACAGAATTTTTTGTGGTTGTATTTTGAAAATCCTAATTTAGGCATTTTATTAAAGTTCTCATGTCGTTATTTAGATAAAAACATGAACTGCATTAAGGCAAAACCAGTGTTTTATCAATTTTCAAGGTAGCTCTCTGTCGATCTCTAGTGGTGTAAGGGGGGATTTAGATTTATTGTACAGTTACCTTTGAAATGTGTGGTGATCAACAAAGAACATAAGAACATAAATAAAATATTTATTTTTGATATATTCTTAGTGTAGTTTGTATTCTTGATCTGCTACCATATTTTGGAAGTTGCATTTTGTAACTGATTTAAAAAAAAAAACATGATCATGCAAATGGTTGAAAGTCATATAGTATTTCTTGCAAATAAATTGTTTTCTGGGTTTCTGTTAACTTATTAATTATATTTTTTTCAATATTATAAGATCAGACAACTCCATAATACTTTTAACAAGAAAATGTAGCTTTCTAAAATTACTCTCTATGAGTATTTTTCATTGGATTTTACCAGAGGAGTTACAGTAAATGACATCTTCATATGAGAGAAAAGCATGTGTAAAGAGTTATCAAGCCATTCAATCTGCCAGTAGCGTACAATAATAATAATAATAATTGCTTACACTTATATTGCGCTTTTCTGGACACTCCACTCAAAGCGCTTTACAGGTAATAGGGACTCCCCTCCACCACCACCAGTGTGCAGCATCCAGTACAAGTACTGTTATTCCCAGCATAGTTCCAGTCTTTAAGCATATAGTAATATTGCTTTTATTATTTACTTATTTCCTATTCAAACAAATACCTTGCCTCCTCTCATCTGTAACCCTTATTATGTTCTTGATAATTAAAGATTGATAAAAACAACTTTCTAAATGGAAAGTGTATTTGTAAATCATCGCATTGCAAGAGGTGTGAATAATCTTTTCACATTGAAAACACACACAGGATGCCTAATCCCTTGTCAGTGGCAATTATTGACCATCTGTGTTCAAGACTCCCTAATACTTTTAAAGTAGATGTGCTTGTAGATCTCCAAGACTAAAGTAGATCTGTCCTCACTATAGTCTTTAATAAATCTAAGATAGCAATTAGTTCCTCTTTATGATTTAGTAGTGGCTTCAGAAATACTGAAACCAAATGTTTTATTAGTCTTAAACCCTTTTTTTTGTCTCAATCGTGACAGAAAAACACATGAGAAAAAAGTATGCACATACTGTAAATGTTTCTATGGAGACATTCACTTTTAATTTCTGGGTTTCCAAGAACGGCAGTGCATCAAATAAGGTTTAATCCCTGTGACAAACAGTCCACGTAAACACATTCAATCTATTTATACTGTATATGTATAGTACTGTATATATGCAGAGAAAGACAGGTAAAGAGGCAGAGAGAGTTTTAACATTCTGACCGTCGTTGTGCTTTAAGAATTCTTAACATATTTTGATGATGTAATGAAGACTGACTGGCATTGCAAAAACAATATGTTTATGTATGGACCCATAGCAAGATCATGTCTTGTGGAGAAGAACATTACAGCTACTCTCATCATATGTAGGTAATGGTGTGTGGTATCCAGCCCCCTTCACCACTGGGACCAGACGGGTACTGAACCCAAGACTCTGGTGATATCAATGCCATTCACTAACCACCTGGGCCACATGTAATAGTCATAAAATCTTTGAAAGACTTTCCATTGTTTACCATAATGGAAAATTAATGTGTTAATAGCTTTATCTCCATGTAAGATAAAGCTCCATGTTTTCATGTTTAAAATGTGATTCCTTTATTATATTCTGCTGTCTTTAACATATTGACATATTGATATGGTTAAGATTCCTCAAAAATGTTTTTCTTTTAAAAATGTAATATTTCAGTTTGTGCACCTTGATATTCCATGCTGTTTTGTCACTGACACAGTTCTAACAGTTTTAACTTGCTCGTCTGTAAGAATTTCCTAGCTGGTAGCTGCTCTGACATGGTCGTTCTCCAAAGGCATTGTCATTATTCAGTGTGTTAATTCTTAGCTTGGCTTCTCGGTTTAACCTCCCTTTCAGCTGTCAGTTATCCTGTCCTGGAAATGCACTCTAAGCCCTTTCTGCTGGAGGATCTTAATTCTCTGAAAATACACAGCTCTTACAGACGCTCTTGTTTGAAAACCAGTGTCTATGTGAAGGACTTTAAAAGTTAGGCATGAGAAGGGCATTGCAGTGGATAGTCATAAGGAGCACACTGGGAATTTTAAGAATCTGAACATCTCTTACCGGTAAGTAATTATTTTATTTATTTATCTTCATTTTATTTTTTTATCTTTTATATTCTTCTTGTCTGTGACTATGAATACCTAAAACAGAAGTTGTGTCACCTTTCAAGTCATGAAAGGTGACTTAATAAAATAAAAAAATATATACAGGTATTGTTGACATTGATGCCATATGTGAATCAATGTACTGTTTGTGTATGTTTATGTAAATAGAAAATACGTTACTTCAGAGTTTAACATTCTTATCTCAAGGTTCCATTGACTTTCATTGACTAACATATGAACTTTGTGTCATTTAAAATGTGTATGTATTTTAAAATTACGTGTTTCTGAATGTATCTATAACTTTTTACAGGTAATTGCACTTCACTATCTCTTTAACATACTGTAGGACATACAGGTTGTTTTTTCATTAAATCTTAAAAAATATTCTAGCACATAGAAATTGAATTTAAATTCTGATTTTGTTGTTGTTTGCTTTTGTTGTAGAAATTGCTGTAATTTCCTAATTAACTGATCTTCTTTCCACAGTCTGTTTTCATACTGTAAAATAGTAGAGGTGTGTATGGTATATTTGACCACAGGTGAAACTGGTGCTGACTCCGATGGAATCAAGTCAAGTCCTTTTTAGAAAAGTTTGATCTTGTCTGTGCTGAGGCCGATGATGCTATTTGATTTACTACTGGATTATTTGGGTGTAGGGGTGGCTGGGGTAATGGGAGGCCCAGCAGGAGAAGACTGTAGAGCCTAAGATGTCTTCTGGGTGAGCATCAGTGCTGTGAAATTTAGAGGTCAAGAGGAGTAAGACAGGAATGCTCTTATTTAAACTTTTTTAATTGTGATGGTTCACGAGTACTATATCATTAAGACCTGTTAATAATAATATTAGTAATTTCTGGAATTATCTGAATTATCCCCTTATAATTTGTGTCATTTTGAGTAAAGAGTTCAGCAGTAATTGAACAGCTTGTCATGACAACCAGATTAGAAGCCAATGTTGCCTGGCACAACATAACAAAGAAGAAGGGGGGAAAAGCATTTCAGGGTATACGGTATTTGTGTATCTTAGCGAGCTTATAATGCATCCCAGTGTGAAGCTTCAATTTATATCTCATTCAGTGTATTCAAATCATAATGATTATATGTTGAGGTCCTTCACAGAATAGTCACAAAATTAGTGCATTCACATCATGGATAAAAAACAAACCTGTTTTATGGCAGTTTGATGAACAGATACTGGGCTGCTCAGTTAATGATAAAAACCACACAAGAATTAGAACTAATTGCATGTTACATAACCTTTTCAATTAGTTTTGTGTTAATGAGTTGGGGTTTTTCATCACAAAAATAAAGAAAAGAGACATGTTGCCACCATAAAATATTGCACTGCCAATAGCCTCCTTCGGCTCTGTCCCAGTGATTTCCAAATATTTTTAGTCAAAATACGCAGTGCACTTACTGTATGCTGTGCACAAAGCAAAAACCATAGCACATCCAAAGAATAAATTGCAGAAAGTTCAAACACATAAACTTGAAATGAAGGTTATTTGTTACATTTCCTGAGTAAGTTTTCAAAACCCAGTATCCAATCAACAAACATAAAAATATGTAAACACACCATAGTCTGAAGGAGGTAGTGGTGAATCAATGTTAATTAGATCTCATTACTGGTACAACAGTCTGAGCCCACCCTCAGACACAGACAGACATTCACAAACATGCACAAAAACTGTCCTTTTATGTGGGTGGCAGTTTCCTGTGTGCTCAAAATGTGTGTCAACATGCATAGCACAACCAGGTTCATGAACGATAGGAGAAGAGGCTGAACCAAATTCTGTCATAATCCTCTTAATCCATCTGATTACCTCAGTGGGTCAGGGGCCTGCATCCTGTGTCATATTAAACTCTAATTATGACACTAATCCTTAGGGCTAAGACAGCAAAGTGGAAACAGTTACTTTATTAAATGTGAATAGCCTTTGCTATGTAATGCAACTCCACAACAAAGCACTAAGCAAATTATAAACTATTTGTTTATCATTTTGATGTTACTTTATCATACCAATTTGTATTCAAAATATCAAAGTCCAACTCTATTGTACTCTAAATTCCCAACTCATTTATCTAAGTATGTGAAGTATTTGGAAACAATTATGTAATACACATCACAGTTAAATAAAACATTAAACAAAAAATATAGCTCTTTAAGTTGCTTTTGTATAGTATATTAATATTGAAGACTATGCTCATGCTTCAATATTGAGAGCCTTTTCAATATTCACAAATCATTACAGATTGAGTGCTTGTTCAGTAGATTAACCATATAATGTGTGTTAAAACAACCACTTTCCTCCACTCAACCTTACATTATTTGTGGATTATGTATCCTGTACATGTCCACCTCTTAATAGTATTACAGATTACCCTGGGAGAACGCTTTGTATCTAAGATCCTGTCATGCAGTTATTTGGTTGGGATTTTTCTGGGACATTTGCCAAATCTAGACAAAGCAGACATACTTTCACATTTTTCATGTAAAGTAAACCCTTATGTAGCAGCTCAAAGTTTCAGACCATCACTTGTGAAGACACAGTTATAAGTCTCTTATTAACACATTAAACAGACATGAATTTCACAGTAGATTTATTCTTTATATCCTGAATAGTGTACAATAACCACAAACAGAAGAAACAATTCATTATATATTCCAATGAACTACAGAGGATATTTCTTCTGTGCACAGAATGAATTATGGACAGAATCATAAATTAAGATTAGTTTGAGATTATATTTAACAAAACCTTTAAATGGACTAATTTTTGTTTTTGGATTTTTCAGTTATGAATTGAAAATGATAACATCATACAAACTGTTTAATGCTAAATGCTGTATTTTCTAGAAAGGAAATATACATTCTTAGGAAATGATAAAGTGAAACCTTCTGTCTTGGGTTGCAAATGTTGTTATCTACCAATACTATACGAAAATAAGAGTTACTGGAATTGCATATGCATTACCATATAGAAAATATCTACTTGAACATTGTTCATTATAAAATAATGTGAAACGTTTCTTTTTATTCTTTCAGATTTAATGTTAGGTAGTATTTGTAATAATGGCAAATGAGTTATCAAAATATGAATGCTACCAGAACTGAAAAACGTATTTTACAGAATATTTGAGTGAAGCAGCTGGTAATGTTAGCACCTCCTTGTCTCAAGAATGTTTGGAAAGGATTTATAGTGGTAGCAAATGCGTACACAGTGACCTCATCTAGAGCATAAAGTTTCTGCTTTGATCCTCTTAAAAGCTTGAGGGTCAAATGCCCTCCAATTAGGTTGAAATCTCATAGAAACACCAAGCACACTTTTAACCTTTGTGACTTTTCGATTTTCAGTGACATCTGGTATTTCAGCTTAAGCTCAAGTTGCTCAATAGTTGTAATTGTTATCCATTTACCTGTGACAAAGATCATGGTGTCATGTTACAGTTATTTAAAAATCAAGAAAGGTTTGACCTAACAAGGAAATAACGATCACTGTATGGCCAATACACATTTGTTTATGGTACCAGTGATTCAAGCCTTCATATAATTATGTTTTAGTAACTATAAATAAATAAGTGTGGTGGAAATCCTGTAAGATATTACACTGGAGTCACAGAAACCCAGTCAAAGATCAAAGCAGAGGATTCAGGTTTCATCAGTACTACCTACAGGTATAAGAAAAGCTCATCCTGTTTAATTTATCTGTTACACTGAGGTCTCAAGTGTACCCAAATCGTCTTCAAATCTTGTCTTTTGGCACTGTAGTTATATTGTCTGTTTGAAATGTATATTGTATATAAGCTGGACTGGGCTCTGATGTTCTGGGCTCATCTCATAGATGTGTCTTAGAACAGCATTTCAGAGGGGACGTCCCACCACATACGGTACATGCATACAAGAATAAATCACCTTGACAAGCCCTGCACTAGGCAAGGGAATGGCAGAGACAGACTCAGAGGCACACTGTAATTAAGGATATACAAAAGCTTAATCGTTGAATTAGCATACAATTATATTTGGCTTTCTTAATTAATCAGAATGTAGGGATTTACAACACAGATGCATGTTAGCCGAGTCCTTATGTGCACAGAAGAAAAAAACAGAAAGAAATACACCTTTTTAGTGAATGAGTTGCTGTAAATGGACTGAATGACTTGCTCTGTTAAGTAAATAAGAGCACACACGTGTAGTAGGAACACGTTAATCCTACCAGTAGAAAACAACTTGTGTTATTCTGTGTTATACTATGGTTACATTACTATGGTAATTTTAGGTATACTTTTAACATAATTTTTCTGTTTCAAAATATCCATTCATTTTCTGATCCCTTATCTAATATAGTCTCATTGGGGAGCAAGCAATAGGTGCTTATGCAGTATACACCCTGGACGGAATACCAGTCCATTGCAGGGCACACACAAACACACACTCACACTGGCCAATTAACCTTTGAAGTGTATAGCACCCCAGGAATTGAACCCTGAGCCCCAGAGCTGAAAGACAGCAATGCTGGCTGCTTTACCACCATAGCATCCTGTTTCAGGACTTGTCTTTTCTTATAACATATTTAACAGAAAATTCAGTTGGCACTTGGAAAAATAACAGTATCTGCTATTAAAGCCATGAAATATTGATTTTCAGTGTAAAGAGTGTGGTTCAAGAGTGTGGTGAACCAGGGTGAATGCAGGTGGTTGCTGATGGCCTTTCATTGCCTTTAATAGAGTCAACTGGCCCACCTAAAGTGCTGCCTCCAGGAGGCAAAAAACAGTCCTTAAGCTGATTCAAAGGAATTAAGTGAGATAAGGGTCCAAAAAAAGATTTTGTACAGTCAAGTTTGTGGGAGGGGATTATGTCTGCTTACTATTTCAGTGAAAGCCATTTTATCAGATTTGCTCCTGCAGAGAAGGCTATTAGCAGTATCTAAACCAATTTAAAGGCATAATGAATACAGTACCTTGAAAATCAGTGCTTGGCATTAAACACAAAAGAAAGACAAACCAAGCTGAAAAATCCTTTTTATTTGAAGTAACAAACTGCCTAACTTTCTTTTAAGGGTACTGGCCTCCTGGAATTGCCTTCAGACTGAATTTGAGAACAAAGCTGACTTTTGCTCATTCAAATCTACAAAGAATGCTGAAGATTTTGAGGATATTCCTTTGCCAAATGGCAATGAATTTCTCCTGTCATATTGTCAAAGGTATTTTTGTTTGGATTTTTATTCTGTTTATAGTGTATAGATTATATTATAAATATTGAATATTGATTAACTGTTTTGAAACAATATTTGAATTAATAGAAATCAATCTTTCTTACCATTAAAGACCTATAACTATGAAGTCTGGGCTTAAATTTTTCAGCAATTATAACAAACATAAAGGAAATAAATCCCTGGAAGGAAAGTATTTTAATTATTCTCATTACACATAGAATCAATTTATTACATGAAGCTCATTCCTGAAAAAAAAACTATTGTGTGGAGCATTTCCTTTTCAGGTAGCAAGGATCAGGATACTATCACACAGAATTGCTAGACAGCAGTATTTTAAAGTTGAGGTGGCTTTTCTGCTTTATTTTTCAAAAATATTAAAAAAACATGATTTCTAAAACACGATAAATCACAAACTTTTTTTAGAAAGAAAGTGGATGATGCCATCCCTCAACAGAACAAAAACTGTACCAAAACTAACCCCAACACACCTCTGTCCCCTGTCTCCCCATCTGCTTCCAAACCTACTCACTCTGATTACACACCACAACCTCCCAGTGAGACATCATTATATACAGAAACAACCCAAACAAACCTAAGTGAGAATGTACATTCTAAACCATTACTTAATAGTGCAACCATAGTATTAAGAGTTAGATGGGCAGAATGGCCTCCTTTCGTTTCCAACCTTTCTAAACTATTGTACACAAAGGCAAAAGCTGTATTCCATGTGTTTGTGGACCATTTTTGCACTCTCTAACGACAGATGCTTTGTTATTACAGTTCTTCCACTGGACAGTATAATTCATGTCTACTGTGTTATTATTTGAAAAGAAATGTATAAAGTCTGCTCAAACTGGTGAAGTCAAAGGGAGTGATCAACCCATCCCAACAGGACCTGCTGCTGTTCTTGGATTTCATTCTAATCCATCTTTGTTAATTAGCCTATTTATTGACTTTGTGCAAATGCCCATTTCCATTGGTGCTCATTTTCACATAACTATGAAAGCTAAAGGACAGTAGGGCAAGGTCACATCCAATAACTCTGGAAACAACGAGGTTCCAAAGTAGCAGGAAAGATCTAAATCCTTGTTTTTGTGACAGCCAACCTATGCCTTGGAGGTCAAGATATTTTTGCTGCAGTTAAAGAAAACAGCCCCAATGGAGAATTCATTGCAAACCTAAGCATTATTGGGGACCCTGGAGCCAATAGCATTCGTTTGTGCCTCACTGGAGACAATGCAGATTGGTTTTATCTAGAGAGCAAAACCATCAGGTTAAACACATCTTCCACAAGAGTACTGGATCGGGAGGTAAGATACCATGTATTCACATGTTATTTACTGTTTTTATTTTGCAGCAATAACATTTATTGTGTTAAGAGGTGTTAGTGGGGCCAGCAGGGGGTGCTCACCCTGCGGTCCATGTGGGTCCTAATGCCCCAGTATAGTGACGGGGACACTATACTGTAAACAAGTGCCGTCCTTCAGATGAGACGTAAAACCGAGGTCCTGACTCTCTGTGGTCATTAAAAATCCCAGGGCGTTTCTCGAAAAGAGTAGGGGTGTAACCCCGGTGTCCTGGCCAAATTTCTTACCAATTGCCTTACCAATCATGGCCTCCTAATAATCCCCCTCTATGAATTGGCTACATTACTCTGTTCTCCTTCCCACTGAGAGCTGATGTGTGGGGAGCATACTGGTGCACTATGGCTGCCATTGCATCATCCAGGTGGATGCTGCACATTGGTGGTGGTGGAGGGGAGTCCCCATTACCTGTAAAGCGCTTTGAGTGGAGTGTCCAGAAAAGCGCTATATAAGTGTAAGCAATTATTATAATAATAATAATGATAATAATAATAATTATTATTATTATTATTATTATTGTTATTGTTATTTATTTTTAGTTCTGTTCTTCTGTTAATGATTGTAACATTTCTGAAATTTCATGGATTTATATGAGTCCTATAACCAACAGTCAATGGTACAGATAAATAAGACCATACTGAAAAAAACAGTTTCTAAAGGTCATCGGTTTTGTTTTAAATAATTACCTCAGAAAATATTATTCTAGTGATGCCTAGCAAACTAATCAAGGTGTGTTTTTTTGTGTTTTAATTAAGGTTCAGGGATCTGTCTTGATGGCCTCCTTAACTTGCTATGAAGATGACACAATACAGGTATTTCTGCAACAAAATCATTTTAAGAAGAAATTATTAGCAATTAAACGTTACAACTTGAAAATAATGTTTATCAGGATGATGGCTTGAGTGAGTGTGTACAATGAAAACCCACTATGTACTGTAACCATGTTTGATAGCTCCATCTTATCTTTCCACCAAGATGTCTTATTTAGCAATAAAAATGTTTCTTGAACACCTTTCATCCTTTTGGAATTTATATTGTGAAATATGTTCTGTTTGTATTCTAAATTGTTGATATACAATGTGTTTTTCAGAGTGTGTACAGAATTATGGTTGAGATCTTAAATGAAAATGACAACAGACCAAAATTCCTTGAGCACTCTATTACAACATACAATATAAGTGAGGTAGGAATTGTCCTTTGAATTTGTTATGCCATACATTGAATTATTTTTTATCAATTATTTTTTGGGAGATGTCAAAATCTATTTTCAGGGATGAATAATACCTTTAAAAATAAATGCAGACTATTACTTTGCCTATAGTAAATTAGTAATGTATAAAACAGTTTTTAAGTTTGCTTTTCCTTTGGCAAAATAGAGCAAAAACATAAGGTACAGTACATCCAACATGGAGCAATTATTATTCTTCAGGCTCAGGAAGGCGACTTGCGGGTTAAGAGTATGATTTTCTACACAAAGATAATCCTAAAAACACAAGCTGTTCAAATTTAGCTTATTTAAAATGAAGGATTTTGATATTGAAGTGGTTGCAGCAGTCACCTGAATTTAACACCACTTTAATGTTATTGGATAAATTACCTGTAGAATGAAATAGAAAAGTTTACTTAGCATTAATATTCTCTAGTAGTTTATTAGAACTAAACTGATAACATTATAATACACTACAATGCTACAGCTGAGTAATAGAATGGTTATATTATATGCAAATGTTAGGTAACAGTATGTGCTCATAAGTGAGGTCATTTAGATGTTATAGCCATTTACTTTTGCATCTTTTGCAACATCATTTAATAATTTATTTTACAATATCATTTGCATTTTCTTCTGAGACAAGTAATACATTTTCAAATGTATTAGGCAAGTAGTCTACTGTATGTTAAATCCCCATTTATTAGTTGTATCTACTGTATGTTTAATGGTTTGCATTGCCCTGTAATTTCTAACAACCAGTATATGCATACTAATATTCTAATGCACATCACCTAATAGCCTTCCACAAGATAAGCAACAAATAGAATTGACTCTAAGCATACTGTACTGTATGAATAATCCACCAGAAGACCTAAACTAGTTTGTAGCTTTTGGAATCTTAGATATCTGAAATATTATAAGCAGCATTGAATTTCACACTTCTTACCTAATTAGAAATTTTCTAAGACCGTAGAAGGCATGACAGGGTTTACGTTTCTAATTTATGCCCTTTGATTTTCAGCTGACTGCTGTGAATACTGTCCTATTTACAGTGCAAGCTAAAGATGCAGATGATGATACCATAATGTATGTTATTGACCCAGCAATGGTATGTACCCTTTGAAAAATTCGCAACTCCTAGCACAGTTTGATTGAATTGATTGAGTTTTGTCATTAAATAAGGAATCCTTGTTTACAGTCAAGTTCAGCATTACTACAGTAGTGTCCAGTCCTGGTCCTTTGGAAGCCAGTGTGTCTAGGTGTCTAGTTCTCCTTAAATCAGCTGCATCTGAAGAGCTAGGAAAGGCTGTTAAATTTGTCCTGCACGCCACAAATTAGCTGATTTAGCTCCTAAAGACCACAGATGAAAATGAAACCCTGCAGATACACCATCCCTCCAGGAACAGGTGTGGATACCCTTGGATTCGTGTTATTCTGAAAATAATAATAATAATACAGTATTCATATCCTTAAAACTAAATCACAAGCAGTCATAAGACTATAAATCAATACACATATTACAAATTTGTGTATGATTTACAAAGAATTTTGTTATGAGAGTCTTTCAGCTTTGGAGTATCCTTCAACACAGTAACAGGTGCCAGATATTAAATGCAGTGTATGCCAGCAACTATATCATCCTGCAACTCTATTGAGCCCTGCAACTCACAACTAGCAACCCACTGAACTCAGCAGGTGTGAGCCTGGTCAGTTCCTGGATGGGAGACCTCCTGGGAAAAACTAAGGTTGTTGCTGGAAGAGGTATTACAGGGGCCAATAGGGGGTACTCACCCTAGGATCTGTGTAGGTCCTAATGCCCCACAATAGTGACAGGGACAATATACTGTAAAAAGGTGCTGTCCTTCAGATGAGGCAAGAAAATGAGGTCTTGACTCTCTGTGGTCATTAAAACTCCCAAGGTGTTTCTTGAAAAGAGTAGGGATGCTATCCTAGAATCCTGGCCAAATTTCCCATTGTCCTTTACCAATATTGGCTTCCTAATAATCCCCATCTATGAACTGGCTTCTTCACTCTGTTCTCCTTCCCACTGAGAGCTGATGTGTGGGGAGTATACTGGTGCACTATGGCTGCCATTGCATCATCCAGGTGGATGCTACACGTTGGTGGTGGTGGTGGTGGAGGGGAGTCCCCATTACCTGTAAAGTGCTTTGAGTGGAATGTCCAGAAAAGCACTATATAAGTGCAAGGAATTAGTAGTATTATTAATTGTCTGACATGTCTTTTTACAGCCTGATGCCAGCTACTTCAGGATTGACCTGCCCAACAGTGGGAGAGTGGTCCTGGCCAAGCCTCTGGACTACGAAACAAAAGCCCAGCTACAGTTTCTAATTTTTGCAGTGGTAAGCCAATTAAAAATTCTTCATGATTTGATTAGTAGGAATAATAGGCCAGTAATTTTTAGGAGAAGTCAGGATTTCATGAGCAATCAAGTCTATATGGTGGTATTACTATTTCTGGATCTGGAAAATTTTCAATTGATCTGTTTTTTATCTTGATTGTCCCTATTTTCTATTATGACCATATGTTCACCTCAATTTCCAATCATCTCTTTGATTTGAATAATCAACCAGATGAACACACCAGCTCATTTATTTTCCAAGATAAGATGCCAAAATAACAATGATCCATATCTTCTCATTACATGAGAAATTATACAAATGGAAACAGGCTATACAACAATACCACTTGTAAATGACTAGAGTTGTAGGCTCAAAGTTATTCAGTTCAAACTGCACTTCTGTACAATTAACCTTTAAACACCCCTTGATATCTTGATACAGGAAATGAACACTAAGCAAAAGCACAATGCTTCAGCCACCATCAAAATCAATGTTTTGGATGGAGATGATCAGTATCCACAGTTTCTTCCATGTATTCTCTTATCCCAAGACCAATCCAGATCAGTGTGCACAAACCCTATTTATACAGTCAACATCACAGAAAAAGAGCAGGTAATATAGTATTCTTACTTTTCTGTAATGTACGGTATGTACTGCTACTGGCCTTCCTGCCAGGATACTGTCAGCAAATAAGTTCTCGTTGGTTTTTCAGTACTGAAATTCTGTCCACCGCAATATATCTTAGTTATTATTGTCAACTCAGGACTTTCACGTAAAAAAGCATTGTATTGTTACTTATTTTCTGTTGATTTACATTTACTTAATTCACACCAAAGTGCATATTTATATATGGATGGTCTTCAATTTACATTTCTTGTATGCAGCTCTGTTACATGTTGTATAGCAGGTCATGCAATTGCATTTATTTAAAATATAATCATATACTGTATATAGTTGAAGAGAGTATAATTAACAATCACACTGTTTTATACTGTACAGTATATAGAAGATGTTTAAGACAGTATAATTAACAGTCATACTATTTTGGTAATGAATGCAGAACAAACATAACTACATGTGGTTTTAAATTCTACAAAATGCAATTTTCCAAAGCCATGGATGTGTGAAGATCTCTTCAGCCTCCCAAATTTACATACAGTATGTTTAAAAGTATGTTATTTAAAAAAAAAATTGAATCACCATTTGGACAATTAGTGCAACTATCTTAATGTTTTGGGATTCACGGTGCACTTCTGTACTGAGTTTGAATGTTCCCATAGCCCCTATATGTGTTGCCTGTGACGGACTGGTGTCCCACCCAGGGTGTTCTCCTACATCCAGGATGAGCAAGGAATAACTTGGCTTTCGGTAGCACCTGAACTATCAAGATGCATTATGACTGAATGTCTTTACATGCCCCTGTGTCACGACTCTTCAATTTTGCAGTCGAAGATTGCAAGTACAGTACAGATAATGCAATGTACTGTGTATTATGTTAAACATAAATGAAAAGTTCAGGTGGGTAGCTGCGTCAGCATACGCAGGCTGCAAAGAAACAAGTAATAGGTTTATTCCATGCTGGAAAAGAGAAGAAGAAGGCTCCACGGCCAATACATTGCATGTTCTTTCTTCTCTTTTCGGCATGGAATAAACCTATTACTTGTTCCTTTGCATACATGAATAGTTTATTTATTCTAGGAATTTCCTAACAGTAACCTTATGTCACCAAATGCACTAAATGCTAGTTCAAACCATATGTTGTAAAGTAGATAGTATCCCATACTGTATGTATTCTCTATCCATCTGTCCATTTTCAATAACCACGCAGTTCAATACAGAGCTACAGTGAGCCAAAGTCAAATCCAGCAAACAATGGGCACAAGGTGTGATAGACCCATGCCAGTCCATCTCAGAGCATCCAAGGGAGGGACAATTTCTGGAAAATAATTAACCTAGATGACATCTTTGGACTGTGGGAGGAAGGCTGATGAAAATTTGTACAGGCATGAGAACAATATGCAAACACCGTGCAGAAAGCTGATTGTGCCAGAATCAACCCCAGGATCCAATAGCTGTGAGGAGCAATGCCAACTGCCACAGTGTCACCCTCTATGCATTAACATATGTATTTAACATAAAAGAGTGATTAGGCTAAAATAAACCATTCTTCATTTTTCTGTTTTATTTAAAATAGAAATACTGTGTTGTGTTAAGCAGCAAATAAGACAGTGCTATAATATTTTTAGTGTGGAGGAAAATTCTAAGATAAGACGGGTCTAATAGCTGTTCTTGTCACAAATAAAAAAGGTTTTTATGCTAAAGATTTTAATTTAACAAGTTCTCTTCAGTATCCAGGACAACTCTTTAAATTCTTCTCTAGTGAACTGCAATGAAAAATACTGGTAAGAGCCTTGATGCTTTTTAAATTATATTGTCTTAATTCACAGGATATCACTCTGCATTTTTTTCCTGGTCCAATTCATGCTGAGGATGGAGATAAAGGCCTGAGAACGCAATTATCATATGCTATTTTATCAGGTTGGGCAAAAATATATTTCTCTTTAAAACACTTTGCTTTCATGGTAATATTCTATAGATAAAACATAAAGTGAAGAAATGTATTGAAATGGACTACATACAGTAGAAGGACTAGATTGCTCAGGATTAGATTAGGTCTTCTGAAAAAAGCTTGTTAGAAGTTAAAAAAGTATGTTAAAAAGTTAAAAGGGTGGTGAAATGGTAAAAAAACAATAGATTAAAAAGATGTTCCAAATTTTGGAACATCCAGGGTTTAGGATCTCAGGATACATTGAAGTCATCATCATTCAGAAATAAGAAATTAGTTGCTCAACTATCCAAATACCTTTTCATTAGACATATTGTACCCATAAACCATTGCTTTGATTATTCTATCTTTATATTATATAAAGTATAAATGTTATAGATAACATTTATTATTGCTGTGACATAATTTTTATAATTGATTTTTGTAAAAACTGTACATTTATTCTTCCATAGGTGCTGATAATGGCAGGTTCCAAATAAACAATGTAACAGGGGAAATTTTTATGACAAGACCTGTGGAAAACAGGCTGCTGACACCAAACCTCAGACTTCGAATTATGGTAAGTGACATATTTTACTAATATAAGATTTACTTAAATTACTGTAGTCATACACGTATAGAATATATTAAATGGTGTAGATTTATCTACTGTATATAAATAAGTATAAGTTAGTACCAATAATTGTTTATTTTTTAAAAAAAATCATAATTATTATTTTGCCTGTCATTGCTATATTAATTTTTAAATCCTGAAATGTCCCATACAGAGTCTGAAGAGAAAGAAAGATAAAAAAAATAATATATAATAATAGCTGAGCATGCATGCTTACTTGTTCAAAGAATTTGTCTAGTGTTACTTTCTAGAACCATTTAATACCTAATTTGCTGAAGAATTATTTGTGCACCTGGTATTTTAGTTATGAAAATAGTTTGTATTTTGGAATAAATGAATGAATGATACATACATAGTGCCTTACCAAAGAATTCACACCCTTCCTATTATGTCCAATTTTGTGAAATTACAAAATTATACACATTTCCTTAACTTAATATTTTATTCACAAATCTGAATGCTCAAATTAAAGACCTCTAAGAGGAGACACATTAATACATGTAATTACATGTAATAAATGTAATTACAAGAAATGTAATCATAAACTAAACAGAATAACATGAAATATGATGATTGCACAATTAATTGCACATAAATTCAATATTTGGTGGAAGCACCTTTGACTGCAATTAAATCTGTTAGTCCTTTTGAAAGTATCTACCAATTTTGAACACTGGCTTGGTGCAATTTTTGCTCATTCTTTTAGTCAGATTTGCTGCAGTTATCAAGTTGTTTGGAAATCGTTTTTCCAGGATTTGGATTGCTGTCCTTAACTACAGTTTTGCCTTGTCACAGGCTGCTCAGGTAGATGACCCAAAAAAGTACACAGTGGCCACAGCACTGATCAGAGTGTTGGCTGTGAACCAGTATCCACCACAATTCAACAGAACAACCTACAAGGGATTCATAATAGAAAACATCAGCCCTGTAACTTTCGTATCAACATATGGGAATACAGTTCTTGTCATCCAGGCCTATGATCGGGATTTCAGAGATGTAAGCAGGCATTCCTTTAATATTATGCAATAAACAGCACATTTCCTTTGCTCCTCTGTTACGCTGAAAGCCTGTAGAAAAGTAATACAAGTATTCATACATTGTTCTAAGTTAGTACTGTACATTAAGGAGGTTGTATTTTTTTACAAACTTGCCTTAATACATGGAAATGTTTGAATATCTATATCTATATTTATCTATATTTTACATACCAATGAAATAAGATCCCTGTTAAATACATCTTTATAAAATAAATGGCATTATAATAACTCACATGACCACTTATAACATTTTTTGCTTCAGACTCCTGGTCAGTCCTGTTCATTTTCAATATACAGAATGCCTGATTAAAAGTAGTTTGTATTATATATACTGTATATCATTTCATTTTCTTGCTGGCTACAAAATGAATGTGCTCCTTGTTAAATTCTTCATTCAAAATTGATCCCAATTTTTTCCACCTCTAATCTTAGTAAATGATGAGACAAAACAGTGAATTCTAGTTTTATGACCTTAAGGTTGTGCTGATTTATTTGATCATTTCTTTAACAATTTATTTTTTCTTTCCACTTTATTTTGCAATAGTTCATTGGCATGGAAAATAATCTAAGTAGAAATATTGAAAATGACTAGTAGGTTCAGGAAAATATACCAGTTAAAGTAGATACAGAAACTAAAAAGACAAGTTACAACTGATGATTTTGACTTATTTTAATGACTGGAAAATTGTTGCATATTTGTGGATAAACTGTATGGATTTATTTCAGGGAGTAAATCCTAGAATCCATTATACTCTGAAGCCAAAATCAAACAACACTAGACTTTATCAGATCACACAAGAGGGATTTCTAATTGCCAAAACTGATGTACTCCGTGCATTTGAAAAACATTTTCTGGAGGTAAGAAAAATGGATTGTATTTTTTTCTTTTTGCTGTGACTAGTTAGAATCCCATAACAATTATATTCAAATTTAGAGACACGTCAATGATTTAAGACTAATTAAAAAATAATTTCAGCATACTGGATTGTCTTTCACTAAGAAAATAACTTAATATTTTCACTTACTAATTAAATACCAATGTATTAATAATTATATTACAACAATTTGGACAATATATTATTGTCACTACCACCAACCTGCCTAGACCAGCCCCCAAGAGGACTAATCAGTTTCAGCAGCAGGGTGATAATTATAAACACCGCCGCACGTGTTAATTCAACATCAGACGCTTTACCGTGCGGCAGGCTGCATTATTTAAGCCTCTCTTACCCATGTATCGCTGCTCGGTAATGAGTAAACTTCTCGTGAGCTCTACCTAGCGTTTCGTCACCTTTTCGTCTTCCTGGTATTTTGACTACACCTTTTTCGCCTTCGGAGTACGGATCTAGCCTTGCCCCTCGGATTGTTTACCACCAGTGTCGTTACCAGATTATTACCTACCGTTCTCTTTTCGACCTCGATTCCGTCTTACATTTTGGATTGTTTGCCACCAGTGCCTTTACCGGACTTCGACCTACCTTTCGCCCTCTGACTACGATTTAGCTCCTTGTTGGCTTCCTAACCTCCCAACGACTCCTGCCTCTGCATCGGATCCCTATCACCTCTTCAGAGTGTCATTACAATTATTTTCTATCACAGTCACCACTCGTGATACTGTATAAACAATAATCTTAAATTCTTTTTAACAATTTAAAATATTGTAGTATGAAAGAAAGTAGCTGCCATGAAAAGTACTTAAGCTACATGTCTTAGTACAGACTGCTACAGTTGGAACTACAGTATGCTAAGACGCTTTGTCAGTTTTGACAGGGTATACTGTATCTCCTCTGCCAAACGTGCTTGGTATAGAGTAGTTGTAAAACAACTTACTTTGTGTTATATTCTGGGTAATTATTGGGGTTGTGTGTATTAGTAGGTTAGATACCTACAGTACATGTGATTAAACTAAGAATAAAGGTTTTAAACATGAAACCAATTAATCAATTTGATTGGTTGCTAGTAGTTATAAGATATGAGGTTCTCAGTCAGCTGTTTCTTGTAAGAATTAAGTATCTGCTTTAACAACTGTCACAATTGTAGTCCCTCCCCCTTAAGGGCGCTCCGGCTGTTTCACTTTTGAGTTGATTTTGTGCACCTGCTCCCGGTTCCTGCCTCCCTATAAGAGCCAGATGCGCACTCTGTTCCGGGCTCTGCATTGCTTCCCGTACCAGGCGAGTCCGGGACCGGTAGCGTCTGGTCCCATTCCCCCCCTTGTTCCCCCAGACCCTCCACCGGATCCCACTCCGGTTTTTAATCCTGTTTGTCTTCGTCTCGGATGGACCGCCCGGCTTTGGACTTTTGCCTCATCTTGGATTTCCCTTTGGACTCTGTTTTGGATTGTTTGCCCCAGACTCACCCCCCTGAACACCTGCGCACTATGGACACGCCCCCTGTTTTCATTCCTGACTGCATGCCTTTTGTTTTCCCTGTGTTTTCCTCACTCATCCCCGGATTGTGTCATCTGCATAGGGTCTCGAAAGAACATGGCTCTGTAGTTTGTTCTAGACTTCTACAAATCTATGGGGAATGAAGAGCCTCTAGTTCTCAGTCTTAAAATCACTTCCTCTTTGATCCTAGCTGAGTTCAGTGTTTCCTGTTTCACTGTTATGTCTGTGAGTTTTTTAATAAATATATATAGATCAAGTACCTTTTCTAGTGATCCACGCAAGCTTGAAATGAACCATCTCCTATGTGCCTGCCTTCTTTGCTTACTGCTGAGCTAGTAAACAGACCACTAGTTTCTGCATTAATGCCTTCAAAAATTAATACAGTATGTGCAATACTGGCAGAGACATACCCAAAATGACTTGCAGAAGCAATTGCTGCCAAAGATGTTTCCACCAAATTTTGAGTTCACAGGTCCTAATACTTATTCAATTAACATATTCCATTTTTTTCTCTCTTTACTTTGCTGACATCTATTGTCAGATACTACTGTTAAAAGCCTGTGCACAGCACTGCATCTATGCAGACAAGGGAAAACAAATCAAGAATTGTGATACATACAACAGTGCTTGCTTCCTTTGAAACAAGTTGTACTAACACAACAAGAATCCTATTTCAGATCCACAGGCCTATACGGCTTTATATGAATGCAACAATCTTTCAGTTTTACCAGTACAGAATATGATAGTGAGTGGAACAGTCTAAAATATAAATCAACACAGAGGTTCTCACTCCTAGTCCTGGGGAGCCACATACCAGCTTGATTTCATTGCAGTTGCGCTTTTTGCTTTAACGAATCTTTAATTGAGCCAACTAGTATTTGACCAGAAACTTTGAAAGTATTTTTCTACTCAAAGGTTGGAGATGATGAGTAACACAAGAATCCCAGCAGTTAAAAGGTAACTTCCTACATATTTAATAACTGAAATAGCAAATTAGTTCAAATTTTACCTATTATTAGGACTATTAAGGGTTTAGTTTAGTGCTCAGGTGTACATAAACAAGCAAGAGTGTGAGTGTCCAGAGCCAGGATTGGCCCTGGATGAACTCAAAGCAATACATTTATACATTTTAAATCATTCTGTGTTTTTCAAAAAAACTATTACTGTTGAAAGTGGAGATGAGTGGTACGAATTTCACTTTCAGTTAGGAGCTCAGAATCAGCAGAATCATTTCTAATTTTTAAACTGTAACAGAGCAGTTGGTTCTGGAGTTTAAAAACTGTCTTAGGCCACTAAACCGCAATGTTAGGACACTCCAGAGACACACAGAGAAGTTAAAAAGAATTTGAAATCGGGCAAGTTGATTTTCCTATATAATGGTTCGACACTTGACAGAGGTTGTCTATTCAGTTTTGGAATAGATAAGACAATATTGTCAGAAAAGGACACAGTCTCATGTGGGGACATTAATAAAAAGGACAAAGCGACTGCTTCTGTGTCAGTGGTGCTAGTAACAACAAATGTTCAACAAATTTACCTGGTCAAACAGGATCAGTTCCAGAACAAGGGTTATTGGAAAGATGAGATGATAGTGGGTCATAGTACAGTTGGAAAAACTATTGATTTCAGGGTGTCCCCAGTTCTTTACTTCCTCATATTATACAGGGGTTACATTTGCGGAGGTCCACGACCTGCTACCAGGGTAAGAGGACCTACTCCAGGACCTAATGCCACTATAACTACCTGAATTGACAATTGTTTTTGCAGGTAGTTGCTACAGATCAAGAATCAGGAGAAACTGTGAAAGCCTCAATTGATATTGAAGTTCTTCAGAAAGGTCAACAAGGTACGCCTTCTATAGTTATGAACCATTTATTCATATTCAGTTTAAAATAAAATAAATTATTAATTAAACATTCTTCTGTTTATTTCAATATGTGATTGAAGGCCTTATTTCATGCACTGTTGGTGCTCGATTTATACATCCAAAGTAGTAATATACTTTCATAGACACTATTGATCTTTTTTAGGCTTCATGGGTATCAATGACAATTATTTTTAAGTAGGTAATTAAATAAGTAACCTCCTGGATTACCCTGCTCTCAACTGAAGCAACATGCTTTGGAAATTGGCTTACCTCAATTATCTTCTTAAGTGTCTGACTGGTGCTCAAAATAGGAGAGTTTAATTATTTGACAGAAGTATGCCATGCTACATCCTGACAAATTGAGGTAACTCTCGGCTGCTGAAAATAAGATAATACAATATAGTCAAGCACAAAAGAAACCAAATATTCAGATTTAATAGATGTATTAGAGCTGAGTATTGCAGTTGGCTTCAGCAAGAGTCAGTATAAAACTCCCAAAGTCCCCACACATGTTGTTTTCCTTTATACAGTATCTAACAAGCCAACAGCCATATCAATCTGCAACTCACAACTGGCAGCCCACTGAACCTAAGCAGGTGTGAGCCTGGTCAGTACCTGGATGGGAGACCTCCTGGGAAAAACTAAGGTTGCTGCTGGAAGAGGTGTTAGTGGAGCCAGCAGGGGGCGCTCACCCTGCGGTCCATGTGGGTCCCAATGCCCCAGTATAGTGACAGGGACACTATACTGTAAACAGGCGCTGTCCTTCGGATGAGATGTAAAACTGAGGTCCTGACTCTCTGTGGTCATTAAAAATCCCAGGGTGTTTCTGGTGAGCGTTCTGATGCACTATGGCTGACATCGCATCATCCAGGTGGATGCTGCACATTGGTGGTGGTGGAGGGGAGTCCCCATTACCTGTAAAGTGCTTTGAGTGGAGTGTCCAGAAAAGCGCTATATAAGTGTAAGCAATTATTATTAACATACATCAGTGAATAAAATAGGCATACATTCTCTCTGATGTCATGTCAGATGTCCTTTGCCTGCAGAACATGGTGAATTAATCTCTCAGCATTACCTATAAATGGCCTCTAAGCAGGCAGGTCATTTTCATATGGACAGTGAACTAATGTTATTCTGCTGATGTGGTACAATCACATCACAATCACAATCACAATCAGCCAATACTGCCTGAAAACAATTTTTCAGGTGGATCAGATGGATTTATCTGTCCTGTGCTGGTGTGCCTTCCAAGATATGACCTGTCCCTCAGTGATCCAGTTTCCTAGTTTCTTAGACTAGTTTACTAATTGTTGATTAATATTATTTTGTTCTATAGAAGTGATCATCTTTTATTCAAGCAGGGCGGGGTCATATATTTTGCTGTTGCTGTATGAGATTCATATTCAACTCATTTGAGTTAACTTGACACAAATAAGAATTTTGAGCACCTGATGTTTAGGAAATTGCACGATTCAATCTCAGAATGTGTTTATCAAGAGGTACAATAGGATCAATTCCATCAAAACATTATTCACGTCCTTAATGAACTAATGACATAAACCAGTTTTCATTGGGCATTAGTTAATACACTTTAATTAAGCTGTTATCATGCTGTTGCTTCCAGGATACAGGAAATGAATAAAATATACTCCAGGGCATTTGATATAAGTTTGAATAAGTAATTTAAAACTGAGAGATTCTACATTCAGTAGGTTTGCTAGACTATATTCATTAATTTTCTAAGTAATAATCAATTGTTGAAAGGAAGAAATTGCGACTTGCTATATTATAGAAAGTTCATTACAGGATATAGGAGAGTGGTAAGGAGAGTGGAAATCCAGCATACTACATGTATAATATCTATTTTTCTGAACTTCAGTTCCATTGAGTCCCTTCAGTGGAAGAGAAAAACTGTACAGCATGATGAACATGAACGTACTTGGAGGAAGCATGGGAGTAGCACTGCTTCTCCTGATATTTGCTCTCTGTGTGTTTCTTCGGATCGCAAAAAATCGAAGACAGCATCAACACACTGCAGACAGAGCTTCGGTTGCACTGGAAAAACACCCAAATGTGGTAGGTCCAAGTTATTTGACCATTTCCTAACATTCTCTCAATGACTGGACTTGCAGATGTTTCTGAGAAATAGAACATCAGTTGAAGTGTCAAAAGAAATATCTTGCTTTAACTGTATAATGTATTTGCATTTGAAACCAAGAACAGGAGTAACATATTTACTGAAAAGGTTGTGAGAGTATAGAACAAGCTACCCCACCATGTTGGTGAAGCTGAAAGCCTGGTTTCTTTGAAGAAACAGCTGGATGAGATCCTTGGATCAATTAGCTACATTTACTTGTAATGCTTTTACTCAATGTTATATTCATATGTCATTTATCACCACACCAAGTCTACCCCTTTTTAGAAAAAAATCAGGACAGCGCTTTCGTGATTTTTCAAACACAAGACGAAACACAAAAAGTAGTTCAAGTGGGTAGCTGCGTCAGCATGCATAGGCTGCAAAGGAACAAGTCATAGGTTTATTCCATGCTGAAAAGAGAAGAAAGGAAACACAACCTAGGCTCCACACCTAAAACGTTGTGTTTTCTTTCTTCTCTTTTCAGCATGAAAGACAGAAAGTGCCTTTATTTAAATGAGTACAATGAAAGATGCATTCAACATTTCAGAATTGTGTTTTCCTTGTTAGGCAAAAATCAGTTGTATACATAATGTGGTCATAAATATTTCTCATTATGGCACATTAATTTTGGAATTTTAGTTTAATTGTCTGTGAATAGTCAATTGTATTCATCATATTAATAGAAACTGTTGCACATGAATCTCTATGGTTTCAGAAAAGTTCAGGTCAGTAAGTAAGATAAAAATCGAGTTCTGACGAATGACTTCTTTTCTGTACATTCTTCCTGTATTTCAGTAGTAGTTTATACAGTTGAGTTTCACAGTAAAGTAACATGATTACTGAGACTGTATTGTGCAGTTAGAAGATTGTTATAGAGCCCACTCCTCCCTTAGTCAATTTTGGGAAGTGTGCCCCAAGCTGTTTTATAATAATGGTAATGCATGATCCTTCAGGGAACATAAATAGACACAGCTATATTTCTGTCTGCATGTCTAAGATGTTTGTCAAAGCTGTTTATTATATATTATTATTTTCCAGTTACTATTGGATTGTATTCAGGATGCAATAATAATTGAACTACTTGAGTTAGATCTGTGACCTTTGTATGGACGAATGATGATTTTTTTTCTATGGGCTTCTGAAAATTGTCTGTTGTTTATTTAAGTAAAGTTGGAATGATACCATCAGACCCAGAAGACTGGTTAATTTTAAGTGCTTCTAATACCATCAGGCTTCTGCCACTACTATACTAATACTTTTTAATCTAGAATTTACTGTAGATTTGCTCATACTGAGGCATGTTATATATTTCTTCTGTAGTAAAAACATGAGTAAAATTATTCATTTAGCCATTTCCTTTTCATCATTTAAAAATGTCCTATTATTATATATGTAATACTTCATCCACTACTGTTCATTTGTGGTTTTAACACTGAGAAAGCATTTTTTATTTTTTTATTCATATTACCCTACAAAAAATTGAAAATTAAAATTAAAAAAGAAAATCTGGTGTTCATTTTTCACTTTTGTCTATAGACTTCAGGCACTGACATCAAACTAAGCTAAACAGGATAATGGTATGTTCATGGGTCTTTTGAGTGCCTTATTATCCAGTAACAAAGACTTGGCCAACATGAGATTAATGTCAGCTAATTGTCCCACTATTTTTCTACCTTCAATATAAAGTGGTTCAATGTGGTCAATTCTCATTGTTCCAAGAGAGTAGAATATAATTGCCGTAAAAATAAAATACATAGGAGCTGTACATATTAATATTTTTTGAGTGAAATGCTTATTAGAGTCCATAGTGAACACATTAAATTCAAGTGAAAATGCCAGTTTAGACTTTACTGTCCCGACACTTTTGGAGGGCACTGTATTTTAGCCTCCACTTCTCTATGTGCTGTATCTCTTGTGTTTTCAAATATCTTCTTTTAATTTTGCATGTAAGTTCTTGTATTCCACTTAAATAGATATTGTTATTTTTAATTATTTTAAAAATGTGTTTTCATTTCTCTTTGAATTGTTCCAAATTGATTTATTAATCCATTTGGGCCATTGCTTTCTTACTTTTCTTTTTCTTTAGGAATAAACAAATTCAGTTCTTCAAGTATAATATCGTGTTTCCATTAATTCTCTACCAGTTTTACGTATATTTAATTTCATGACAGTATGGCTTCCTGAAATTTTAAATCATCATTTTGTACGTGTCAGAGCATGACCCTAGTTCACTAATGGCTCTTTCACCTCTATTTCAGTTGATTTAACTTAATATATAATTTGAAAAGACTGAATCAAAAGAGATATTTCCCCTTGTACTTATAGGTGCTCTCAGTAACAAAGCAGTCATTAGCCATTAAAGTAAGGGGATCATCCTGATTGCCTGATATAAGCTTTATGGAGTGAATTACATCCTAATGATGCTACAGAAAACAAGAATGTAATACAAATAATCTACAAACGTGTTTCTCATTCCTGCTTTTTTCTTTAAAAATGCTGCTTATATAGAGCTTAAGGTGGTTCCAGTTGGTGAGTTTTGGGTTTGTTAGATTTCAGTGTTGGTGAAGTAACAGTGTTTGTGACAATTAGATATATAATCTGTTTTAAGATTGCATTAATAACACAAACATGATGGCTTCACTTTTAAAGGCAAATCTAAAACAATATAAAACATTATTTGTTTTTAATAATACTTTTTTTTTTTCGTGACAGTATTACTCTTCAAATATTTTTTATCCATCAGAATTATCAGAAAGCCTCTCTTCCCATAAGCCACAGTTTTAGTTCCATAATATACTGACCAGCTTAAATAATATGCTGCAAGATAAAGTTTGACTAGTTTATGTGACATTGCTCAAATGTTTTAAACCCCAAGAAGCCCATTTTGGAAAAACAAAAAACAAATAACATAACAAAGATTTAAATCAGGATGTAGGATTTCAGAATTTAGTAACAGCCACATTCTAACTGTAACACATTATTTATTCACTGTCTGTCTCAATATGTGGCAAGTCAAGGTAACAAATTCCATCTCTGTACAAGAACATCACTTTCATCATACGGGTGGTTCATTGTGAGTGACAAAGCTCATTAGAGAGACACTAGGAGGATGTGACATACAATAATACACATTTTATGCACATTCAAGCCTTAGGAATGTGCTTTGTCATATTGAAAGAATATGATGCAAAACACCAATGGACAATGATTGGGGGGAGTCAGAAATGTATCACACCACACTAGACGTTAAACTTCCTCTACTCCATCTGTTTAGGTTATTAACTCAGGCTAGACAAAAATCTATACATTTCTATACCATGAAAGGCAGAAGTAATTGATAAAAAATGTTAATGCGCTTGAAATAATATTGCAAGAAAATAAACCTTCACCTACAGTACATGTGGTAAAAGCTGGTCAGTATAAAGTCTTTGTTATTAATGTTATAATTTTCTATGCTGCGAATGCAAAACCTAGCTTTCATTTACTACATGATCGTCTTCATATGGTATAGCTTAGTCTTAGGTGAAATGTCTTCTAGAGAGATGGAAATCCCTCTACAACTGAACCACAGACTACTGTTATACCTACGTTTTATATAAACTGCTTGTCTTTTCTGTAATCAAAAGGTGAACCCTGGAAGACCCATGCCTCTGGTTGAGGAAATCTCCTATCAAAACGAAGGGTACTGTGACTTGGGTGAAGAAGAGACAGCGTCAAACATCCATGGCAAACAGGGGGTTTACGTTAAGAAGGAAGACAATATAAATGTCAAAACATGTAACAAACAAAAGGAATTTTTAAAATTTCCAAATAATACAGTACATTCACATAAGAGGCCTGCACAAGAATCTGAAAGCACGTCACCATCTATTGTGTCCAATGGAAGAACTACAGAGCGATCTGGCTGTAAATCCGTTTGGTTTAATGATGATATGATAGTTAAGGAACATGATTCTACCACCAATCAAAATCCTGATGATAGTACTCAAGAAGCTAACCTTCAAATGGAGAAAACAAATTCCCAGATGGCCAATGTTGAACCATCAGCACAAGACCAGTCTGACAATGGGATGTGTGAAAAAGAGAAGACATTGGCGGAAGGAAGTACAGGAGAGAAGCATGACACATCTGAGTCACAGGATGATGACAGTCTCCTAAAAGACTTAGAGGAACATCACGACTGTGCTGAGGAAGTGCTGGAAAACCCTTATAAAAACATGTGCCCTGCGATTTGTGTTATGGGTGACAAAGTAGGTACCACTGAAGATGAGCACAGCAATGGAACAAACTCTAATGATGACCTGCAGTTAGAAGACCCAGAGTCAGGTCAAACAGAAACAGAGGCTGAAGCTTTTTTACATTGTGGAAACCCTCCAACACATAATGATGAAACAGTGTCATCAACTGCAGAAAATGAATCTGTGACAAAAGGTAGCAAGGCACAGAATCTGGACTACGACAGCACAACACAAACAGGGCTTTTGTTTTTCGTAGAAGATTCCATAGAATTCTAAGAGTTTTGATAATGTTGAGCTGAAGCCAAAAGTACTGTGTTTACGGAAAATCATTTCAAATATATTTGAGCACTTTTTAAAAATGAATAATGATCCTCCAAGTAAAATATTTTAATTAAAAATGAATACACAATTACCTCTTTTTATGAGTTCTTATGTATTTGCCACTCAAAAATTGCTAAAGAAATTTGATCGTTTTCAAAGAAACTTGTGTCTTGTCGGAAATTATTTTTGAGATGTGAACAGCCTTAATATATTTTATGTCTGAGCAGGACATTAAATGTCATTGCAATGATGAAAGAGTGACATTAAATGAAATGATATCGGAAGTATACACAGTGCTATGATAGAGCCTTTGTGATAAGAAGTTTCTAATGTCTCCTTTGTTGTTTATTTCAACTGTATGGAACATTATTTATCATTTAGTCATCCACACCTTATTTTATTGATATAGATTACCATCAAATCACTAGGTTTGCCTCCAAAAGATTGTATAACTTTATTAATAACAACTGTGATGTGATATGAATGTAATAAAGAATACATTTTGTGACATTAAAAATAGGATGGTGTTTTTATTCTAAGTAACAATTGTGCAGGAAAAAGTGCTTCTTATTTCCATTAATTAGAGAGCAGCAGTATGAAATAGTGGTTAGGAGCTCTGGCATCTAGACTGGAGGTTTGTGTGTTCAAATACATGTGTTACAATAAGAACAAAAGCAAGGTATTTCACTCAAATTTATTGATTCTAAATCCTATGCTACAATTCGAGTGGGACTCTCTAGGTCACCAATGAAAATGTGAATTTCTTCATTGATTTATCTGGTTAGCTAAGGAATCAAATCCAGGATGTAATAATAGGTTTAAAACATCTTTATTAATTTTAAAGGATTAGTTTACACGTCTTCTAAATAAGTTGATGTGGATGTCTTATTTATTTCTACAATTCTAAAGGCTTTCACAATCACAGCTATACGCTGCATGGTTACTCTCAGCATGTCAAAAAATGGATTAAACAGATCCCTTAGGCTTGAAGATACATTGAGCAAAAATATCATCATGGGCTGAAATGCATGGCTAAATAAAACAACCAAGAGGGGTTTTATCACATGATCCCCGAGTGCTGTCATTATCCCCACGACTAACACCTGAAAAACAAATAAGAACTTAAGAAAAGTTGCAAAAGGAGCAGATGATTTGGTTCAATGTCTCAAATAAATCAGCTATTCCCACATAGCCTGGATCTAAGTAGCTTTTCTTTCAGATATGATTTGTACCTCTGTAATATGTAATACGTATGAGCATTGACATACAGGCATCTCAGGTCTAATCTAAGGCTGAATGCAGTGATGTAAAGTGGACAGAGCCTTACAGACAGAGCCACTAGGATGACAGAAAATGATCTCCTGGGAAGTTACTGATTCTCTCAAAAGGTATCATTCTAGTTTCAAGTTAAATAAAATCAGATGATGTTTTGAGTGTTTTTTTTCACTTACACCCTATATAAAGTGAAGCATTCTTCAATCCTGTAATTACCATCTCATTTATGGCACTGCATTTAATCTACGCCCCTTTAAGACACTCCTGATCACCATCACTTGCTGTGTTCTAAGTGTGATTGGCCTGTTCCTGCACTGATACTAGGGCTTACAAATGTCACCGTTTTATCTTTGACACAATATTTGACACATCTATCTGCATACTTCTCTAGCTCTCTCTTGGGAAACTGTGCAATGTTTCCCCAATCCCAGTCCTGGAGGCCAGCACACTTGCTGAATTTTCATGTCAACCAAGATTAATTGCTTAATTGAAGGCTTAATTGAGCTAACATGGTGCTTGTTTGAAATATGTACAAGTTCAGTTTCCTACTCAGAAATATATAATTGTATATAACTATATTACTAGATAGTTAAAAGGCAACCAAAAACACCCAATCAGTTCATTTATCCTATTATCAAGTCACTTAAAGTTTCAGTTGTACAACTGAGAGCTTGGCAGTAACAACAAACAGCAGGTGTATGGACCTCCAGGATCAGGATTGGGTTACAGAGCACAAAACTTCTTTTTCTGACATATAAATTTCCTTATTAAAAGAAAGAAATCTAAATCCATTCTATTATGTTATAAAGAATTAGGCTAATAAAAATTGTAAAATATAGTGATAACATCTGTTGTTTTACTTACATTACATAGAGATTGACTAACAAAGTCCAGCATCTCAATTAGAAATATCATGATGAAGTAAAGGGGAACTCTTAGGATCCCAAACACCTTTCTCCAGAACTGATGAATGACCATTTTGAAGCTGCAAAACATTTTTTCACAGTGGAATCGAGTTCAGACTAAATAATCACATAAAAATCACAGTTAAAAAGTTCTACCCATAGTACATTATTAGAGTTCCTACTCCTAAAACACCACAGAAATGAACAAATGCGGTTTGCACCTCTAATGCAAATTCACAATGAATCCTCACTTTATAAACTTAAGTGGAGTCGACTTTGAATTTACTTTTTCAGCTTAACCTGTACCTGTCAGTCCCTTCAGATACACTTGCGTCTTCAGGTCCCTTTCTAGATTTATAGAAATGCTGTTGAGAATTATCATACATTTGGCTGCAAAGCAAAATAAAAATAAGAATATGAAGGCATGTGGCTTATAAGATGGTATGCAAAAACTACAAGTAAGTTAAGATAAGCAGAATAATGCATACTCTCTTCTCAATAACATCTAATTGTGCGCTGTCAGTGTTTCGGCAAACAAAAGCCTTCATCAGGACATGTGTACTTGAATGAATGAAGATGTTATATCAACTAACATTAATTAGTTGGAAACATCACATATAAACGTAAGCTTCAGTGCCCGAATCATTGGGTATTAATGTGGAAAATCCCAAATGTTTCCATTTTAAAAAAAATACACTATTAAAACTGACATCTTTCCTAGAGATGGGAACTTTCTCAGTATTCACATTCAATGTCCTCCACATGTATTCATACCCCTGATGAAAAAGCAACTATAAACATCAAATAAACAAAAGTTTTACATATTGGATAATGCTTCTTGCTTAAACAAAATCTGGAAAACATTTTACAATACTCTTAATAGCATTGCACAGATCAAAGTCATACTTATTATTAAAAAATCAGAAGTCCATAAAAAAAGAGTTACATTTGTTCACACCCCAATAGTTAGGATTTTGTAAAATCTCTAGTAGGGATTACACTAACTATATGTCTCCTGTAGTGTGTTATGAGGCTCTGCCACTTCAGAGGGGAAATTTATTAACATTCCTACATGAAGAATTACTCTATGTCCTTCAGACCCTGCCATCTTGAGTTACGTACAAATGCTCAATTAGATTGATGACTGGAAAGTGAGAAGGTCAGTTGAGAACATTTATTTTGTGTGCAGTTAATCATTCCTTTGTCAAACTGGATGTATGCTTTGGATCATTGTCATGCTGAAGTATCCATTTTAAGCCAACCCTGAGCTTCTTGGCAGAAAGAACAAAGTGTCTGGAAAAAATGTCCTGGTACATGTTTGGAGTTAATGATTTTCCCCTTCTTGACAAGGACCTGTAAATGCAAAACCACCTCAAACCTTAATACACCACCCACAATATTTTGTAATGGGAATTAGTGTATTCTCAATTACCTTTATTTTAGGTCAAACATAATGGTGATAAGCATGTCCAAACAACTCCATTTTCATTTAAACTGCCCATAATAGATTGTTTAAATTCTTCTTCTAAAGATGTCTAGTTTGAGTTGCCTCTTTTAGTGGTTTGCCTCAGAAGAGGTTCCTTCCTTGCAACCGAGCTATGAATGACACATTCACACAAGCAACACAAAATGGTCGTTTTCAACACTTTGTATCTTGAAGATACCATTTTGTTTCACAAATTATCTCCCGAACCACTTGTGCCACAGCCCATGATGGCACGATACACTTACACTCTTTTTTCCTGGCAGGTTTTCCACTGTACCAGTACCATTACAGTTTTTAATAATGGACACTAAAGTGGAAAATGATATATTCAGTTTCTTTTTAAAAGCCATCTCCCAACTCATGGGTGTCATTGACCATTTGCCTGCATTCTTCAAGGTGCTCTCTGACCTTAACCATGATCATGCTACCGAGTACAAACAGCAAGCCTTTGAAGGCATCTCTGTAGTTCTTAAAGTTTCCTTTACCATCCCAAATACAAGAATGTTATTTAGAATGGAGGCTTTTAATGAATTTTATTGAAAAGAATACTTAGAGGTGTGAATAGTGTAACTGTGACCCTCTTCTTTTCTGAAATTAAATTAAGTATTTATGACAAATATGATTTTGCTCTTTGCAATAGTATTAAGATTACAATATCACATTATCAAATCCGTAGCTCATTCTGCTTTAGGATGTTTTTTGCTCCTCTTTCATCAAGGTCACAAATTAAACTGGACGGCACTGCATTTATATAAGGAAATTACATTATTGGCTTCAACAGCAAAAAGCATGAAACTTAATCAGTGGATATCTCATAGATAGCACAAAGGTTTCAGATTGTACAGTATATTGTCTGTATATGAAATAATACAGCATACCGCTTAGGTACAATACATTACTAAGCTTTAGAATTGCAGTTTAGAATTTGCTTACCCTTCATCACTGTAACAGACATTTCCAAAAATTTGATCTTCAGGTGTTTTTTTCTCTGACTCTCTATTTTCAGCTCCCTGTGTGAATTCAATGTTGTCATGATGTATCTTAGTTTTTTAATGTTAGAATTGATCATAAAAGTATACATAACTGTATATTTACAATACTACAAATGCAAACATAATGTAGTGATAAATTTAAATATCACCAAGATTACAAAGCGAAAAAAGAATTAATCACCATTCTTAACATGAAATGTTATTACATTTTTGAAACAATGTTTTGCATTGATAAAGGTTTCAGAAGAATAGAGTGCTACACAAATTACATTTGTAGAAATAATGTAGAATGTCTATGCACTGATAAAACAATACTTAACAATACTAAAAAAATGATTTTTTGAAGAATGTAAGGTAGCATAGGGTTATTTTGAATGGCAAGTATAAAATACTGAATAGTTTCAATCACATACTATGTATTCAGAATGAGAAAGATTTAAAAAGTTTTTTATCCCAACTTATCTAAGGGCTTGAGATGAAGAAAAAATATCTACAAATAAAGCTGACTAAATCTTGAGACAAAAAATGGAGATCTTCAAGAAAAGAAACAGACACCTCCAAATACACATAACGTAATTTTTTAGGTTCCATACTGGACAAGATTACCGGATGATGATGCGCTTTGAGACAGAAACAATATGCACTGCTATATCTATATATGATATATAAAGTATAAATGATATCTGTATTTCACTAATTCCACATTACATTATTACTTTGGTGTATATAAAACCATTAGCCCTGTGATAATTCACTTTGATACCAACCTGGCTCTGCTCAGAAGCACCAGCAGTTCTCTTATTGGGCCTCAGGCTTTCTCTTCTCATTATGCCAATGGTTCTGAGAAGTTTGTTCCCTTTTATATAAGATTCACAAGAAATATAAACCATATAGAGCATGATCAGTTCAGTAGCATGATCTTTAAAAGACCATAAAACTACAATGAATGCCAAGAATAGGGTAATTATTATTCATATGATCACGACTGTATGGTAGGTATGAAGATAGGATATGTCATTAAGGGAAATTACATCTTCAAAAGTTGGTAAACTGCAGCCTTATGCAGGAGTTTTTACTAAACCTTGTATCAAACAGTGTAAATAAAACAGTGTAATTTGTACAATTACTGCTGGACTGGAAGTTTTCTTGCAACTGTTGGCAGAAAACATCTCAAATGATAATAACAGCTTTCTGTACAAAAATATTTTCACAGTTCTTTCAAACTTTTTCCCCAACATCCCTTGCAGAGCATGACAATAACACATGATTCTAATTAACACAAAAACAATGAAACATATCACTATGGCCAGCATGAGTAATAAAGACTGCTAAATTATCAGCATGGCTGAAGGTGATCTGCCTATGAGACAATATACCCAGAGATAGAGTACTGCTTCAACAATCGGCAGACAAACCCAAATAAACCAAAAAAAACAGCTCTGCAAGAGATAGGTCACATCATGGAGAACAGAAAGTTACTTCATCATCTCTGGACTGTCATTTCTATCCTAATCACACATGTAACAATCTTCTTACTGCAGTGTCAATAGCACAAGAAATTCCAGGAAGAAATGGCCCACGCAGAAAGACAAATTTGCTGTAAACATGCTTGGAAGCTGTGCTAGGTTGAAAGATGAATTTACCCTATTCTGTAGGCCAAAGAATGTTTGAAGCTGAGTCTTAAGTACAATATCTGGTTAATCTCTTAACAGATCTTAACAGACCTAAAGTGATCAGGTTGTGGTTGGGTGTTATGCTGACTGTTGCATTATTCAAGCCAGCCACCTGGGCTATGTTATGATTTGGTTGAGAAACTCTTCTAAAACAATAATGCCTTAGGCCTTCCTTTTCAGCTTTCTTTCCTAGCCTGGTCTAAAATAACATCTGTGTGACCCATTCACCAATGCAATCACTAGCAGTCAACCACAAGCCGGCAACAGCTGCACAGGATGAGTAGTGAAATATTCCACAACAGTGTGTCAAGAGACTGTGTAGCAGTGCTGCCAAGACTGCATTAGGTAGGTAACACCCAATACTGATTTTGTAATTCTTCCATTTTGCCACTGTCTTATGTTTCATACTGAAACATATTAGACCTCTTGACATCTAGAGACAATTCTCTACTTCATTTGTATTTTCATTCACATTTTGAGTGATATCGTATTCATGTTTATATAAAGTGAATACATTAATTAATTATTCTTTTGTGCATCATTATAAAATAGCATGTCAATATGATGGAATCATCCTCTGTGATTACATTTTTATACATGAAATGATGTAGTAAATGCCAATATCACACTCATTATATGTAATGGGAGTCATGAAACAAAGTCATCAAATTTTTAAATAGCAATGCGGACACTGAATTATTATTGTTTTTAATGGGTAATTCTCACACAAACACGTTAAGAGATGCTTCCTTAACGTCTCTTCCTCTTTGGAATAAAATTAAGAAAGTAGTGTGCCTTAATATTTTTGCAGTTCAAGTGAGTTAGCTCTTTAAAGATACTACCGCCAAATTTGCACAAAACAATTTTGTAGTAATATAATTCTCCTATGTGAGATGTTGACTTAAGTTTTATATTTCATTATCAATGGCAGTACTAATTAAGTCAGGCCACTAGACAACTCTTCAGAGTACTAAGCAAAAAAGTGTCTATAGGAAAATTAACACTAAATCCATGCAAGTCATATAAAGAGTTATAGTATTAAACTGTATTGTTCTGCAATATTCCAAATTAAGATATTTTAGAAAAAGAGCAACTAACCTTTTGATTTTTGTTCACACAGGTTTTTTGGATGAGATTCATTCCCATTACTTTTAGCCATAAATAAGTATTCATGTCCATTATACACTGACGTCGTACTGAGAGGCATTTTTGTATTTTTAGCACAGACATCACTGGTGGTTTCCTCTGTAACATATTAATAGGAAACAAGGATGTGCAACGTTGTGCAGGATCCCTTAGTTGTAAAATTATACAAAGCAATGCAAAAACAAAATGGAAACCTTTGATTTTTCATGTCTATTTCCTGCCTAAAAAGTATTATCCATTCATCGATTTTCTGACTTCTTTTCCCAATACAGGATCACAGGAGAGCTGGAGCTTAGCAATGGGCACAAAGTAGGATTCGTCTGTTATGGGAATCCAGTCCATCACAGGACAGACACACAAACACACACCAGGGCCACTTTTCCCAGAACCCAACTAACCCACAATGGCTATCAAAAACATTCAAAAATTGTGATTTTTTCTAGTGATCGACATAAACTACTGTACAACATCAAAGTGACAGCAAAATTGTCATGTCCAGTCCATCGCAGGGCAAGTCGAGCCAATCATACTTGGGGACAATTTGGAGGCTACGGTAAAGGCCGAGAGGGGAAATCTTGCCAGCAACCCCTAGTCTTATCGAGAAATGGCCGGGGATCTTTAATGACCACTGAGAGTCAGGACCTCGGTTTAATGTTTCATCCGAATGATTGTGCCAACTACAGTATAGTGTAATAAACCTTTACTTGATCCTTTGCAGCCTATGCATGCTAATGCAGCTACCTACTTGAACTAAAACAAATAATAACTGATTGATAAAATAATCACCCCCTTTACTATGAGACCTAAAGTAAATAGGCAGAGCAACCACTTCTCTTTAGAATTGACATACCTTGTACTTGGTCAAGTGATGCAATACAGGTGTTGATATCATTGTGGGTTTCCATCTTTTGATGTTTGGAGTTAGAATCCAAAGAGTTGCCACGATTCTGTATTACATTTTTCGGACCTTGGCCAAGAAAATGAAATAATGTTAACTTTCTTTTATTTATCAGAGTCTGACAGGGTGTAAATAAAAGCAAAGCCATTAAAAGGAGAAGCAGGCTTGTTCGAGTTACTAATTAAAAAGAAAAGTAGCCTTTTTTATTTTGCGCTCAGTTTCCTTTGGAAATGATCAATATTAGTCTATTGCTTCTTGTGTTTGCAATCGCTCTGTCTTTGAAACTTCTCCTTTTGTTTAAAAGTCTACCTTTACTCCCCTCACGGCTGTCAAGATTTCCTGTACAGAGAAATGGCTGGACCACACTATTCAGTAGCGACCCTTCTACTTGCTGCAAAGCACTGATGAGGTCAATACTAGATGACGATCTGAACAACATTAAAAAAAAGAACACAGAATTTCATTAAATACAGCAAAAATGAACAATTAAAGGTCTTGGGTTTTCAAATTAAAAGCAAAATCATTATGTAGGTACAAACTTCTAACCACAGAAGTGTTCTCATTTCCATTGTATTATGTTTTGCCTATCAAAGGCTTACCTCTAGCATCCATTGTAATGTTTACCACACTGCTGAAATACCTGTCCTGATAAATCCAGCTCAAATGACTTAACATAGCTGTGGCATAAAATGTAAAAATATTTCCCATATTACAAACATAAACATATATCATCATATTAACACATATTTTGGGAATTTAATGTAATAACAGAAATGAAGCCATATTTGACAATGCACAGCTTTGCAGGTTATATTTACTACAATTAAGATATGGCTATATACTGTAGTACTAATATTTCACAGTACCTAAACATCAAGTGTTGCATATACAATGTAACATAATAACTTAATGCATATATAATAGCTATAAGCTGAAAACTGTTTTTCTTTGAACATTAGAATTGCCTTCTGAGTAAATTGTCTTCATTTTTCAACGACCAACTATACGTCTTTGATGAACAGTCAGGCACCTAGTCTTCAAATAAAAAACCTACCTTCCTTTAAATAATTTATAATTTATAATTTTATATATTGAACAATCAAAATGGCGTTGTTTTTTTCTTCAAATTAGGGATTTTTTTAAAAGAATATGCGTACAGTATACAACACATAAACGAGGAACCCTACATTGCTTTAAATTTGAATATATACCACACACGACACATCCGATTAAAAACAATACCGTATAAAAAGCTACCTGGTTTGGTTTAAGGATGTCTGTTGTTTTTCAGTATTTTGGTCTGATACGCTGCTACAGGCTGCTTTTTCGTTCTGGATGCCTTCATCCATATCCCACGAGATTACACTCTCAGAGTCACTGTCCTTTGAAGAACACTTAAAATAAATTACACTTAAAAAAAGAGAAAACAGAAAAAAGTTATTAAGAAAACCTCACCAATACACAATTAGGCTTAAATGCGAATAACCATTAATTTGTTTTTACCTTAAATTTACCTGCTTGTTGTAGTGTTTGACAGACTTTACTTACCATTTTGGATTAAGCAAATTAAACACGTTTCCGTTTTTGTTCAATCTGTAAAACCCCAAACAGCTGATTTAAAAAATCTTTTCCGCAGTCCACAGCTGCTGCAAGCCATGCAAACATTATAAAAACTAAAATAATACCGACTGCAAATGGGATTACTAGTATTTCAACAGTAAAATCTATGCTCATATTACGTTTGATAACTCTAAATTAACGGTATATTGCCAATGTCCATTACATCTATTTGGAATTAAACATCAAATGGAATTTGGAAACTTGTAACAAAATAAAAAACATATCACTCGGTAATTTGATGTTGGTTGCTATAGAAACTACCTAAACATGACAGAGAGTTTTTCAAATAGAGGCCTTAAAGTGTTGGTATGTTTCAAGTGAAAAAAGGACAAAAACAAAAAATGTATCTGTTTGCGGTATAAATATTTCAGTAAGACAGCATTACCACAGTCCGGTAAATGTAATAAAATTGTAGCAGTTTAATGAACGTTGATATTCACTAATGACAGAATATCAGATAAAAAGTTTAGTACAATTTACTGGCGTTATTTTATCGTGAACTTTTGTCCAGAATCCAAACGTTTAACTTCGTCTTTACTGCCATCTAGTGAACGATAGAGAACCTATCTCTCAATAATGTTTTAATAAAAATGATTGTAAATGTCCTATGATGTGTTTGTACTGTAAATGTCTGTAGATGTTGTGTTGATTGTATACGCTTTGGCAGCAATGTAATTCATCCTTCATGCCTATAAAGCTCTTTGAATTGAATACGGGTAGGCAATACCTACGAGTAGGCAACTTCACAAAATACTCTTCATTCTTTGAAACTCACATAACCTCACATTTTGAGCAGGTGATATTATTGGGAACCGATCGTTGTTAATAATAATAATAATAATAATAATAATAATAATAATAATAATAATAATAATAATACACGACAAACATGAATTATTATTATTATTATTATTATTATTATTATTATTATTATTATTATTATTATTATTATTGTTATTGTTCTTATTATTCAGATAGACATCATTACAAATTGGGAACAGGTAGTGCTGTTATAGCCTGCCTACAGACGGTCATACGAATTACCTAGCAGCTTCCGTCTGAGATTACTTTTGACACCCGGAAGGGTGGTACTTACTGTATGTAAGTTCTGCAAACTTCGCGTCACTTTCACATCATGTTTTATATTGTGCAACAAAATCAGGAAGAACAGAGGAACTTTGTATTAGTAACTCGTTCCTTTTATTTTTTTTTTCTTTTTGGATGATTTATTTGAGACGCGACACTACAAGAAAGGGGGTTTATTGAAATCTGCCCGAGACAGAGCGGACGCAATACGTTGGAGCCTGTTGTCTATATATGCAGTGACACCTGAAGAGCCTTATTTGTACTCAAAAGGAAACTGTTAAGATCGCACAACAGGAACGAAAACTAATTAAAATAACTACCAGAAGTAAAACAAACGTTTTACAACGAAGATTTAGGTGAGTAAAATGAAATTCAGATTTTTTAAATTAATAAATTAAATGTTCTAACTTTATAAAACATGTAGAGAAATGTTTGCATATCGTATGCATTTCGCAGCGTTAAATGCACTATGTACTTTATACTTAACAATTAGGTAATTTATTTATTAATCTAATGTGATATGCTGCAAATATGACCTCGCTGTAGGTTCGCTCCATGTTTCACTTTTGAACCAAGCCAATAATACGCGTGATCCAAGTAAATGCTATTTTTTTTCTAATCTTTTTTCTTCCATGTATTTGCTGTGAAATGCAATTTAATATTTTATGTACGTGTAGTTTAATTAAATCGACACTTCTGTTATTATTTTATTATTATCATCACCTTCGAGTCGATGACGAATAGATAATTAATGGCGATATACAGTAGATTTTAGAGAAACCTTTATTAGGCGACCAGAGAAAAGTTATGAAGTGTATTTTCTCTGTGTTTGTAGTGACATCTCAAGTGTTTAATGCCATTGTGTTAGAGATACTGTATGCAATATGGAAAAACAAGGGAATAATATTAAAAGAGCTTTAGTTAACTGGAACGTCATCTAGGCTTCTGGGGATCAATTCAAATATGATCTTCATTTTTAAATTAATATACAACTTTTAATATACGCCTGGAAACTGGTGTTTAAAATAAGCAGAATTTATTCTTTAACTTCTGTTTAACTCGTGAAACCTGAATTTATTTGTGGAGTTTTTTGTATATAAATCTGAAATACCTTTGTGATGGGAATTATGTTGTATCATATTTTTATTTTAAGAAGGCAGTTGCGCTTCTTAAATTTAGGATACTTCAAGATATGTTGTACAACATGTCAAGTTTTATATGAAATAAGAAACCATATTAGTTTTGTCAAAGGTGAAAATGATTCAGGATTATTAAACAGTGCCTTTAAGCAAGTTAAGTTAAGCAAGCAAAGAGAATGTATATATCAGTCTTGTAATTAGGATTCATCCAGTTCCTGCAATACTATGGTTGACCTGAAGCAAAGATCATTTGAAGACTTGGGCACTCAAAGCTTCCACCATTTCAGTTATGCTGCTCACATGGTTATCATTACAAGCTTCTGGAAGGGTAGACCTAAAGCTGAACGTGGTAAAATATGCTAGCAGGATGGATAACTGGGAGATAAAGGGGAAGACAATTAACAGTCTTTAGAAACCATGTCATTGAACTAGGACTGTCTACCTAGAATCACTACTTCTAATCCTTTTTAGGCACAGAGGTAACAAATGGAGTAATTCTTACTTTGTTTAAAGAATTGCTTTGCAGCCCACTGGCATCTCAAGAAAAATTAGTTGGAGAGCACCTTCATGTGGAAAGTGTTAATATACCAGACAGACCAGGCCAGTCTGCTGTGTTATTTCAGATTGGTTCTAGATTTGTGTGTGTAAAACATAGATTAAGATAATAGAATTCTAGTTTGTCTTTGTTTCTGCTTGATCTGGAAGACTTTATCCTTTCATTGGAGACTGCTTCTTAAATACCAAGATTATTTAAAGTGCATAGTGTTTTTTGTATGTTCTGTATAAGCCTTTTATTTCATCACTTAATTATATTATTCAGTTTCATTAGATTATTCTCCAGATTTCTAAATTATTTAATCTTTGTGCTGTACTACATCAGTGCTAGGGCAGACATATGTTTTTAGAAAGTTTTCTCAAAGGTACCTTCGCAAGTGTGCCAAGGTGACAAAATTATTATTTGGTTTTGCATAAAACATTACAAAAAAGCTAAAACACTAATAATCTTCCCCATTGTATTTCCTGTCAGCTACTATGATACAATCAATTCAGTCAGGAACAACAGTCCAGAATGAAATCGAACACCTATTAAAAAGTATTCAGTACCGAAAGAAGTGAATTAATTTGATATTACAGATTGTGTAACCAAATCCTCCACTTTAAAAATGATGGTTCTCCATTTTCTTTTATATGCTTTTTATACAATGGTAAGCTGAATTCACCTTAGCCACTGCCATGTTTCATGCATATAGGCCATTGTGTATGTTTATTAAATGCTAATTCTGTACCTAATATACAGTATATGTATGTATCATCAGTGCTACAACCTCAGTTTTTTTATCTTAATCCTTGGGACAGGTGTAATACTTCAGTGTAATTCTTGTAATAAAAGTAATGTTCAATCACAATGTATGTTTTCTTGATAGGCTTCCTGTAAATCCCTACCCACATGTTTTCACAATGAAAGTGAACGGCAAGTAAACTAAAGGGAAGGTGCAATAATATTTACCATATGTAGAGTTCACTGGCCAAACAGTTTTTGAAGTAAAGTAGTTAGCAGAGCAGCATATATTTTGCCAAGCAGGTGATGGCATGCTGTGGGATAAAAAGTATTACTGCAGTATGTCATTTGTAAATCTGAAGCAAGTAGTAGTGTGGTGAAATCTGCCAAGTTTTCAAGTAAATCAGTGTTTTTATTGCTATGATAGCGGCAGTTTGAAGTTTAAGATAAATGATGGTCAGACGGCCATCCTAGTTTGTACAACATGGTGCAATAGCGGAAACCCTGTTTCACCATATCGTAATTGCATTGTCACTACAATGAATGTTGCTGAGATTTAAATTTGACAAACAGTTTTTGGAGCAAAGCATTTTTCACCAAGCATGTGATGATCTCGTAAATGTAACGGGAGCCGGTCCTGTAAAGTGCGTAGTTTAGGACCCCGTGCAGACGGTATAATCTGGAAGTGACTGGAGTAGGACACCGGGGGAAGGAGAGCGGGATCAGGACGGGATGACAGACCGGGGGGCTGTGATGGCAGTGATCCGTTGCTCGGAGGGCGTGGCGAAGGCGTACGTGTCCGAAACAGTCCAAAGGGGAAATCGGGGCGCAGTCCAAAAAAGAATAGCCATGAGGTCCATCTGAGACAAGGAACAGGGAACTTGGAACCAGGAACACAGAAGTTAAAATCAGAGTGACGAGGCCAGGTGCTCTGAGCCCCGGACTCAGCTGGTCAGAACACCGTTTGTAAGCCGTTTGAAAGGGCAGTGCTGGTTGGAATACAAAGCATTCACAATCCCACCCAAAAGAATCCCCAAAACACTGATGCAGATTTCAAATACAGGCTAAGACTAAGTCATTTTGACTGCAATTATGCCAGAACCACAAATAATGTGCATGTAGCATAGATTGGATGAAACGTGGGTTTTATGCAAGCTTGAACTTGTTTGATCAAGTATATTTGGATATACAGTGAATGAAAAGCACATGTGCTGTAGGTGACAGAACACAAGTCAGTGAACAGGTGGCAGCCCTAGCAGCTACTAGCAGTAGTAGCACAACCTAGCCTGAGATTGGAACTCTGTGGGGGGCAGCAGAAAATGTTGCTGTGACCCAAAAGAGTAGCCTGATGTGAACACCATAAGAGAGCTGCTGCTTCCTGAGGTTTGCTAGATGGAATGGATGAGAACATTTTCCGAGTTGAACCCCCAAAAAAGATGGAATGTCATCTACAGTACACGTATGTGGCTGGACGCTTTGGGAAGGGAAAGAAATGAGGGCCAACGCTGACCAGTTGGATGCCAACCAAAAGAGGTGTAAATGGGGTGGACCATGCTTGCTGGACCACCGGTGCTAGAGGTATCGTGGGGATGAACGAGAATGTTCTGATCTGGTGCAAGACAAAAACTAAGCAGCCTGTCAGCTGCATACAAGTATACTGGGACAGATAAGCCAGGTGCTGTGATGCCGCACGCTCATACCTGCAAGGTGGAGTGGGAATCAGCGACTGGTGGCTCCTGCAAGCAACAAGAAAATAAAGATTGGGGAGAGGGAAGAGACAAAACAACAGTTAAAGGCAGAGGTCATAGGTATAGTAATTTGGATGCTTGACTAGACTTGGAGAGAAAAAATGGAAAGGGGGGAGAGCAAAGGGATTTGGAAGAGAGAGAAGGGAAGGAAAGGGGGGGATCAAACCGCTGCAGTTGTGATGATTCTGTAAGGCTTGCCAACATCAGGAGAAGTGAGAGAAAAATGCAGATGGCATGGGGACCAGAGCCACTTCCTTTTAGTGAAGAGATGAGGCTGAAGAGAAAGCAAGAAAGCAATCTGATCCTGGATGAATGTGATGAAGTTAAGGTCCTAGGAATGCTGAGTGCGAAGCATAGCTGTCTGCAACAAAATACTATTTCTAGAAGAATCTGCATGTGCAACATGGGAGTTTAATGCGTAGGAAAGCGGACATGTGAGATTAGAATTTGATTTCCACCTGAACTTCATTTCAATAACACCATTGGGTCAGTACAGTGGTACCAAGTCAATAATAGTTTGAATTATGTTATCAAAATGGTGGGCAGACAGGCCTTGTGATTTATGGGGGAAACGCATTTCTTCGAGTTAAGCTAATTGGTCACATAGTGCTTGAACAGGAATAGTTTGTGCAAGAGGTCACGGAGCACTTTGCATCATTTCAGGAAAAGGTTTGTGACCTAGTGTGGGTGTAGCAATTATCACAGCAAACATGCAGGTGCAGCTTTAAAAAAACTTTGTTTTTTTATATATCTTCCAAGTTTCAATTCAATCAAATGAGTAGTTCATCTTTTAAGATTTTGAAAGCGTTTTCAAGGTCTTGATTGAACCAGGATCCAAATTTTTGTCCCCAATTCCATATGGATTATCTGTCCCAGTATACTTAGTATGAATTTTGCAAGGCTGTCTAGTTTGTGAATGCAGTGTCAAAACTGAGAATTAAAAACAGCATAAGGAAATCTTTAACCCAAATTGCTAAATTATGTTAAAACAGTAGTTTTTTTTATTTATATTCTATGCAGAAATACTTCAAATAATCATAATTCTTGTCAAAATTCTTAACACTTTGAGAGGCCATATGAAAGGAGTTGGTGCCTTATGGAGCACAGAAAACTGAGCAAGCATGTTGGTTCAGTGATATATTGATAGATTCGCTTTTGGATAAAAGAACTTTGTGTTGTGCAATGGCTATCCTTTTTGTCTTCATACAGGTGAGGGGTCAAGTTAAGGTTAAATGGAGAAAAACACGATGGCCCACTGTAAAGTGAAGTGGAAATTTAATCTTTAATAAGTACCATGTTATCTTAAGAAAGTGAAGTAACATGAAATAGTATTTTTTTAATTTGGCAGTAGTGCACAGAGGCAGAGTTATTAAGTTTATTTAAGTGGCACACTCTTCCTTCCTCATTACTTTCCACTCCTTTGCCAAGACTTGTTTGGATTTTTAGAATGATTTTTAATTGTATTGACTGGAATTAAGGGGTAGGTTTAGGTTATACATCATCTATAACATTATACCTTCCAGGATTTGTGAGTTCACAGCTGTTTTGTACTGTAGCAGATGCATTAATAAGTGGTCAGTGGCTGGAATATTCAAATGTTTTTTTGTTATTATGTTTAATAACCATAATTGTTGTTAATGATTCTGTCTTTAGGTGCTACAATAAACATTGTGTGTGTTATATTAGTTATGTCCTAGTTGCTCTGTTCCCACACAATAATCTGCTTTCCAGTTAACAAAACCTATGGTGTTGGCAAGCATATGAATTTTGTTCAGCACTCAACAGCACTTGTGTGGTGTAGTCAGACCATAATAGATTATATAATAATATATATTTTACATATATATTACATATTTATCTATAATGTTAATTTTTTAAGCCACGTTAGTTGTAAAATTTAAGTAAGTTGTTAGATTTTATTTTTATACTGAAATAATTATCTAAAAAAATGTACACAGTTCATTTTCATTAGGTAATTTTTCAGTTATAACATGATATAGCAGGTCCTTTCAACACTATACATATGATGTATAAAAGATTGTACTTTTTTGTCAGATACATAATTTTAACATATTTTCAAAGTTTTACTTGAATCCAGTACCCTTTTATTTTATGCACTTTTTTAATATTGTTGATATATCCTTGAATCTCTTTTAATTTATAGAATATTTTTGCACTGACATTTTATTGAAAAGACATGACTAAATTAGGTAAAGTTATTATGCTAATTAACATTTATCATAAGCATTGTGTGTGGCACCCATTGGAAGCAATACAACCCGGTCTCTGGTGATTTAACACTCATGCAACAAAGTGAATTGGAGTGATCCTTGTCAATCATGAATCCGAAATCTATATGCTTTTTCCTCCAAAATCATACATCTTTCATCCTTCCATCAATATTCTAACTGCTTCATCCAAGCCAGGGTCACAGGGGAGCCAGAGCCTGCCTTTGCAAGCACACAGGTGCAAGGCTGGGTACAACCTGGACGGGACAAACACAAACTTACACACACTCACACCAGGGCTAGTTTTCCCAGAAGGCAATTCATCTACCACAATGTCTTTGGATGGTAATAGCAAACCAGAGCACCCAGCGGAAATCCACAAGAACACAGGGAGGACATTGAAACTCCCAGCAGATAGCATCCAAAGTCCAGAATTGAACCCAAGGCCTCAGCACTGCAAAGCAACAAAGTTAACCATTGGCACCCTGCCACCCATTTTAGTAGAGTGATAGTTTTCTTTTGATGTTCAGTGTAGTTTCATAATCCTTCCTGTTCTTATTAGCCTCTTGGATGGCATGCCTTTTCTGTCACAGTTAAGATTCTGTTTACAAATCATGGTTAAAATTACATGTCATTGCCTATAAGCCTCTGACATATGACAGTTGATCTGAATGAAAGTGTAGTCAAATGCTCCCAGCATAACATGTAAGTGTTTCCATTTTTCTGGTTATCCAGTTGAATGAATGGTGAGAGGAATTGTTCACTTTAAACATTCAATTTTTAACTCATGCACTTTTTCAACAGGGGACAGAGCTGGCGGATTTTCAAATAATGAATGGAATGTCTTGTGTCACAGTGAGGAATCAGAGTGATCTTTCTGCTTTTGCTTTTCACAACTCAGCTTTTATTTCATTTCTGTATTTTAACCTAATTAAAGCAACATTCCAATTTCTTATTAAAGGTCTGAATCTAGAAAACCAAAAAAAACCCAACTAAAGTTCTCACTTCCTTTTTTTTTTAAGCAGAGCAGCCTTTTTGGATAAGAACAATTAAAGATACATACAGAACTTTTTACAGTATGTAACCTTTTCTTGCACCAATGGTCTGTGGTTTAAATGGACTATCTGTGCGTGAAAAAAAATGATGATGATGACATGATCATTTTTAAAAGTACACATGCTCCATTAGTTTCACAGACCTAATCACAGATCACAGATCATTAGTACTTCTCTTGGATTGGCTAATGTTAATTTAGCCCAGTTTTGTGTTTCATATACTAATAAGTAAGTACAAGTTATTTTTAACACAGTAACTGTCTACGTAGGGGTGGCACAATAGCACTGTGGTTAGAATTGCTGCCTTGCAGAGCTGATATTCTGTTTTCAATTCTGGATCTGCTGTGTTATCTGTGAGGAGTTTGTAATGTATGTTCTTTCTGGATGTTTTCCTCCCACATTACTAAGAAATACTGGTAGGTTAATTGGCTTCTGGAAAGTAAATGGTCCTGGTGTGAGTGTGTACAAATCTGTGATGGGTGTCCTGTGCAGGCTGTACCCCCACCTTCCACTCATTGCTTGCCAGGGTGAGCTTCAACCCTGAATTGGATGAGCTGTTTAGAAAATTGATTAATTCAATTGTCTGTGTACATAATGATCCACAGGACTTTAGCAAATATTCAGACCAATTTCAATATCTTTTAAATGTTCTTGAAGCAAGATGTTATAAATGTAGTTACAAGTATTCTAAAAATGTTCTTGACAATTGTAATTTTATTTTTATGTCAAGTCTTCACAGCAAAGGACTGACCTGACCACCAGACAGAACTATAAATGCTTGCTTCTGTTTGCCTAGTCAACAGTTAATCAGTGACCTACTGTATAAATGTTTTAGCAGCTTGTTAGTCCTTTCTGTTATTTTAATAGTCTTTCTGTGTGTAGCCTACGAAAGAGTGGAATGGCATATTTTTCTGTCCAGGTGAATGATTAAAGTAGTCTGAGGCCTGGTTATTGTCATAAGCATTATTGTGCACTTTCACTGGCAGTCAAACAATAGTTTTCAGGAATTGCACTTGATAAAAATAAAATTTCAGTGGTGCTACATGTAGGTATGATTCTAATAAATCAGAGGTCATTAAAATACTACTAATGTCAAATGACAAAAATGATAAGATAATTTGTACTAAATTGTTAGTCATACATCAAACCCATTATTGTATCAACATTTTTCTTTGTGATACACCTTGTGAGTTGTGATATTCTAGTTTCTGCTCATGGATGTTGTAAGGCTACAAAAGGGTGCAACATTGTTTGTGTCAGGATGTGTGTTTTTTTAGTTACAGAACAACAAAAATGTTTTATTTTACACTTTTGTACAGCTAATAGAATGAAAAAAAAATTATCATACATTTTAATAAATGAAAGGATTAGTGCTTTATAACATGTAATGTCGTGCATGCCTTAAGGAATGCTTTTCCTCAAGGAAAAGGGAGAACTGTTAAATGTTTCAAAAATGAAAATAAGTTGTGACATTTTTTAAAAAAGAAAATGGAAATGATTTAGCATGCCAATATGAATGGCATTATGTTCAAAAAGGTTTATTAATAATTAGTAGTCAGGACCTGGAGCCATTTCAGCTCTATTAGATATTTTATTCTATTCTATCGAAAGCGACATATTACAGTTAATCTTAAAGAATGTTTTAGATGTAAACGATTTGTGACATACTGACCACTTTGTAATCCACCTACAAATTGCAACCCACAACTTCTTTGGAGCTTGAAAACCAAAGAAATTAAGTCAAAACAATAAATACATAAATACATGAGAACAACCAACAGTAAGCTCAATTGTGAAATGCCTTTCATTGCATGTATGCTAAAAGATGAAGTAAGAATAAATTATACAGCGACTGCTACTAATTAAAAGCAAAAGCTATATGAACAGTGTCAGAAACATCCACATAGTTCTGTGTAATTATACTTAAGAATTTTCCAATTGAAATGTTGAACATTGAAAATTTTTCTCAACTATTTGCCAATATACAGGTGTCTGCATTCCAGACACTTTAATTACAGATATATAACATATAACTGTTGGTCATATACAGTATTATTTCAGACTTAGCTGCCCAATATTACAAAGGGAAGAAGATAAGAGCTGATACAGAAACAATTATGCTGCGTATTTTCATTTATAATCTCCAACCATTATCATAGAATGAACCCCCCTGATTAACAATAATTTGAACTGCTGCAGCTCTTGAAAGGAAATCTTTCAGTCCTTTCTGCTTTCTTGGTCAACAGCATGATGTGTGAACATTTTTCTTCATTTAAAATTTTCCTTTAAATTTTGGAGGGATAATGTATTGGCTTATTTTGTGTCGTGTGATATTATGACTACTGAATTCCACTGAGATATACTCAGGAACAAGATATTGAAAGATTGAAAATGAAAGGTGGGGGGTGGGGTGGGGTGGAATTTACTTTTTTTTTAAAGAAAACGTTAAGAAGTAACACTTGGGGAAACTCGAGAATGAATTAGCTGCTGGAAAAACACACGCTGAATGGGCTGAGTGGCCTTCTCAGTTGCCACCATTCTTGTTTTCTAACCAGTAAACCGCCGTCTAAACCCTGTGCCGTTCTGCAAGTGATTACATTGTTATAGTCGTCTGGCAAGCAGGGAAAGAAAGCAGCCCCTCCAGCGGCATTAAGCAGCTGTGGGCCAATATCCATGCCTCTGCTGCAAGTATCTGCCTCATTGCTTTGCAACATGTTACAACATGCATGTGTTGGTACTCAACGCCTAAAGCTCACTCCAGCACTCAGCCATCATTCCGTGTTGGTTGATATACATATCTTCCATTTAAGATGGCTTCTGACGTTGGGTTATTGACTTTTGCATAAGGGGGATTTTTGTATTTTGTGTCCTAATTAGCTCTGGAGGTGTGTTGAAAGGTTAGAGACCAATATAAATTATAGTATAGCTTCATTAATCAGTGTATTTTCATCCCTTGGAAATTATGTGCTGTGTAATATGCAGGTGGCTTTTCATGCATGTACAGTGTGCTGATGGCATGCTTTTGGCATTGCCCAGACACAATTTTGCATATTTTGCAAATGAAAAATGTAATAGCTGTGCCAGTGACTGAGATCGCACCACTCAGAAAATGGCAAAAAAGAGAATCAATAAAAAATAACAAATTTAGGTTGTTTAATTTGAAAGTAAAAAGCATCATGTGCTTACAGTAGTACTGTCTTTGTACTTTTGCTTTTGTAGTTTTGCAAATGCAATTTTAGAACATCTCTTTCAGATATATGTCATGCTTTTTTATCTGTTTGATTCTTCTTTCCAATTGTAAGAAGTACAAATTGTTACTAAAGGCTGACCAGACTTTCTTAACATCCTCATGCAGTATAACTTTGTTTGCCATTGGAGTTAAAACAGTCACCTTCACTCTTTTTGTCTTGATTATGTAAGGAGAATATGTATGGTTAGGTTTAACTTTATATTATCAATGCAGCTTAACCATATAAGCTTTCTAAATGAACATTGGGTATGCCACTTTTTTAAAGTACTATATTGCCTTAGTTTGAAGAATGTAAGAGCTAACAGCCTATTATATCCTTGATCTGGTGGCAGTCTTGTCGATTAATTGACAGATTTCTAAAATTCTTACAAGCTGAATAACATACTGAAGCCTGTGGTCATCAGGGAAGTTCTACATTATTAACTTTGTGCCAATTCAATTCAATTCAACTTTATTGTCATTAAACTTACACAGGTGCATAGTATAATGAAAAGTGTTTCTCATTAGTCACTCAGGTGCAGTATATAAATAGGACAGAAGATAAGACAATAGACAGTTACACAATAGCAATAAAAGTAACATGTAATAACATAACATAAATAACATGTAATCAAGTAATCGAAACTGTGCAAAATTCCGCAAACAGAGAAAATTTAACAGGACAAAAACAGTGCAAGGTAATTCTTGGAACAGTGCAAAAAAAAATAGTATGGTTAAAAGTAGTATGGTTAATTAATAAATATTAAATATTATTATGCCTGTTACAGTTTTACTGGGCTATCGAGGGGACAGTACAATTTCGGCTTACATGTGTGTGTGGTGGTGTAGGAGTACAGTCGTTGTGGGTACAGGAGGACGTTAGGAGAGATCATAATAAGGTGGAAGGGAGTGGGGGCGTCACCAACTTGACAGCTCTGGGGAAGAAGCTATTTTGGAGTCTAGTTGTGTGGGACTGGAGTGACCGGAACCTTCTGCCAGATGGTAGGGGAATAAACAAGTTATGACTGGGGTGAGTGGGGTCAGACATAATTTTGGTGGCTTTTTTCACTAAACCAGCTTTTTTCATTAAACCAGTGCATATGCAGGATTTGAAATATTTAGTTAATGTTCAGATTTTTGGTTCTAATAATTTTTTTCTCGCTATTCTCGTGCAGCTCCCCCCTTTTTTTTCCAAGCAGGTTTTTCATCATGAGCATTCAGCCTCGGAGAATCCGTCTGAAGCCCTGGCTGATTGCCCAGGTGAACAGCGGGAAGTACCTGGGGCTACAGTGGCTAGACAAAGAACAGAAACTCTTCCAGATACCCTGGCGACATGCCACTCGTCACATGCCCACCCTGGAGGAGGAGAACACTATCTTTAGGGTGAATCCCTTTCTATCCAGATGGTATATTTTACATGTGAAAGCTGCAGCAGGTGCAAAGACAATATTTCTAAATGCCAGTGTGTGCTGGCAAACCAGCACAAGGATGACAGAGGTGCAAAATACTAAGCGTCTCTAAATACAAGTCTATCAGATATTAAAAGTAAAAGCAAATCTACAGATATCACCCCTGTTTTCTTAGTACAGCTAGATTTACTAATTATGGTCAAGCAGTGTGCTCAAAGTTTTCTGCTTTACTTGAAAAGATAGATTCAAAACCATTTAACATGCTATATTATGCTATTATAGTCTCTTTTGCATATTCTATTAACTGTCTCATAATTTACTGTTTTATTGAGGAAGTAGAGTAAAGGTTCCCTTAATAAAAGTAGCCCTAATTCTCTAATAAATGTCAACGTCTTCTCTTGGGACTGTATAACTAACATGTCAGTGTAGTTACTTGTAATATTTTAAAAATTTGCAGCATGCATAAAATATTTTTGTTTTTGATTCTGGCTGAACAGTCAAATATGTTCTTTGACAAACCTCCCAAAGTCAACAGTGTATGAGGCTAGGTAAACAATGTGAAAGAGACCTGGTGACATCCACATATTTAGTGTGACAAACCGTCTCTCAGATGACTCATTGGGAATAAGAAAAAAGTATCTGGCCCGAAGAGAAAGATTGTACCACCATATACTGTATAATAACGTTTCCACTAGTCATCTGATAGAAGCTTAATCTTCTTCCAGGACCCTTTGTAATGTAAAAGAACCACCTGAAAATAAGGAAATAAAACATGCTAAAAATGGTACTTTTGTTTCCTTCAAAGTAATGACAGAGTTGTATATACACATGCACTAGACATAGAGATGAAAACCTTCATTATATTGCGTATACTTTTCTTTCTTCACGTATTTTTGTCTGTGAGTTTAAGGGAATTCCCGTAATTAAGTGACTGGCTATTGATTTTGTATAATTGTAGCTTTTGTAAATACTAAGGCTATTTGGAAATCATTTTAGCAGACTTTTTTTTCTGGTAAAGCTTGAAAGGTTTTTAAGACTTATTTTATGAAATAAGGGTTTTTGCCAAATTGTTCCATTAAAAAAAATAATTCTGAAAAAGAATTTAATGTTCTCCACCTTGCTTTAAAAATATTAAATAATTTCCTGTTTCCCATAGAAAATAATAATATTTGTTAAAAAAGGAATAATTGCAAGAATAGGTCATACATAAGAAAATGGTCTGCTTTGATGACCTGTGAGAAGCTAGTTTAAAAAGTATGTGCTAAGTAATTTTTTTCATCATCAGTTTAAGTTTCAGTTCATTCTTGAGATTAAGCAAGAGTACAAGCCATGTCTTGTGGTGTGAGGCAAGAGAAGTACTGTGGAGTTCATTACCACACATTTGGGGATGTTTACCATCGATAGAACATTAGTGTTATTATTGGACACTAAAAAAACAATAGTTTTCTAAGATGTTTGCACTTTAAACTCTGGACTGACTTCAGAATTGATCTTGAACTGTAATCTTGGAAAGTACATTTTGTAATGTTTTTTTTTAAATAGACTTGAACACTTTTTTCTTCATTACGTTCTGCAAATATAACACTTTTTTATTTAATGAGGTTTATAACGAAAGTTCAGGGATGACCACAGACTCAGCTGTCAGTAATTCCAAATCAATACCGATGTCAACTCCTCACCAAAAACATTAGAAATATGTATGTGATCCCCTTCTCTCCCTCATACATGTCTTTTTGCATCCCACCTCCACCCCATCTCCAGTTTTGCAGCTGCCCCTTGGTCACTCGTCACTCTGCATGGGGCACCCAGCCTCCTTGTCCTATGGCCAGGAGGTGAAGTCCTCAGCCAAGAGTGTTAAGCTATTGTAAATAAAAGACTTCATAATCCTTTCAGTATACTCAGTTCTTAGGGTGTTGTTATTCCCGGTGAAATAAAAAGTAATACGGAAAATCTTGATATATTCTAAGACCTTTTACAAAAAATAAAAAAGCACGAGATCCATTCGTTTGTGTAAGTAGCTGCTTACATAGGTGGAGTATTTTAGAATCGTAAGAAGGTGCAGACAAAGTTGGAGTGGTGCAAAGCTAGCACAGATTTGTAATGCATAAGACCTTTTAGGAAAGAAAAGTTCGTATCATGCAGTGCAAATCAGAATTGGAGGTGGATTTGTTGTAGAATCTAGTGAGCTTTTAAACATCTCTAGGAAAAGGTAAGGGTCAAGTTAAGAACTGTGGAATCCTTTGCTGTTTCAGCAATGCCTTCTCACCCCCCCCCCCTGCAGAATAACTGAGCCATCAGTTAATGCTGTCATGACCCAGTAGTTTCAGTTGCGCGTTCCCATCTAACAGGCCTGGGCACTGGAAACTGGGAAATACCAAGAGGGCCTGGATGAGCCGGATCCGGCAAAATGGAAAGCGAACCTGCGCTGCGCCCTCAACAAGAGCCGTGAATTCAAACTGAAGTATGACGGCACCAAGGAGACCCCCGTTGAGCCTTACAAAATATACGAGGTGTGCGACCAACCGTATAACGGAGGTAACGGCAACAAAAGAAAAGTGAATTTCTTCTGCAGTTTTACAGAAACGTTCTCATGGGGAGTAACATAGTAATTTTTTTCTAAGGAACTGCTAAACTTATATAAGCAACAGAACTATGACATATAATCATACAAGGACCTCTTTTGGAATTCCTGTCTTTAACATTTTAGAGTACTGATGAGTTTTTGTCAAATGTTTTTAGTATGTTCTGCTAAAGAGTTTAGACAGCTCCACTAAGTGGAGTCAAAATGAACTGTATAAAATGTTACGGAGAAGTCATGACAAATATACTGTAAATTACATTTTATGACATGGTTCAAGTACAGGTTTCATTATTAGGATGTTGACATTTTTCTTTGGTTAATTTTTGAAACACAACACCACTAAAGGAAGCTTGATTTTTTTTAAATCCTCAGATGCAGGTGAAGATGAAGATGATGAGGTAAGATAAACATAACTTTTTGTTATATAATAATAATGTAATAATAATATTCACAAAAGAGCAGTTATGGATTTAAACTCCAAATAAGTAATAACTACACTGAAATTAGGCTGAGACAATTTAAAAGTCTTAAATGGCATTTTCTGTGATCACAAAAGAATGGTAAATGCATATAACTGATTCTAACGAAAACAACATCGGTAACAATATGCAAGTTCTATAAGGTCAACAAGCCAGGTGGATGAAAAAAATTGTGGGTTAGTGGGTTAGATAAAAGGAATGTGTGTTTTGAATTTGTACAGGATATATTTAATTGTGATACCAGAATGTCTTGAAATCTTCTATTGTATGTAAGCTAATTTACTTTAAACTGTAATTAATATTCTTATTTTTATTTTCAGCTACCAAAAATATGTGGACTGTCTATTGGTGAGTTATTTTACATCCTGCACAGGATATATGTTAAAAATGAAATAACACAATGTGCATGTGGTTTAAGCTGCAGCATTTTCTGCTAGGACATTCCTGTATTATGTAACTGTGGCAGTTTACTATAGCAGTCTGGGAAGGCTGTTCTCCTAGATAATAAAAGTGCTATAGAGATCAGGGTTTCATCTTCATTAACTTGGCTGGGTAGCCTAATTCATACTCCCACTACTCCCTCAAGACTAAAAAGGGTTCACCACTTTTAGCCTGTCAACAAAGAACTTTCCCTTAACCCTGGGAATATAACGGGTTACTTTTATCTGTAGTGATTCCAGAATTGCAATATTTGTTATTTAGTGACCAAACCTGTATACAGTAGTCTAAAGTGGTCTGGTTAGTGCATTGCACAACTAACATTCCTTGGTGTAAATGTATACTTATAATGATCTCAACATTTTGTTTGCCTTCTTATTGCTTCGCTACATTGCCTAGAAGATAATGTCAACACCTAAGTCTTTTTCATAACAAGCCTCTGTGTTTGTATTACAACCATGCAACTACCTACACTTGTATAATTTAAATGTCATCTGCCAGGTGTTTGCATTCTATCTAAATGTATTCTGCTGTTTCTGCATAGGTTACTAATCCACCTATTTTGATTCGAGCTACAAACCTTAGTTTACTAAGAATACCAGAGTTTAGATCAGTGATACAAAGTAGGGAAAACTATGGTCCTAGTGCAGATCCCTGTGGCACTCCACTAGTTATATCACCCCCAGTCTGAACACTCACCCCTTAGCAATGCTCTCTGCTTTCTCTCCATTAACCAGTTCTCAGTCCGAATATAAACTTGTCCACAGATTCCTGCTGCCAACAATTGTTTCGTTTTTATAAGGAACTTCTTTTCTGAATATTTTTGGGTAAACACTGTTTACTTACTGTGTTTATATTACAAGAGATATTTAATGCAAGCAAATTGCATTCATGCCAACATCGTTGTAGGACATACAATACCTATTAAATATTTTTGTACATAAAAAACATCATACACCATAATTGTACAGACTACAGCAAAGAGACTGCAGTCCAGTTTTTAAGCGTAATTTCCCTCCTTATCGACTACCTGTTATGACAATGGTTGTCATATTTCAAAGATATAGTCATGATGGAACTCTCAAACCCTAGAATAAATTTGGCAGGGGATGCTACTTTGGAAGGGTGGAGGGGTATGAATTGGTATTAATTGAACTGCTGGCTTAGGTCTGACTGACATGGGGTGTGGAAGAGAGGGAAAATGTTGGATTCTGTTTTTTATTGTTCTTTTTCTGTTTTCATGTTCTTTTTCTGTCACATGTTTATGTTCTGTTCTATTATGTTAAATCATCCTAGCAGTGCTTGGAAATGTAGTACAATATTATAATTTACATAACTTTGTACAATTTTCATCTCATTTCTACAATGAAATGTCCAAAGAAGAGTGAATGGTATTAATCAAGAACTAAAATCTATGCATAGTTACATAGACATGTTTAAAGAAAATATTATTTTGCTAGCAACAAGAAAGATTCTGTTTTGGATTTCAATTAATAGAGTAAACCCATATCACCAATTTAAACTCTCCAAAACCTTGAGGACACTGATTACTGTAAATTAAGGCCTGGGATCAAGTCTTTTTTACATGACCATATTCCTGAAGGAAGTTTTCCTAAATTTTTCAACAAATGATTTGTGTGGCATAAATGATATACTAATAACAAAGGAGTCCTATGTTTTTATACAGGGTATTATCATCTTCATTATTTCCTGTTAAGGTATGATGCATACAACTTGACACAATCATTTATTATTTTTTTAATACAATATCATGAACCTCACTGCAATAACAATCATCAAGAGAGCTCGAATTCTTATATAATTTCGTAGTACAAATCTGGACAAATACATGAAGTCTAACAATTGGACTAAATTAAGTCTTTGGCTTGTCTGCCAAATGCGGTACTTGATACTGTGTTTCCTTTCTTTGCTAATCTCAGAAATCCTCTGGGCAGGCAAACGCTGACACCAAGTACCTTAATGTTTTAATTTGCAATTCACAGGTGGATTGAGATTTTAGTATCCTAAACCTTTTCACAATGGTGACAATCTACAGTTTATTACCAGAGAATGGACTTTACCGTTCCTGATAGGGGTTTTATTATCAAGGAAAGTAAATCAGCTGCAAGAATTTAACTTTTTCTTCTTCTTCTTCTACCCCTGCAGATCCCATAATAACAGACCCACCCAGTTATTCACCTTATGCCCCACCAAAGACAGAGGTACCATTCATCAACCCCTCAATGAACAAGGGCTTCGGCCCTAGCACCCTTCCTCAAATGCCTCTTCTGCACAACAACATTACTCCCAACCCCAATGGCAGTATTGCCATCGGAGAAACTCAACACCCAGCAATGACTTTATCTGCGTTCCAGAACAACGTTCCACCTATGGGCAATCTCAGACATGGAGGGTTTCCGCATACCAACAGTTCATCGGGGCAAGGAGAAATGAGTCACGGCACACTTTCCCAAGGGCACACTGAAATGCCACAAGCGCCAATTCTACCTGGCATTGCAGATAGCGACATGCCTGCTGAAATACAGCCTCATGGAGAAGTCCAGTCGCAGCCTTGCATTTATGATCTGCTTATCAATCCCCACATGCTTCCATGTAAGCCATGCTTTTTTGTTCTTGTACAAAATCATCAGAATTTAAACTCCTGTGTACAGAAAGACTGCTTATTAATGTCATCAGTTGAGATAGGCTGCTGCCATTAATAGTACTGGATTTTAAGTGTATGTTCAGTCCTTTCTTTGGCAGGGAACAAGTCATAGAAAAAAGAATAGCTTAAGAAATGAACTGTTCAAAAATCATCAGATGTTACTTAATGGAAATTGGCATAGAAATGCATCACATTTTATAATTTAATGTTTTTTATGTTTTTGCATTACAGTAACAGACTTGGACATAAAGTTCCAGTATCGTGGGAGGCCAGCTGGAAGCCTGACTGTAAGCAATCCCCAGGGTTGTAGGCTTTATTATGGGAACCTGGAGCCCACACCTGAACAGGTGGATTTATTTGGACCTGTGACGCTGCAGCAGGTGCTGTTCCCCGACACAATGGAAATTCCTAATGAGAAGCAGCGATATTACACCAACCAGCTCCTGGATGTCATGGACCGAGGCCTCATTCTAGAAATCCAGGGGCAAGATATCTATGCTATCCGCCTGTGCCAGTGTAAAGTATACTGGTCAGGGCCTGGTGTCTCTGAACAATCTGGACCAAATCCTATTGAGAGAGAAAAGAAGATCAAAGTTTTCAGTCTCAACAATTTCCTTCAAGGTTAGCAGAACCAAATCCTCCTTCACAAAAGTTGAAAAGAGTGGATTTCTGGTTAAACACAATAATTGAGCTTAATTGCTTTTTAACTGTGATTAATCCTTCAATTATTGTGTTGTGTAGTTTCGAATGATTGAACATGTGAACTTGACAGGTGTGTGTAAAGATCTTGAAACCTCAGATTTTCTCTTTGGAATTTCACTGTGATGGATTGACCTTAAATAAGATTCTCATAAAACTGAAAATGATCGAAGGATTGTATTTAGAGAATTACTTTTAAAGGCTTTTGTTCCTGTGTAAAATAAATTCCAAAAATATGTTTACGTGAAAATGCCTATACTTTTTAAGCATCTAGAAATGTTGAGTACCAATGACAATGTTTAATCCAAACTAATAAATATAACAACAATGATATAATAAATATCAGTCAATTGTTGCTTGAAATCAGTCAATTAGAGCTTTAAGTAATGATAGCTTTTCAGATGCAGTATGAAAAATTCCCTGTGAGCAGGTTAGAGAAAAACAATTTAAACACATTTCATTGTTATTTGCAAGACTTAAAATGTTTTTTAACAGAAAAGAGAAATACATTAAATGTTACCAGACAGTAATGGATTTTAAACTAAGTAGCGGTCAATTTACTGAATATTTAGGTAAGCAGCAACTGAACATTAGGTAAATATTTTTTACAAGGCACTTCTTAAAGAATTTAAATACACGTTGGTACTCCAATTGTTTTTTTTTTCTTTTATGTTACAGGGCTGATCTTGTACCAGAAAGGTGAAAATAATGCACCACCTCCTTTTGAAATCTACTTCTGTTTTGGGGAAGACTGGCCAGACAGAAAACCTATAGAAAAAAAGCTTATTATTGTCCAGGTAGAAACACATCTAATGTAGAATAGGAATTTTTGGAAAAATATTTAAACACGCACATTAAACAGGGATTCCAAGGCAAACTCTGAAATTAAATTAATTCTGTATTTATATATTTTTTTATACTTGCTCAGGTGATTCCTGTGGTTGCTCGGATCCTTACAGAGATGTTTTCTGGGGAGCTCTCCTGGTCAACTGATAGCATTCGCCTTCAAATCTCCAACCCAGACCTCAAGGACCAAACAGTTGAACAATTTAAGGAGCTTCATCGGCTTTGGCAGAACCAACAGACTCAAACACATTGGGGACTTCATCCGACTACCATTAACTGAAAGCCATCCCAGATGAATTGCCTGCATGTGTTTGAAACCATTAATGAGAGCACAATGCTGTATTTAAGGAATAGAAGCCACTGTTTAATCAACAAATAGACCTCATGGCAAATACTTTACCTTACTCATTTCCAGTTCATTGTACTTTTAATTGCATTTCAAAACCTGATGTCCACCTTCTTGCATTTCCATGCCCACTCACAGTTGGATATAGGATAACGTTATGTTTCTTTTAATAGCATGAAAGCTTTCTTTTTCATGTTTCATAATAAAAAAAGATTCAGTATTTCTCACATTTAATCTCTGTGTATGTAAAATGACTGAAAATGCAACGCATTTAGGCATGCATGTTGAAAATGTTTCAGTTATACAAAATCATATAAAAAAAGAGGATTTAAAGTACAGTCCCAAGAAGTCTCTTTCTCAGGGAACACATTGGTTATTAAAATGACATACAAAAAGTTCACTATGGGAAAATTTAAATTGCACATTATCAAAGTCTCCATGGTAAAAATCATGACAGATTTTTGCATATGCTCCTTATGCAAATTTGCTTCCAGATTTATTAGTATAATCACATAAGATACCAAACCTTGATCATTGCTGCTTAATTTTTTTAGTATGTTATTTTCTTAGTACCAGTTACTTTAATTTCTTACCTTAAACTTGCTGGTGCAGTGCTATATGAACACTTTTCTGTTTGCAACCATACAAAACTTGCTGCCAAGTTGTTCCACTTCAGAGAAAAAAAAACTAAGAGAACATGAAAGCGTCCGTGTTTACATTTATACTTCTACAAACAAAATAAATCTAATTGAAACCAAATGGCATTAACCTCAGTATTCGATGCATGTGATGTTTATCTGCTGCATAAATCACCACTGACAGACATTGGAAAAGAATACATTTTTGCACAACACTTTGTGGGGAAATGTAAATTTAGAATTTAAATTGTATGACTCATTTAAGATTTAATTTAAAGTTTATTTTAAATTGTAAGGTACTTCTACCACAAAAGCATTCATAAAAGTATCAACATGTAGAAACCTGACAGCATGCTGTGGTTAGTAATTGGTGACATTGTTTATTGCTTAGCAGCACACTGATATGAGTAAGAGTTCATGCTTTTTTTACACGAGTAAAAAATTAATGGTCTTCTGTATTAATGTTTCTTAACCCATATGCATCTGCTCAGTTATCCTGTAAAAATCTAATGTAAAATGTAAAAATCCAATGTCTGGAGTAGTAGCAAAATGTGAAACTTGGTATGTTTTTCTCAAGCATGCATGTCAAGAATATTCTCAGTTTGACACTTCTTAACAAATCGCCTTTCAAAAACAAAGAATACTGTATCTCCAATTCAGAGGGAATGGAGTGTGCACCAAGTCTTCCTTAATCGGTATTGCCCCACTTCTCCAAGTCTGTTCCTTTCACTTAATGAGGTTTAACACTGAGCTGTTCTCGTATTTAAATCATGACTGCAGCACACATACACCAATTAAGTAATTGTTGGAAGTAATTCATGCTTTATCTTAAAATCTTTAGTTTATCCATGCATCGTCTAACCACTTCTTCAAATTCAGGGTTGCATCACAGGATAGCAGAATTGATCCGGGTCCAGAATTGAACCCAGGACACCAGCATTGCTGACCACTGTGCCTCCCTGTTTAGTTCACATATTGAACTAAGCCAATATTAACAAAAATTAGACTCTGAAGCAGCAACAATGGTTTAATTTATTTAAAACCTATGGAGTTTGGATGGGTTAAAAAGTGTTGCATGTGCGTTTGATTTAGTTGCAAAGGTGGCACAAAAGTACAAGAAGACAGTTTGTCTTTGAGGTTCTATCCATGAAAGTGTGAAATACGGTTACTGGATTATAATGAAAAATCAGAGACAAAGCTGTGCAATCCAGCTTTGGCTAGGGTTTAAATGTAAGATTTTAGTCTTTTTTGAGATTTTCACTTTATAATATTTTCTCATGACCTATCAGCTATCATTGCTGTTCCTAACTTCAACAGATTGTATCTTTAAACAGGCCTTTTAATTTCTCATGCAATAAAAACCTGTTATGAACTCATCCAGCTTTGAATCAAATTCTACAGGGTTTTTGCTGCAGAAAACTGTGACTTGAAAGAAGTCTGTTGAGTCACGTGAAGGCTGCAATTACATGACTAATAGGAGAAGGGAGTTGCTCCAAGGACACAGTGGGATGAGGCAGTGTGTAGCAACTCATTTGCAAAAGGATTTATGCTAAGATTGCCTACGAGATTACACTGCTACTGAAAAGAAAGGTGACTTGACTTAAGACTCGTTTGACCAGTTCTTTGCTGAGCTGCACAGAAAAAAAAAATCTCCAGCTTAATGAAACCACAAAACAATGCTGAAACAGGTTGTTGTCCTCACTTTTATTATTGTTCACGAGATGGCTACAACACCAGATGGAACAGCATGTCGGCACAACTCCTACAACTCGGCAGCCACCATCTGATAACCTGAATTCCAGGCAGGCTGCTACAGAAGAAAGGAAACAAAAAAAATAACAGCCAGAGTCCACTGGTCAATATGTTACAGCTTGGCCTGGCATCAGAACAATAAAACTCCAGCCAATGTTTAAAAAGGTAAAGGTAATGGGCAGATGAAACTTCCCACCACTATTTCCAAATCCCAAGGGTGCTTTGCAATTGGAATCACACGGATTTGCTTTTTTATGGCACAGAGAGCAAACCATGTTTGGTCATTCTAAAGACAGTTCAATGAAAATAAATCATTTCTTTTTAAAAACTTACAGAAGTCTTTTACTTGTTTTTAAATACCAGGCACATCCATTTCTTTTTCCACAATAGATCCATGATTTGTGGAAATCCAACCAATGCTGAGCAAATTACTATTTTTTTTTTTAATCAGCAAAAGTTCCTTATCTAGCACAGTCCCCAGGAAAGCAGTCTTCCCTCATGCTGTCTGTCCAGCGGCAGCCATCTGTTCGCCAGGCTGATGGATGCGTTGTACCCATCTCATTCTTGCAACCTTTGTAAAGTAAGTCACTAAATGCTGAGAATTGCCCTCATGGCTTGACACAGTAGGCTGAATCCCATTCTGTCCTTCGTGAGGGAGTTCCCTTTTTATTTGCAGTCACCATGTTCTATAATGTTACCTCTCAAAGTTGCAAACAAAGGACAGTCCTAAAAAACAAAAGGCAAAATTACCAACTTCTTACCATTATACACCCAGCAAATTTCTACATGTAACACTGAGATGTGTAATTACAGTAGTACAATGAAGCAAATCAGCAGACAAAATTAATCACACCATTCACATCAAGTTTTCCACGTACTAAAATTCCAAAGTTGTGAAACATCTGGTGAAAACTGAAAACTTACAATTTAAAATGTATAAGGGACATGCTACAGTGTTTAATCGGTGACATCTTTCCAACTAAAAAAAAAAATCAATCCTATGAATCAATTCTACCTTTCATACTCCACTGTAATCACTGAAAAAAAAAAACATGCAAATTTAGCCTAAAAATGAGCTCGTTTTTTGGACCAAAACTTCAAAGCAATTGGATGGCAGTCTGCCTGATGAATACTGCTATCGCTATATAGTATAATCTGTAATAAAACTAATTATATACATGCAAATATGTTGAAAGGTTTTCACAACTGTACATTTGTACAGCAAATCATTATGCTTTTGTGACCCTTATGTATACAGTCATCCCTTGTTTTTCACGGGGAAAATTTCCAAGACTTTCCACGAAAATCAAAAACCCACGAATATTTGACCGCCCTCTCCAAAACAGCCCCGGTCCCAAAAAAACATTTTAGTATTCTTTTTCTAATTGAGGGTGATTAAGAGAACATTAGAGAGCATATTGCTTGATTTTTCGCATTTTTTGACACGTGGAAAGGTAGGGGGAAGATGAAGGAAAGGCATAAAAGTCTTGGTAACAAATGAATAACTTTATTCGTAATTTTTCTGCCCAATAAACAACTTTATTCATATTTTAAGCGTTTTTTTATACAGTTTTTAATGTTTCTTTGTTATTAAATCCCTTTTAGTCATTCAACAAAATCATGAAAATGAAAAGCATTTTATTTTTCACTCACTTTTAATGTAATTTTGCAATTGGTTCACTTTTGGTGGTTGGAGTTTCGTTTGTTTGCAGAAACATTGTGATGGGGAGCTGCTTCTGTTTTTCCTTCAACTCCTTGAACAGATTTTCTTTCTTTTAACGTGTCTAAAAGTGCAAAATTTCTCTGCCCAAGTCATCACATTCTTGCGTCTTTTAGGTCCAGGATTACTAGCACGAGAACTAGAAGCACGATTAGGTCCCATATTTAATCAAAATAACGGATATGGGGCACAAAAAACTTCACTTGAACAAGGAAACGCAGGGATTTAACGGACGCGAAATGGCACACAGGCGGACTAATATATAACGCGGGGAAGTACAATAAATGTTTTTTTGGGGAGGACGACCCACGAATTACCAAAACCGCGAAGTATGAACCTGCGAAAAGCGAGGGATGACTTTTATTTTTAAATTGTAGTATTTGTAATATTATATGTTGATATCATGTACGTTCTAACAACACCTGTCTTATTCTTACCTGGTCTTTTGGTGGAACGTGCAAACAGCTATCGGAACAATCTGGTGAATTCTCTTAGTGCCCAACAGACTTGTTTGCATTCTTCAGCACTGCAAATGAAAAAGAACATCTGCTATTGACAAAATTAAATTTAGTTGTGACAAGACATTTTAAAGGGGATTTAGCATTAAAGAAAAATACATATACAAGGCTACTTACATTTTCATTATATATAATTATGGTATTAGGAATGACTGAGAATATACAGATTGGTTCAGAAAAGGAAAAATGTATTAGTTTATATGACAGTCATCCTTACATCAACATACATTTGCAACTAGGTATTTTTACTGGAGCAATTTGGATGAAGTATCTTGCTCAAGTGTACAACAGTGCTGTCTTATTTGAACCCACAACCTTCTAGTTATAGGTCCAGAACCCTAACCACTGCTCCACAGTGCTGCAACTGATGTTTTTCACATAAATTATCAATTTTCTTCAACAGAAATTTAAATTCCTTTGCTTCTGCTCATCATAAAGCACAGGAACAAACAAAATAGTGAAACGTTGAAAAGAAAAGATGAGACGAAGAACGTAAAGGGAAATTATCATTTTAAATGAGTGACTCAAGTTTCTGTTTGTAGAGGAGAGGGCAGTTTCAGCCCTCAGCAGCAAAAGTTATTTTTGGAAAGAATTATTAGTTACAATAAGTGCGCCCTATACGGACATAGTTTGTATTGAAGCACAGTGTCTGAACACTCCTAAAGTCCCGTTCAGACTTGCCCAAGAATCTAGATTACTGTTCCATGTAAATTAAGACTTTCCTGACTTTCCACTGGAACAAAAATTACAATCACTTGCTTGTCTTTGCAGGCCCAGGTAAACCCCCTTAAGGAAGTTCTGCGTTTTATGAGTCACCAAAGAGCAGCTTTCCAATTAATGTTGCTAATGTTTTTTTTTAGAAATGCATTCTTTACACAACACTTGGTAATGGGACTATACGCCTCAGTACGGTTTTGTGTTTTGCAGATGTGAAAGACTGTAAGACAGTCACGAAACACGAAAGGAGGAGGTCATGCCTTTACTTCCTCACCACTTCAGGTCTCTTGGGAAACCCCAACTTATACTGAAATACCTCATCTTCATAAAAGCTTTTACATTTAGCTTTTTGCACCAAAAGCAATATCAAACTTAAATTGCTTCTTTAAAAAGGGTTATGAAAATACAGTTATGAGCCGAAACCAACATCCTGGTATTTTTTCCCCAAACGGTTAATTTTGCCTTGTGTTAGGGTCAATAATACACACTGAAATGGAAGATTAAACCTTTGAATCACACAATCTGATTTATAATGCTTACCAAGACCCAAGATCATGGATGTGAATTTGTGTTACAGTAATGTGCATGTCTGTTACATATCTGTCTAAGAAGAACAGTCATTGAAAATATTTTGAAAAATCTGCAAATCAGCTTTGTAGCTACAAGGAAGTTCCCAGGTCCTCTCTGTACCCAGTAAGCAGTATTAGAGAAAAACATCACATTGTTTCAGATGGGAAGAGGAACATAATTGTGTAAGAAGGCAGAAATTCTGGTATTCATGAAGAAAACACATTTCACTAACTGATGTATCTTAAAATATAGCAGTGAGCTGTTACATAATTCTGATGTCTTATATTAAAATTTGACTTTTAAAGAATATTTAGGCAGTTGTTATGCTATATATATATAAACATTTTATATTCATCTTGTGTGTTCAGCTTTGACTGTGGTTGTACTTATATTGCAGTGAAAATGAAACTCATACCAGGGTATCCCTTTCTTGTTAATGCAGTGGGCTTAAATACATTTAATTCTTTCTTAATTGTGTAACATGAAAGATTAATATTGGGATCTTTCAATTAATCAAAAGCTTGATTGTCTGATTTACTATGATACAATAAGTATTGCACACACTCTTAAACTAGAGGGGAAGAGAGTAGCACATTGACAAAAAATAGAAACAAAAGTACAGATAGCATACAAAATTGTATTTATTTTAGTTTGTGTTCATGGCAGCAAATGCAGGAATATTATTTGAATTGTATCATAAATAGTACATGTTTATATAGTACTATTCGTGGTCATTGTTTTATAGCAGTTATGTAGAAGACTACAACAGCATCTGTTCCAACTGCATTATTGAAAAACTATCAGTGCAACCCTACAACAAGTAATCAAGGAATGCTAGTTCTTTATTTACGTATTTTTGATTCATGCAGCATTTTCCAGGACCACACTGGCGGTATTAATCACGAACTACCTTTACAATTCTAATAATTATCATTATTCTATCTGGATGTGGATATTTAGTATTTAATGACTAAGAAATCTTTGCTGTAGGGTCCAGATCTGTCCTGCTCATGCCTGTCACCCAGCTGTCTTGTGAGCCCATATGATGGCCCCAGGCAGCCATTTTGGGCTGAGCCGGGCCGGGTTCTCTCAGTGTTTAAGGGAACAACCATGGGATCTAGTATGGATCATTCTTCGTAGAGCAACTCAGCTTAGGCCAATTTGCCAAGGGAGTGCAAAGCTCTCGACAACACACCTCTAAGGCTCCCGGAGGCACTCAAGACCCTCCACCACGACAAGGCCTTGATCCCAGGACAGACTCAAGTGAGCCAGCTGAGGTGGTTCTGGCATCTGCTGAGGATGCCTCCTGGGTGTACTGAGAAGAGACCTTGAGGCAGACCCAGGACATGCTGGAGAGATTATATCTCTCAGCTCACCCGGCAATCAACCAGGAGGAGCTGGAGACTATTGCTGGGGAAAGGGAAGTCTGATCATCCCTGTTCAGCCTGTGTCCATGACCCGCACCAGGAGTAAGCGGTTAAGAAATGAATGGAAGTCTTGAAAAACTACAAAACTGAGAGTGTCCTAAATTAAGAAGTGGTATATATTTCTGACGCAGGTTAACTCACATGCAAATTAGGAGTGTGTGAATCGCGACCTACATGTATTCCAAAACATTTTTAGTGCTGGTGGTCAAAATCCAATAGGCAATAAGGTCAGAAATTCACCTTACACTAGGCTCAAAATTATATTTAATTTCCAAATAACATTGACATGAGAGATATTTGATAGGATTGTGTGTAATGTAAATCATGCAAGGCTTTCTGAACCTCCTTTTAACAGCATCAGATCAAGAAAGAGAAGACTCCAGTTTACCTGGTTACTTGTTTGTGAAAGTCAGTGAGCTGCTTGTGTGTCACAGTCACAGCTCCACCAGAAGTCTCCTTGGGAAGACCCTTTAAAGCACTCTCCAGCCAGCGGCAGAATGTCTGTTTTATAGAAAAACATGCATGCAGTCATTAACAGTTCTCTTAGGTGCACTGGAATCAAATCATAAAAAATCTCTTAAAATGACCAAATGTTCTTAGAGAGCTGGAAAATATGCTCTCAAAGATCAAAACAGATCCTACATCCTAAAGCAACCCATGTAATATGATAAAGGTAATTTTCTTACATAGTGGAAAGTCTATCCAAGTGTTTATAAAAGGAATGTTACATTTCATTGCATTTTTCTGATGCTACAACATATTAAAATCCAAACTGTAACATGTATATGTTGCCTCAGTGTAAAAGTTTTTCAAAAAATTAAAATTCTTTGTTTCACACTGGCAAAACATTCACCTCCATCACTAGAATGAATGTATTTGAAATGCTGTGATGTTTAATTTGCTGTTACTGGAACAGCTAGATCTGATGTGGTGAGCAACAAAACTATAGCAACAGAACAAAATATATAGCAACAGATAAAAGGAAAAGTTGAGTGTAACAAAATTAAGTTTTAAAGAGAAAGAAAAGCTCAACTTAAAAAACTAAGACAAAAAAATCAGATTTAAAATCAATTTTCTGTATATACAATGCTGCCCTCTTGAGGAGAAATTCAAAGGCTTTCTGTACTTAGCTCTATTAAAAACACTTGGTCTCATCACTATTCATAAGACTAATTTTAAAGAAACAAAAACAGACATCACTAAACATCAGTATTTGTATTCACAGTAACCTATACATTTTTTTTTTATCAACAAGTCCTTTTCAGTGAGTAGATGCCACATGGAACGTACTGGCCGATCAAACAGCATGATTTCCCAGATGACCTCTGCCACATCAGGCAGCGTGTAGGGGGGCAGGCAGAAGCAACACGCATGTATCAGCTGGCTCACTAGCTGCTGCCCATGCTGGTTCATTGCTTGTTGAATCAACTGCTTGCGCAACTCAAAGTCATCTTCATGCTAGAAGACATACATATATAGAGATTGTTTTAACCCTAGTCATGGAACACCAAAAATCACAAAACGTCAAACCTTTAGACCAATATTGCAGAAATGACTCTGAACCTAGGAATGACATTTGGAATGACAACAATCATGACAAAGAATAAAAGGCTATGGGCTGGATGTGCTTAATTGTTCACTACAATAAGAACAACTAAGCATGGCAAATAAAAGTCTGTTAAGGAATAAAGTGGAATAAATGTAAATTCTTAAGTGATATTTAATTAAAGCTAAACCATGGCATGATGTATGAACAGTAATACTTCACAGACCACTACAACTCTTGTACTTCAAGTGAAGGTTCACTTCACTGAAGCTGCTGTACTGTGTGATGCTGCACGTGAATGACACTAAAATATCTGCAGTACAGTTTATATTCTACAAACAGGTTATAACATTTTAATGTTTATCATCCGTTTCCTCTCTTGTGGGGGAGAACTCACATCATTAGTGAGGCCGGTGTGAATCAGATCCCGCACAAACTTCATCACGCTACAGTTTGCGTCCCGATGGTCAAGGGTAGTGGCAGCAATGGCACACTGGATAATATGGATTATGATCTGGCTGCCCAACAGGGTGACAGGACTTCGCTGAATAAACCTATAGGTACAAGTAAAATCTGATAGATAAATATACAAATATGAAGAACAAACCCAAGAAAAAAAAACTGCAAGAATAAAATAAAACATAAAACACATAAGGAGATAAACATCCTGGCTCTATTTCACAGCTAGTGAACTACATTCCTATGGATCAAGAGCAATCACCTACGGTCCTTGAGCATGACAGGGTCCTGTAGTTTTCAGAGACTGATGATAAACATATTGTCTGCTTAGCTGGACTGTTTTAATATTTTGTTCCAGATTTTGAGCAGACAGAGTTATGCAGAGACCTAAAACCTGTTTGATTGTCAAACTGAAAATCAAACTAAAACTGTTATTACCTTGTTGCCAGTCTAAAGAGATCATCCACGGTATCAGGGTGATTTCGGAGACCACTGGGCTGTTCCAGCAGCTGAAAGGTTGGCATACACAATGCCTGAAAAAAGATCATCGGATTCATTACTTTAAATATCAATCTATCAAAATCTTGAGAATGCTTAGTGTGTAACATTTCGGTTCATATGGACTCGTTATTCCAAAGACTACAGAATGCAAACAGACTTGATGTGTAAAGATGGAAAACAAAATATTAAGTTACTGATGGGAAAAAAAAAACGATGAAAGTACTATGGGCTATATTTTTTTGAGTAGGTCTGTGCAATTAAAACAATGCCAAGACTTAGATTAGGAGCATGTATATAAATATAAAATATCCTAAATTTCCACAGATAAATCAGATAAGCAATTAAGCAAAAGCAATAAAAATGCCTTAAAAAAGAACAAAATAATTGGAATTAATCAAATAAATGCAAAAAAGGTCAGACTTCAAACCAACAAACAGAAGAATCAGTACCTGCAACATATCAAGAAGCCCTTGTCGACAACCTTCCTCCATTCCATACTCATCCACCAGGATACTTCCCAAGTACAAAAAGCAAGAATGGGGATAAATCTGATACACATTCACCATCTGAAAAAAATAACAGAATTAGAGAAGTATTAATATCTCAACCCCTTTTTTATTTTTAATATTTTTTTAAGTGTGGTCTTAAAAAAGGTACAAGACAAATGGCAAAAATGTTTAAACTGAAAATAACAATCTGCATTATTAATTATGGAGAAGAACAGTGACAAACAAGAGAAGACTATCCAATCCCATCTAGCTCATTTTCTGATTAGCAGCTAATTAATGCCAGGATTTCATCCAGTAGTTTCTTGAAAGGCTAAAACTACGTGGAAGCACAAGGGCCTCTTCTTTATTCAAAGGGTTTGGGAATATTGAACAAACAATTTAGTCAAGTTGATGAAGCTGATGCCCTGACTGGCTTTCCATTTTACCCATGAAAACTGAATTATCCATAGTGCAAAAAGAAGAAATGTTCACAGTCCCTCAAAAATATTTGTTTTATATTTGTGAATACTCTAAAATATTTTAACAACATGTACAGTAAGCAAGCTTGCACAGCCAATGGCTAGCTCTAGTCAGATAGTCATGCATTAGATTTTCTGAGGTAATTTCCAAAAGGAATTGAATAACAGGAAATAATCTCAAATAATTCACATACTGAAACAACAGTAGTGTAAATACAGCGCTAATTAAGCAGATGTGAGCAGTGGTATGCAGCAGAGATCAGATTTAGGCCTGTGGCTCTCCCTGATCAACCATCTAGCATAACCATCTAGATTCTGGAATAGTTTAGCAAATTATATCTGCTAATGATACTAAAATAGGGGGAGTGGCAAACAAACAGCAGCAAAAAGACTTAGACAAGATAACGGATTGGGTCCACTCTTTGCAAATGAAATTCAACACGGATGAGTGCAAAGCCATCCACACTGGCAGTAGGAACATACTATGTGCATATCATATGGGTGCTTCGGAGATGATGAAAGTTAGATACAAGGGGTCTGGGGTTTTTATGTAGACTCTTCTTCTGTGTTCTCATCAACTCAATATGGGGAAGCAGTATTAAAGCAAAAAAAAACTGCTTGGGTACACAGTAAAAAGTGTGTAATTTAAATCAAGTTTAGTTATGCTTTCCAGGGAGGTGAATACAGCCCAATAACTTTAAAAAAAAATTGCTTCCAAGTTACAAGTGCAAAACTGCAGTCTTTAAAGCACCAAATCAGGACTTTAACTGGGCCACTCAAGGATATCCCCTTTCTTATTCTTAAACCACCGCGGTGTAGCTTTGGTATTGTGCTTTTGATCATTCTCTGGATGAAAAGATGATTTTCATCACAGCTTTAGCAGAATGAAGCAGGTATTCTTTAAAGATTTATCTGTACTTTGCTCCACTCATCTTCCCCTTACACTTAATGTGCTTCTCAGTCACTGCAGATGAGCAGACACCACATTACATAATGCTGCCACCACCATTCTTGAAAACAGGGGAGGTGTTGACTGGGTGACTGTTTGCAGTAGACGTAACATTTAGCATTTTTCATTCTTCCTGCATTTATCAACTCAGCATTTAGGCCAGAGTTGTCCTAAATGCGCCTTAGTCGTCATGGTTGAATCTTTGCTTAAAACCTACACCTGACTAAAGGACCGTAAAGACTGTTGTATTTATTATTAAATCATAAGAAACACTTGCAGAGAAAGAGAAGTTGTGTGCCTCATTAGGTAATTAGGTAATATTTATGAAATCACATCCATTTTTTGTTTCATACTCTCCATCCTGTTTTCTGCTTTGAATGTGTTAAGTAGGTTTTGAATATAACAAATATTTCTACATCAAAGTATAATGTCTACAAATATTAAGGCAACAAAGGGAAAACTGCAAAAACTGTAATACTTTTGCAAGGCACTGGATATTACTAGACTTATAATGCTGAAGCAATATATAGATATAACTATACTCTGCTCTATACTTTTGTATTGTAAATTTTAATAGTTAAATGTTTTTCATGTGAAATTTGCATTGGACAGATTTATAATCATTCTTCTTTCTTCCTGTAGGACTGTAGAACAGCTATCATTTTATTTATGCAGCATCCTGACTGCTATTACTCTAAACATTTTCAGGTGCCTTAATTTCTGACTGATCTGCAATCCACAAATCTGCTCAACCGGAGTCAAACCTCTGCCTTTTGAGCAAGCATGCTCATGCGTGGCAACACCAACCTGAGTGACCAATGGCTGCAGCAGGGCCGCCGAGCCCTTCCCGACGCAGCGCACAGCAAAGCGCAGACACCGACAGCACCGCTCCACAATCCTGTTATCTGCCTGATGTTTGTTCAGTGTCTCCGACAAGACAGGCCAAATCTGCACGACAGTCAGTAAAACGCAAATTGAAACGTTACTGGTTTGTAACTGGAGCTGTGCTATTCAAGTCAAAAGATCTCCACAAGCACTTAAAATTGATGTTTAACAATGAATGATCAAAAACAAAAGAGACAGACTTATCAAAAATTGGGGATACCTAGAAATAAATGTGAATTTAAATTAAAATAGTAACTTACTTCTTGAATAACTTTTTGACATGGATGGGTCTGGCCATTTTCTACTATAGGGTTTGTGTGTCTGAAAGCAATAAAGATGTACAGAAATTAAATTTAATGGCAGATTTTCAGATATGTTATACAGTATCTCTAACATCTCAGAGGGTTTACTGCATTTTTTCCCCTCTATAATACAGATACTGTACACTTCAGATTTATTCATATTCCCAAAGAAAAAAAATAAAATAAAATGAGTTACTGATTGGATCATATGATGTCTTGCTTAAAACAATTAAAAAATGTTACACTCTAATGTTACACTCTAAGTATTATTTTAATACTAATGTTACAAATCTAAGTATTATTTTAAATGAAATTCAACAAACCAAATCTCTTGCAACATTTTGATCTTTGGAGGTGCAATAGAAGCTTCTGGAATTATACAAAGGCTCTGAAGGTTTCTCATTTTTCAGGGTATAACAGAAGACAGAAAATTAGCATGAATAATCATGGTTAAGGTTAAGGGAACTCTCTGAAGATTGCAGGAAAACTGTCATTGACCTCCACAAGCTGGGGGGTAGCTAACAATATTCAAAAAAATGCAGAAACTGTATTTCCACTGTAGCATTCACTGGGAAATTCAAAGCTTCTGATACAGTGCCAATCCTGCCAGTCGTGTATTTTATTCGAAAAGGTATATCCTATGATTTTATGCTGAAAGAAAAAGAAATAACATTTTATTGCCATTGTGTTTTTTCTTTTCCCTACAGCATGGAATAAACCATTACCTGTTCCTCAGCAGTCTACACATCCTGACGCAGCTACCTACTCAATCTTCATGTATTTACCAAACAAATATTTAATGCTCACCTGAAAATTACTGCTAATCTATCTAGCCATACTGTGGGATCTGAAGATTTACCATTCCTGGGCTCTTGGGAGAGAAGCTGTTAAAATAAACCAAAGATACCAAATTAATTTCAGGTTACCCAGATCTTCACATTTCATTAATTACCAAGAGATAATCCAAAATAACATTCTGGTTAGATCTCACAAGGGTTTTTGAAATAAAATCACTTCTAATAAAGCAGACAAATGTTTATGAAAAAGTGAAAAGTTTAAACTTCAATATTAAAAGGACAATACATCTAAATATTATATACTATATACAGCTCATATTATACAATTTGAGTTTAGGAGAAATTTATAGAAGGTTTATGCGATCCAAACAACAAATCAAAGCAAACAGAGCACTAACCTTTTTAAGGGCTACAACCTGCACTGCACAAAGATCACTCAAACTTTCAGCAATTTTCTCAAGTGGAAGTCGGGCTAAAACTAATGCAGTGCCTACATAAAAAAAAAGACACGAGCAATCAAAACACAACGTTTTTTGAAAATGGGGAAAAAACAAATAGAAACTGAAAAATAAGAATAACAACAAAATATAAAGAGTTAATCTCACAACTCTGTAGAGCTGTGTGTATTATTCAAGTTTCTTTTAACCTGTGGGGATATTGAATTGTCACTGTTGCTCTGTGTTTAGTATGGTACTATTATGTTTCAAGTACTAGTCAAAATTAAGTAAACACCAACTATAATGAAAGCAAGGGCTTTCAAACAGCTGTGATGCACGAGGTAATTGAGAGCACACTCGGGGTCATGTATAAAAATGGTGGACAGTCCTGGCTGACTATAATTAAGACTAGAATGGCAGTAAGAGGACCTCAGTGGTTTTCAATAAGTTGTGATTATTTGGGGGGTTTGGCAGATGCTTCAGTGACCAAGACAGCTCAGCCTTCTGATGTTTCTTAAGCAACACTGGCTAAGGAGATGTCAGAATGGAAATCTGAGGGAAAGACATAAGTAGCAAAGAGCAACAGTGGGCAGAGGTGCACACTCCAGTATCAGGATATCTGTGCATTAACCCTAAGTGCAAGGCAAAACAGGCGAGCAACTGCACATTAACTGCAAATTTCAAGCCAGTTTCATTACAATTGTTTGCTGAGAGCCTCAGAGAGTGGGATATCACAGTTGGGTTTCACTTTACAACCCACTCAACCAACCCTTTTAATGCATATTTGCCAACTGAGTAGGGAGCTGCGCTCCCAGAGAGCACAGGCATTGGCCTACTGAGTAGTGGAGAAAGGTGGTAAACGAATCATTCTTCACGACGTTCTTGATAACAGACGATTGTGTGGTGCCAGCCTAAAGAACTCTACAGCCTTGAGTGCTTGGTTCCAATTGTGAAGGGATCCATGTTTCCATTATGGGTTTCCATTATGCTCACTTACAAGCCAAGATCAATTAATAAATGACAGTGTCCTCAACCACAAAGACTTAGTGGACCAAATGTTACAAGTTTAATAAAAACTTTTCTCTCTTTACAAGCATCAAATGTCATATTCCTGTTCATTAAGCACTTTGAATAGCCATCAAACCTTTCGGTCATGGGGAAGTTTAAAAAGAGGTTAAAAGGAAATAAAAAAGGGAAGCAAGATGGGTAAAAAAGACAAAGGACAAGAAAAGTATGTTGAAGAGAGGTAAAGTGACAAGGTACTGGGGAAATATGACTTTGAAAAGCAGCTTTAAAGAAATGTTTTTTGTGCCTTAACAACAGACTAAGATTTTTTTTAAATAATTTTGACATCTGTTGTTGTGGTATTAAAAATGCTTGTACTTGGAAGGACTCCTGATTTTGTTGTGTCTGCTCAAAAAACTGTTTTCTTCTCGATAGCCTGCAAGAGACTAATGTTACAATGTGTATAAACAAAAAAGGGAAGGCTGTACTGGCTGTACATGGTGGCTCAAAGTCATATTCAGTAACGTTACACTGGTGTTTCATTTTTCGCCCACTTACTACTGATCTGGAACCACAAAAAATTAGACAACATGCTTAAATATGGCATGCGCCCTGACAAACTTTGGCTTCTGGGAATTATGTCTTTTCATCCAAATGTGTAAGCAGATTACATAAGGACTGAGCAATTTGCTCATTTTGTCTCTGGTTTGGAACTCAGAATTTATTTCTCGCTCCTCACTATGGCTTTAAAAGGGTTTATTTGAAGATATTGAACTGGCTCAAATGCTTGCACTTATACAAATTAAAAATTAATACTAATATTGCAAGTTCCTGTAGACTAACTACTGGGCACTAATATTAGATACAAGTTCCTTTTTAAATGGTGTCTGCATTACCACAATAAAACAACCATCTAGAAATAAAATACTCGGAAATCAGGAAATAAGCTCCTTAAAACAATGTGTGCACATTTTTCACTGCATTTGTTTTTTTACTGAAATGCCAACCTGAACAACCATAATTTTAAACTGTTGGGGGAAAAGACTTCTTTTTAGAAAACATCAATCTAATCTCGGGTAACCGTTCATAAGCGAATGGTGTAAATAACCTTTCAGAAGCCCAATAGCGGCTTCAGGAGACAGAGCGAAAGAGTCCAGGGCCCGGGCAATGTCCAGAAGTCCCTGGAAATGCTGTGCCATGTGGTCCCGGCACACTGAGCAAATGTTGTGGATTGCTTTAGCAGCTGCTGACGCCAGCGGCTTCTCCCTCAGACCCTTCATTAAATAATTTAACACAGGATCTGGAAAAAAAAAGGAGACAACACAAAGTAGTGGGATTAATCACGAACTTCACTCTGCACAGTAATTTAGCGATTCAGGTAGTATAGGATTGGTACGAATACCTTTCTGGCACAATAAAAAGTTTTGAAACACTATTAAGGTTTCACAATGAACTATAGCTAAGGCTTAAATGTAATGAAGTAAAAAATGAGTGCAAGTGCCATTTATACCCTGACGCTAGACACAATATGTTCTTTTAAGTATGCAAGTTGGTTGCAAATTCCTAAGCACCAGAAAAGCATTCAGCCCAACCCACACAGATACGCAAACAGGTAATTCTATAACAAAAAGTGTGCGAGGGAAGTGCCTTTAGCGTACCATCTGAATGGGAGGCAATCTCATGTAGATAAGTATAAAGATGATAGAGATGGAAATGAAACCTATTGGCTAAGTAGTGATGAAGAAGTAGTACAGTATCTTGAAGACAAAGTCACACTAGCCGATGAGTGGCAGAAAAATTGGGACACAAAACTACTGCTATAAGAGACTTCTACCTTCACGTCAAGCTTAAGAGTTTGAACCACACTGTTTTTCCCCGAAACTGACTAACTGCTACTGACAGTAAGGGCTTGTCTGTTACAGACAGCAATGAGGATACTGATGGAAATCAATGTCCTTGCCAATGCTGCATTTCCTTACAATGTATATTTAGAATCCTTCCACTACAATTTGCTGATTGACAATTCTGTATATTTAAATCTTAAACGTGCCCTGTGATATGGTCTGTTTGTATCACCTATGTATCTTGAGTAAATGTTGGAACTGTATTGTTACCCTACAGGTAACAGATTTAAGAAGTATAAAAAACTTCAAAAGAGCACATTGTTAGCGATGTACAACAACACTGAACTGGGGTATTGATTATAGTGCATTCTTATGTGCATGTACAGGATGACGTTGTTACTATGGGAGATTTTATACCCATATTGATCTTGTGTTTTCAAACAATCAAGAAACAACAAATGTGAAAGGATCATGAGGCAACTGTGGTTATAACAGGTATTATTTGAAGTACATTATAACATTGTAAAGCCTAAATATTTAGGACAGCAGACGACGAGGAAAGAAAATTATAGCTAAAATTATAGCAGGAAAGGATACAGGATGAGAAGAGAATTGATAGCAACAGCTTAAGAATTCTGCTTAAAGCACAGAACCATTCATCCAGTGTGCAAGTAAATCAAAAGCTAGGAAGCAGTGGCCTACATAGCTTAATACACAGAAAAATACATGGAGAGAAAAGCTGTTTAACCACTTGCACGGGTAAAACATGCTACTATAAGGGCCAGGAGATCTGCAACCTCCACAGTCCCTAGCTGCTAAAAACAAATGACCCCTCAAGCTCTGGAGTGATGCCCGTAACTTTTTAATAATGTTGCCACCAAGCCTAAAACTGTAGCACTGTAGAATGTGAGTAATTTTTAACCCATATGTAATATTTGTTAAAAAAAGTCTTACACCATTTTGCTGCAGTGCATCTAGTCATGTAACTGTAAATTAACTTTTCGACCCTTTTCGGTATATAAGACAATTACACAGGAAGGAAACATTTAAAATAGCCAACGTACAATAAACGTATAACTGCTTACAATACAATATACACTAAGACTTGAAAGACAATTACTACATACCTAGGAAACGGGGATTACGGTCAACAACCTCGCTCATCTCTCCAACTAACTCAATGCTTGTGTATCTGACCGCACTGTGCACAGTCTGGGGCAGAAGAACCACTTGTTCGAGCATCTCCGTAAGTGTTGGGTTATTCTCTCTGCAGATGGGAAAAAAAAAAAGCCAACAATGTCATATTCTGAATGTTACATGTCAACTTATTCACAAAAAGAATGGAACTCATACTCACGGATCCACGCTCTTTGCTATGGCTGCCATTATGAAAAGGACCGCCTCAGTCACCTCCCATGGTGGATTACCATCTTTCAGAGTAGCATACAACTGCAAGAGTTCCAGCAGACAAACATTTTCAACTTGAGCTGAGCCTTTACTTAGAGAATACTGGCAAATGTGGCTTAACATGGTTTGAGAAGAAACTGGGGTGCATAATTGCCCATACTATGTCTGAACAGCCAGCAGGTTCAGATCAGTTTATTAGTCATATGTGTACAAGTGTAATGAAATACTGTCCTATCTCTATTCCATCGCCTCTCTAACACGGGCACATGAAAAAGCTAGCTCAAATAACGTAAATACGTTACTTTGAAACTGTCACTGAATGAAGAATAAATCACTCATTTGTCAGAGCTCAAAGATTAGGAGTGATCAAAGATTTAGATTAACCATCTGAAATTCCAAACTTCTTTCGAAGGAATCAGGAATAACCTTTATCTGTAGCAATCAAATAACAAAAGACAACAAAATGACTAGAATAGAAATTGTTATTAAAGGCACCTGTGAAAAACATTCCATGGAGCCAACCAAGAAAATGACATCCTTCACAAGATCAGAGACTCTCATTCGGAATTCTCCAAAATCATCTGTATCCTCAGGTATTCCTTCCTTTTGAAGAACAAAACTCAAGTAAAGAAAAACATTTTCAAGTTTTTCAAAAACTAATTAAGAATAATCTGGTTGTTACAGAACATGTTTCATGAGCATGTGGCACTGTGCAATATGACATTGACCGCTTAATATATAAATAAGACATACTATAGCACTAGGCAAACCACAGCATTACAGTTATGCAAAGCATTACAAAATTAGCTTTTAATCATAAGACTCTAAGGAACTAGTCTTGTCTGATGACTCAAATAAAAATGAAATGCTGCAAATATCCGATATGTGACTGGTACTACAGACATGCCAAATGAGTACATTAGTAGGAATACAAAAAATTAATTATAGCAATGTTTTGATAGCACTGTTCTGTTTGCACAATATTTAATATAATCCATGGGCATTGTTCAAAACCTCATGTTCCAATATGTCCACCAGAGTGATTGGCCAATTAGCATTAGATTTATTACAATTAAAAAAGTATGATAACACTAGAGTGACTGAACACATGTAAAGCAATGCAAATGGATATATAAATGAATACAAGATGAAAGACAGAGACATGATGGAATTTCAGCAGGTCCAGTAACATAGGTCACTCACATGGTCAGGGTCTAGCTGGCAGTGCCTAGCCAGCGCGTGCAGCAATCTCTGGATATACGGTCGGAAAATCGCATGGAGCACCGGGTCACTTTTATATAGATGCTCTCCTAATCGATACCAAAAATTAAAGGAGATCTCCACTACCTACAAAAGAAGGAGAAGAACAAGGACACAAAAAATGCATTTAGATTAGCTCACTCATAGATCTCAATGGATTGTGCGGCTGCAAGGCTATTATGCTTAGAATTGGGTTATTTCATGATCTCTGAACACTTTTTTTCTGCCGTGAATTGAAAACATAGAAAACATATCACATAGATACCACTTAACGCCTTTGAGTCAGCTTCTTAGGAACGTATCTGAAATGGGACACTGACAATCAGGATGGGCTGACTCATCCTAATCAGAAACCAGGACGTCATAAATTGGACTCCTTATGACGAGTCCAGTGAAGAAATTCTCACTCTGTTGCGTCTTGGTTCACCTCTGAACTGGAACCCCAGCTGGCGGCCACCTGCCCTAAACGCCAGAGTGATCCACTATTGACAAGAATACCCGGTGGGCCCAGATGACGTCACCAACAACCGCCTCCCATGACGACAAATTAAAAGGCTCCGAATGACAAAACCACGTTCTCCAAAGCCCTATCAAAATGAAAGCTAAATAATAACCTGACAATAATATCTACTGCAAACTGTAAGGAACAAAGCGAGATGAAAGAAACTGTCCAACAGCATTCTGCCCAAGGAAATTCTGTGACAAGCTCCCCACTATAGTTCTGCCTGATCAATGAACTATAGCTGGACTTTTTTAGACTGCTGTATATCAGCAAGTTTCTTTCTGCTTAAGTTTTTATGTGGACTTTCCAAGGTTTGCAATTTCGTGCACATTCCAGGAAAGTGGATTTCAGCATGGGGGTAAGCAGAATTCCTTTGGCCTGGAACCAGTGGATAAGGATTAGACGCTGCGACCAGAACCAGCACTCCCCTCCACGCAGGACGTCTTTAAAACTTTTATCAAAAAAGCCTGACCAAGTGTTCCTTGGATGAGTATACATTTAATGTTAACAATTAAGATACCATAGCAAACAAGTGTTGGAACAAGAAAGGAGGTGATTATTTACTTTTGAGTGAAGAAATATTGAAATAAATTGTACAAGACTGATTAAATTACTAGGTTGGCTAAAATAACGACTATTATAGTCAGTGTAAATTAACCCTGCTATGGTGAATATTTTTTATCCCATTGTCTCATTATCTCATGAGTAAGCAGTCATTTGTGTCATGGCAGATTGATTCACACAAGCATAAAAACTATTTTGGTTTATAATCTTTTACTAAGAACTATACTGAAAAGTCCTTCTATACTATTTTTTAACTAGTTAAAAAAACAACCGAATTAGCTATTGATGAACAAAAATATTTGAAGACTCAGAAATCACTATCCACTGGACAGAGAAAGTCTACAAACTACAAAATTCCATACTAATGTCAGTTTAGATCTTTTATGAGACATCAAATGAAATGCTTGGCGTTTCTTATCAATTTTCCAAACAAGTCCTTTTTCTACTTACACTTTACATATTTTACAGTTTTTAGTGCATGAACTTACTTCATACTGTGGGTGTCCTGCACAGATGAGAAGAAGCTCTAGTGTTCGAAGGTCTCCCAAACCCTGGCCAGGACTTCTTACTATTGTCTCCAAGAAAGTCTCACAGAGTTCAGTGAAAATACGGCAGTAATTCAAAACCCTGCAGGAAGACACCAAGTTATTGGTTAACTGGGACACACACAAATACATTATTTAATATATTGGGGAATCTGTCTTCTTTTGCTTATTAAATGTATTTATAATGCATTTACATTTAGAATGAAGTAAACATCTTAAACCTTTACCACTAACTTTAATGCACCAGTCAGTTCAGTAAAAGGCATCACAAAAACACCGCAAAATATTAAAGTTATCGGTCAGAATAAAACATTTCTAAAGGCAGTCAAAAAAAATGAAAAGGCAAAATAAAAACAGGAACTTGAACGGAATCAAGCAACTTTTGTTTCATGATGAGGTTCAGTAAGAGCACATAGACAATTTTGGTAAAAACAAGCCAAGATATTTAGGGGTGGGAAATTCAATAGTAAAATCTTCTAGTCAACTATGCAATTCACAATCAGCAACTGACAATGCCAAAAAAAAGGCAACGCAATCATCAAATTAAACAGTTTTAGACAGAGTATACTTTTTTGACAAGTGAACAGTATCACAATTGATTCCTATTCAGCACAGAGTCCAGCACCTTTTAACATCTTTTCTTGTTCGTTTATCTAGAAATGTAGAAACTGTAACCATGGAATGTTACGATAATATATTGTGGGAATCTGTGCTGCTGGAGAACAAATCAATACCCCTATTTTTATTGGTTTTGTTTGAAATGGCAACATACAAAACATGAAAAGGTTATTCCTAAGCAGATTTACATTTTACGGTAACTAGCAGAACAGATCAGATCCTGATTACTTTTGTCATGTTAACAGCACTGTCATATCCAAAGTAAAGACAGCTAAGAACAAATTACAGTTCATTTTTTAAAAGGTCCAACATTGTACATTCCTGTAAGACATTTCAGCAGTACAATTATAAGAATTAAAACTGTGATGAAAGATTACGCATAACATTAACACAGAGAAGATGAAATTATGACTTTCTGATTTTAGCACATACTGTTCTTCTAGCAAAGCATGGACACTTCTGGAAGCTGCCCCCTTTCCATGACGGCATCACATGATGCAAGATCTAAGCAGTTAAGATCACAGGCATTGCCTGTCCTTGTGCAGTAGGTTCATGCTGTACAGTTCTCTGGAAGCAAGAAAGTTTAATAATGATGAATGCAAAAAAAAAAAGAATGCATTACTTGTCTAGATCCTCCCGAGCCACTGCCATGTGGTAGGCCGTCTCCAGTGTCAGGACCCCTTGGAATAGTTGCAGTGCTAGGGGCATGTTGTTGTCTACATTCTCTATTGCATACAGAGCAGAGCATACGCAATCTGAGGCTGCCTCGTGCAAGTTGGTGGAGGTTTCATCCCTTTGCTAGAAAATGGAAAAAGAAAAACTTAATTCACATCTGATTGTTCTTCCGTAAAAAATGTTTAATAATATTAAAAATAATAAGAACCCATATCCTGTGTTTGCTTTCAAATCCATTTTTACCTTTTCAAAATACCGCATAATGTCCCACATTATAATGCTTCACCATTCATAAACATGCACAGTGTTATTAACAAGAACATCCACAGTGCTCTCCCAGCGCTGCTTCCAGATCAGCACTTAATGTTATAGGAAATACAGATGTGATATTTAAAGTTCTTTAAAGTCAGAAATAAGATGATTTAGGATAAGCTTTTAGCTACACGTGAAAGATACCTAACAAAAATCAAAAGATCAGAAAAATATTGAAGAATGAGATGGTATCTTTTTGCACCATCAAAGTTAAAAAGAAGGGAACTACACAAGCTCATCAACATATTTTCTGAATGAAAAATCTAATATTTTGTACAAGACTGTTAAAATCCATTTCTAATTATAGCTGCACTATTTTCTTTAGATATACAATTCTTTCTGCCTTTTAATATTTTTGGTAAGACTGTGTGGGTCAAATGTAGACAGAACTCTATGAGCAAGGGTTTGAGCCTGGGTCATGTTACCAGCTGACTGTGACCAGGATTCCCCAAGAGACGGCGCTTAGCCAATAGGGTGGGATTAGTCGGCCAGGGCTCTCTCAGCTCCCGGTGACACAGTGCCCCAGCAGCTTCCTGGGTATTTGTATGCATGTAGTTTTGCTGTTGAGGGACACGTCTCATAACCTCCAGCTAGGATTGGCATTGCCTGTAGTGTGAATAGATTAATGGCTCGAAGGTGAGTCGGTCAGAGAATACACTTCCCGTGTGTGGCTTCAGGGTTTGTGGGTGCAAGCCGAAATGTAAAAAACAAAGTTCACCATTTCCAACAAGGTGGGTATGACAAAAAATAATATGTGATTCTTAACTAAAAAGAGAACAAAATAGTATAAAACGCATTTGTAAAAGTAAAAATTTTATCAAGTAAAAACTGTTTTACCAATCTGTAATGAGAATATACTATCAAGATCATCTTCCGTGAAATGCTGACCAGTAATATCCAATTCTTCTATTTTAGAATCTTTTCTAAGGAATTATGCAAAAAAAAAACATCCCACATTTTATACATTATAATAACATAAATGTGCACAATTACACTTAAATGATTTATATGTAGGGTTAAAACAGGTCTGATCACTCACCAGCACCTGGAAGAGTATCATTAGCAGCTGGTTGTTGGCCATGAAGTTACTGTCCAGAACGCCAAGGTTAAACCAGCTCCCAAGGCAACGGAATACCTTAATCAGCATCTTCTCATCACTCCCTGTCTTTTCCACACAAGACATCTGAGAAAAATAAAATCAGCAAGCCCCTTACTATTCCTTTAGGCATTTATCCATCTGCAATACTCCTAAGAAAGTCTGAAGGCCAGCTTCATTACTGAGGTATTTTAAACAAACATTTTTTGCGTGGACAGATCAGTTCTGCAGGTTTTGGAGGGTTTTTGACGGAAGCTTATTAGCGCCGCAGAGAGAAAAAAATGATTGCATTAAAACAAGGTAATACTGCATTTAAACAAGACAGTGCAGCAACAGGACCCTCTTCATAAATACATTACTGAGTTTGGCTCTGGCTCGTGTGCCCTGGAATTGTTTATGGCTTTGTCATGCATTTCCATATGTCTTTACACTCGTGTATGTGGAGAACAACACAAAACTGATTTCTTCTCCTTTCCAAATGACACATTTCCTGCTGTTTGCTTTGTAATTCCAAATACATCTGATGTAAGCATAGGGTAAAAGCTTTTGAGGTTTTTGTGTGATCAACCAACAGAAACCGAGGAGAGACCTCGGTAATAGTAGGTATAAGGCTTACTGTTAACTCATCATAAATATATTCGGTTCAATGTTTAAGGATAAAACAACAACCCATCTACGTTTCTGCAGTTTCACATGAAGAATAATATACTTTCGAAAAGCTTTGCTGTTTCCGCTTCTCACAAAAGTGATGAAAATGACACACATTTAGGACAGGAATGCTTAATCACAGGGTGTTGTACTTAATGTACACAGTACATGTTGCTCCATCACTCTTAATTAATTTGCACAAAAAGGAGTGTGAAGATTGTTGTTAATGACAATCATAATTTGTATGGAAAAATATTATTGCATATATATTGCAAGATATGAATATATTAAGCAATATTGTTTATGAAGCAATTATCGCATTTACATGCAATGTTATCTTATTTAAATGTAATAAATAGATTTTTCTCCATGGCTCTAATATATATGTTCTATAGGATTTATTGGTATTATTTTATTAATTATACAATAATTACCATTGAAGATGGGAGACCTATGCTGCTGACTGTTTTAATGAAGGACGGTTTTCTTACCAGCAGAGTTACAACAGTGCTTGAGTAATACGCCAAGTCCTCAATGATCTCGGTGCGGCGATTGGCACCAATCCGGAGGGAACGGCTATGCACCTCTTCAGGTAGAACAGTGAGGATTTCAATCAGAAAGATGAGCGAGGAGACGTCGTTACTGTACCTTAAGAGGGGGGAAAAAAATCAATTTTCTTTAATCAGCATTTCTTCCTGCCCCCTCCAGTGTAACACACCAAAGCACAACAAAAAATTCACATCAGTGCTCCAATTTCCCTCTCAATTACAAGTGAAAAAAAATCAGGATACAAGAACAAAATATTCACTAATCTAATCTTTAAAAATATGTAATTTTTTTAAGGAAAAGGACCCCTTACAGGATTTGTATTACGAAAATATTAAAATATACACAATTAGTTTAAAACATAAAGAAAGGCTAGTTTATTTTATACTATTCACTATGGTTAAGAACATTAAATAAGTACATAATATTAGGCTTACTTTTCAATAAGCGTTTGGACGCAACCTTTCCAGGACGCCATCTGTAGAGCAAGATCGGCTATTGCTAGAGCAAGCTAAGGAAGAGACAAGAAAATGTATATTAAGGGCAATAAACATATCCCGTTTTCAAAACGATGACATAATACTGCTGAACATCTGACATAACTAGTTTCAGCTTGTATAGTCCTTTGAACAGTACAGGCCAAAAGCTTAAGAGTGACAAATGAAGTATCTATTTATTGGAGATTAAGACATTATTGCTCACTTCTTTACCCTGCTGCCTAAAATATGAATCCTTCCACACTTACCATATAATTTCCTCTCTATAAAAAAACCCTAAAAACATAAAAAACTTTAACAGCTCAGTGCATCCTCCTTTCATGAAGAAAGCTGTACAGTTGGTGATGTGCATGTTGCCTGACACATCATTGGCTTTGCTGAACAGACAATTGACTTCATTTTCTAATTATCTACAATGTTTCAAAGTTTTTTCCAAAGCCTTTTCAATAACAGTACTTTTACAGTCACAGATGTAAGGCTGAATTTATTCCAACATTCTTTTCTACAGACCTTTAAAGGTACAATATTATACCTTTGAAATCTGTTAGCACAGGTTGGATCAACCCTGAGAGCTAGGAATTTAACAGCAGGATATTGCTCCTTTAACTGGCTTTACTGAAATTCTAAAAGAATTTTATCATTTTGTTCTCAAAGTATTATGTCTGCTTCCCAATGTGGATGGGTTGTATTTCTTTTAGTTTGGTACAGCATTGTTGTTAATGTTTTGCCAAAACACTCTCCTATTGCCAGTAACTGGAATAACTAGCCAAAACACAAAACGTTATTTTTTTAACCTTTAACAATTACTTCAATGTTGAGATGACACCAATAACCTTGGAATAAACTCGTTAGCATTAAGAAGCGATACTGTCACTTAAATAAACAAACATTTCCCCTCCCCTCTTTGACAAACTCCATCTTAAAAGTGTTAAATACTAAGACCTGATACTCTGAACAGCTGATTTGTCTGACCTGTTCACTCTATGGGAAAGCCTAGTGTTCTAAAAACCTTTGTAAGCAACAAATTACCAAACAACAAGACCCTTCAAATGTTGTTCATGTTCTGCATTTATTTGTAAATGTGGAGGCACATGTTCATTCATGGTCATGTGAAATAAGAAAAGGATAATTGCAAGAAATCCAATGTCTTGAGCTTCAAAAGCAATCCTTCAGCAGCTAGCAATGAAGTCCATATTAAACATATTAAACTAAGGGAAAAAAAAGGAATTGCTGCTGTCACAACTCATTCTCTACTACAATACTGGAACACTTACTTTACCACTTATATGTACCCTAGTTACTTACTGGAACAATGCATTCTAATAATTGTTTTTATTTCTTGTATCTATATAGCAGAAATGTTTTTTTACCTGGGTGACAATAATTGGAGAGAGGTCTTTAAGGTTTTGTATGTGTGACAGCAGTGAGTCCCTCAGGGAAATGTGCGTTTCTGCAGGAAGCTCGTAGAATGAGGTCTGAATTTTCATCTTCATCGTCTGTGCTGCAAAGTAACACGATTCGACGTCTTGTTTTATCTGGAGCAATTGATCTGATATCTCCCATGCATACATCTAGGAGAAAATGAGAACATTATCAAGTTAAAACATGAATTTATAAAGCTAACATTCCAACAACAGCAAAAACAAACTACTACAATGTTGTGATACAATATCCTGTAAAAATGTCTGCTTACCCATTGGCAGGCCTGAATGTTGTCTTGTGGACAATAAGAGAATAAGAAAGGTTGCTAGAATGTGGAGACAATTCAGCTTATTTTGTCTGGTTGATAAATGCTAGCTGATTTCAGAATCTCATCCAGCTACACTTTTAACATCAGAACAGCTTCTCATAGACTCCTAGAAATCCATAAGTAAACCATTCTTAGCTTACCTCTGATTACATTTGTCCTAAAATCACTTGTATGAAAGACCTAATATGGTTATACAGCGCTTGATAACTCTAGAAAAACCTGTCAACATCCAAGTACATTATCAAATGCTGAAGACAAAAATAAAAATAATCATAAAACAATTTTGCATGTAGATAATTGATTTCACATATTTCTCATCTGCTAATACAAGAACAATAAGTATTGCTTGAGAACTGATTTTGAGAGAACATACACAGTATTTGAATTTAATTTAATACCTAAATTGCAAATAAGACTGTAGAAATGTTTTAGTCAACCATCATTAACAAATACTGAACTACTGTATTTTGGAAATAGTTTTGTGCAAAATTTGATTAAAAATGTATTAGTACAAATGTAAGCATTTTAATTGTCATAACTTAAAATCTTGTCCTGACGGTAATCTGCTTTTTAATTTTGCCCGTAGAGGAGGTCCGATAATACTCTGTTCAGAAAGAACCCACAGTCGGGGTCAGGTAGGCTTGTGGAATGGAGCACATTATAATCACCAAACACCTGCCGTTTTTACGCCAAATGCTGGTCTGAAGTATCCTTAGATATAACAGGTCATTCATACAAACATGCATGGCGATAAATGTCTGAAATACATTTACTGGGATTGCTTTTAGTTTGTGAAACACTTGAACTGCTTCAAGGGAGCTTTCTTATCTTGTCACAGAATTTAGGAGCCTGCACTGCAGATATCAAATGTGTCAAGTGCGAGCAGAAGAGTTTAAAGTCTGCCAATTGTGAGCAAACACATGGTGGTTTACACTGTGGCTGATGACATTCAAGCAAAAGGGTCTCCCTCTCTGCTCCGGAGAGTCCCTGTCTAACAGATTTTATCTTTAGCTGTTTAATTTAAAAAAAATGAAACACCTGATCAGGTTAATAGGTGAAAATGTTAAATTAAGTACTTTAGAGAAACTTTAACTAAATTCATACTGTCCTTAAAGACCAGTATCTCCTTAATTATAAATGTAGTTTTAACAAATTATAGACTTAAATTATTAATAACTTCCAAGCATTCCTAATCTTTAACAAAATGGTTATTTAAAATGATCCATCATACTAACTCTACAGGTATACTCCAGGAACAGAGTATGAGATGCATTATCCAATACATTTTTTAACTTAGGTTAGGTTAAAATTATCTATGAAATGTAATAGGTAAGGTTAACTAGCCTTGGGAACTGGATTCAAAACCTCTGAAATGTTCCTTCTGACTGTAAAATATAGAATTATAAGCATCTTTGGCAATGACTTATGGTCAGATGTGAAAATTATACACTAAATCCCACCATTATGTGAAATACTATACAAACACCTAGTTCTGAGATACTGTAAAACCCATACTAGCAGTTAAGAAACTCCATGTGCAAACAATCTGTAGATGAGAAGAGTCTTCTTCATTGTAATACGAGATTCACTAAGCTTCAAATCACAAACTGAGAGTTGTCACTTTGTAAGGAAAAATGTATATTAGACAACTTTCTCATCCGTGTCTATACATGTAACAAAAGCTCAGTGTACTCGCTGTACTAGGAAAGCTTAAACAGGAGGTACTTGAATTTTTAATGTTGGTTTCTGTGACCACAGTTATTCCAGGGAGCAACACAACCAAGGGCACTGAAAGAAACTGCCTCAATGCCTAAGCCACCTGCCATAGTGCCTGTAAGAGTTTTAAAACATCTTCAGCACACACTGCTTATAACACTCTTAAAATGCCATAACAGCACATCTGATCTACAACCCTGACACACTTTCAGTTCAGTTTGTCATATGCGCAACTGAAATGAAATGCAAAGGAATGGGTAAAGGTTTATTCCATGCTAAAAGAATTTGTGAGCCTTTTCTTTTTAGCATGGAATAAACCTTTACCTGTTCCTTTGCAGTCTACGCTTGCTGACACAGCTCCCTACTTGAACTTCTACAGTGCAGTGAAATGCTTATTTGCATGCATGCTACAATACAAAGACATTGATGAAACACCAAACTTAAAACACAGAACAGCGGCAGCAGCAACAACAACATCAAAAACAAAGTTAAATATCATACACCTTAAATAAGTCAGCACAAGCAGTGTGCAAAAAAACATCAGTGTGAGTCAGTGGTAGGGGTAGAGTTCAGTAATCTGACAGCTTGCAGGAAGAAGCTGTCTCTGAATCTGGAGAAACATGCCTCTACGCTCCTGTAACACTTACCAAGAGGGCAGGGGACAGAAACGTGAGAAACCAGAATGATTGTTAGTAATACTCTTAACCTTCCTGAGGCACTAAGTGTCAGCCACCCCACCTGTTCAGTCACAACTCAATTTTCTCTCACACACACAAGTGGAACTGAAGTAGGATTTGTTACTTCAGATCAAATGGTGGGAGTGTTTTTCTTCAGGTTCACGACACAATTTCCAATGCGTCTTTGGGAAATTCTGGAATTAAGGGTTTTCCTACAGGATAAAGCTCTGGCAAGGTGATAACCTCCACCATCCTAGCTATCCAACAGCTAGATTACTTTGCAAGCCTGCAAACTAGCTATCTTATTATTGTAACTAAATGATATTATCCTGAACAAGATATTATGAAGTAGTTTGATTATATAGGGTTCATCAAAGATGTAGATTTCCCATGATGCTCCCTATAATGCATTGCTATTTGCTGTTTTGTGTCTGCATCAAGCCATCGTGTTCTTTTTGCTACTGCGGTGCTGTTAATTTTGCACTGACTGAGTTAATACATTTTTTCCACTTGGAAAATTAAATGGATTCCACTCATTTTATTATTCTTTAGAAATGATTTTTATCACCAAGTTGTGCAAGTGAAGAAGGAACCCAGAGTTTGCCTGTGACCCGGTGATCCATCTGCAAGGAAACCCTTCATATTTTTTCCCAAGTTGATTACTGACATAGCTCTCAAGGGTCCAAAACTCCAATGTGTGCGTTTTTCTATCGAAAACTGAGATTGCATATGATATTGATGGGGGGGGGGGGGGGGTACCACGCCTACAAACACATTGCTTAATTAATGGAATTAGTCTCGAAAACATTTTCAAAATTTTACATTCATTACTTAATTTGTTAAATCAACCTAAACTTAGATGCAAATGTGAGATTTCCAGACTAAGGCATGAGATTTGGTTCCATTTCGTGACACTTGAGAGCTATGTTTACATACCATCTCAGCTGCTGGCTGACAAATACTTGTACAATACATTACGCAACAGTATTTCAATATGGATTCTTGTGTAAAATCATGTTATCTTGTGTACATGACAGCACTGAAATATTTCATTCACTGTGAAATAAGGGGTTATAGTACAGAACAAACTATTGTTCTCTCACCAGTCTCTCTTCTTTACATGGTTCATGAGCTTGTAAAGAAAATAAAACACTTTGCAAAAATAATAATGAATTCCATAGCAAAGGCACCAATGTCATATTTTCGACAAAGCCCTAGAAAATGTGTCCTCATTCACCTTAGTGAATCACCTAAAGTACAAATGATAGAACTCTTTTCAATCTCATTCTGAAAAAAATCTAGAATCTACACTATTATCTATACCAGAACCTCAAAGTTAAACTTTCTCTGCTTGAGGCTTTAGTTTCAGGTTTTCTTCCCATATGCAAGTCAACACACTTGCAAGTCCTGACAAACACTTGACCTTGTCTAGGAGGGTCTCTGGAGATTGAAGATGTTAAATCCATCGGGTCATTACACCCTACCTTTTTACCACTCAATCTTACAAGAAACGGACAATACAGTGCAGTCCGAAAGTATTTGGACAGTGACACAATTTTTGCTGTTTTGGCTCTGTACTCCAGCACGTTGGATTTAAAATGAAACATTGACTATGAGGTTAAAGTGCAGAATGTCAGCTTTAATTAGAGGGTATTTACGTCTATATTGGGTGAACCACATAGGAATCACAGCCCTTTTTATCCAAAGTCCTCCCATTTTAGGGGACAAAAAGTAATTGCAATGTGCAAAAAAACTCAGCAGGGTATTTAAAACAGGATTCCTTGGGTATTCAATACAAGATGACACTGCATTTAGCGGAAGGTGAAAAGCATAGGGGGCACTGAGACAGGGGCGTGCCACCTCCTAATGTCAAAGAGCCATTTCCTGCCACCTAACTCTACAAATTACCCAAAATCAGAAACTTGAAAATAATATTATGAAGATACACAACGTGTAAGCATAACTTTATGGTGTATAATAATATTGAAGAACCAATTTCACATTTTCGAGAAAGCCCTGGAAATTTTGTCCTTTTTTTGGGAGGGATTTTGTGAATCACCCAATATACAAACTAAAGAACTCTTTCTCATCTGCTTTTGAAAAAAAGTCCATTATAAATCGAGCATTTTGTAGAGAATGTTTAATTGCTGACATACTGTAGAAGAAAGTCAGTTTAAATCAGAGACAGCAATTTTAAATATGATTCACTACGTGTATTCTATAAGGAAACAGAAACTGCTCACAACGTGAATGCATTAGTCTTATTAACTAATATCACTAAATCAACACAATGTTATGTGATATTGGTAGCAGAAATATATTATAAAAATGGTAAAGTTTCTGTAAGCTAATTGCTTCTTCTGCATGTTAAAACAGGGTTATTTGAATTGTAAGTTTTACCAACAGGTTGGATAGCCAGATTTCTGCTTGTGATATCGAATAAAAAAAACAAATATGGACAGGAAACTTTCTACACAGGCAAGAAGGTCTACAGTACATATTGTTTTGCAAAGAATCAACTTAATTCTTTCAATAGAAGAAGAGATGGGTCATTGCGGCCTAAACAAATTTTGTTTCAGATATTAAATTTAACACATTTAGAGAGTTGGAGGGATACGAGTTTAATACATCTCGGGTTCCCATAACTACACACTTGCATACTGGTTAAATGAGTGCAGCTCATTTCAAGCATACCTTCAGCAAATATGCGCATGTTAGCACAGCTAAAATTAAAATCGTTAATAGTTTTTGCTCTTCATCAGCGATCTTGGCGTTCCTGTCTCCGCATAAGTACTTACGCAAACGTTAGGGGAACAGTTCCATTTCAGATTTGGCTTAAAACTATATTGGGAAACACTTCTAGTACCAAAGACAAAGGTATAACAAATAAAGTCAGACGAATTTAGCACTTACAAATACATTTACATCTGACAACAAAATGCAAATATACCCTTTAGCCCTACAGCTCCTCTACTGAACTGTTTCAGCATTTCCTGCTGGCGTTAGCCAATAAAAACGCGGAAATCAAAGGGAAGTAAGTTGAAGTGAGAGAAACAAATGAAATCCATCACAAATATATCTGTTACATTCTTTATGCGCATACTTTATCTACTCTACTACCAAGCGTAACGTTAACTAAAATCGATAACGAATACTTGCACGATTTTCTACATATCACATGCTCGTTTTGGAAACACACAACTAAGCATGGTCAGCACCGATCCTTCTGAATATTTCAGTTAAGAACAAATTAATACGTATTATGAGATATTCTAAAGTAACGTTCATAAAATAAGGTAATTGCTAAGTAATACTTATGTACAGACGAAGTAAATTAATCTTGTTTTCGCCATCATCGCTGCGATTAGGTCCCACAGGAATCCGGATGGGAGACTGCATTCTGCTTTTCCATTTGACATAAAATATCAGCAGTATGCGTATATTACAAAAAAACATCACTTTAATCTTCGTCGTCAGCACGATGCTTGTAGTTAATGCAGTGTCGGTGTAGTGAAATAATATGTTTAAAAATGTAAACATAGTAAACATTTCAGCTGTCCTTTTGCATCCACCGATAACTTCCTCGAAGGCCACACGAAATCCCCGGAGTTTCCCGAACCCCGCTTACCGATCTCTGCAGCTCTCCGAGCCATACGGAGGCTCTCTCCTTGCCGGCGGGGTCCGGGTCATGATAAAGAGCCTGTACGGCCTGATACACCAGCGAAAGGGAAGGCTTGCCACCCTCCATGCCGCCCCCACTTTTTAACTAAGTAAAAATAGTTATTAATCTTCTATATGTTATTTTCCAGAAAGCTAATTTGATTACTGTAATGATATTTATTCTGATCTTGTATTCTCTCCTCTGACCGCCATCTCAAACACACAGAAACCCCGCGTGTGCCTGGTAAACGCCCCCGTCTGGAAATAGACTACAGGAACTATATTCACTCTGCACCGAGACTAGGGGGTTTGTCTTGTAGGTGCACTCAAAAATTTAAACGTTTGAGAAGACGGCGTTCATGAAGAACAGTGAGCGAGTCAATTGACTTCTTAAGACTTTTTAATCCCCTTTGGTGCCAGATTACATTTCTGCTCCGGCATGCGTTTTCTATTTCTACTCTATAGAATCATTTTAAAATTAAGAATACATTTAAGAAAAATCCCTAAAAAATTTTCAAAAATTATGTTCACAATGTTTGTTAATTTCCTTGGCCAACACTGTTTACGGTTTACGAAATCAGGTGTAGAGGAGTCTTCTTCTTCCTATTATTATTATTATTATTATTATTATTATTATTATTATTATTATTATTATTGGTGGTGGTGGTGTTATTAATAATAACATAAACATTATTATACATTAGTTGTTACCCTGTAATTAAATTAAATGCTTCCATACATTATCAGAAAGCTGCTTGTGCACAATGATTCAGAGACCCCAATGAAATTATGCCACAGGTCTTTGTAAGATGGGAGGAACACTTGGAAAAACTCATGTGAACATGGGGGAACATGCAATTTCTACATGGTGTATACTGGTACACAGATATGAATACTGGACTGAAGATTTTTGAGGCAGCAGTCCTAAACATTAGTTCACTTACTGCACCAACCCAAAATGTATCTATAGTTCGCAGTACAGAAAAATCATGTCAGTGAATGTAAATTCACACTGTACTTAAAATAGTATTAAGAATTTTACAGAAAAATCACAGACATTTTGTAAGGTGATGTATTTTCTTGTTAGTGTGTTGTTTAACATCTTGGAGAACTATCAAGCACTCATAAGAATGCAATATTATTGTCTTACCTATCGAAGAAAGAATATGAAAACAGTTTCCAGTCTAGGATACACATTTTTATCTTTAATACATCGTCATCATAAAATGTCAAACATTATTTGATTTATTAAACCCAGGTGAGCTTCTTACAGACAAATATAGCGATCAGAATCAGAGTCTGCATTCTGGAGCTGCGAGACAGTTAGATAAGACTTTATTGATCCCGAAGGGAAATTGAGGTGTTACAGCAGCCCAGCCCAAGACAAGCAAAAACAGAATAGACTAAAAATTAAAATAAGTACAGCAATACAAAATAAAATAAAAATAGAGTTTGGTGTGTGCAAAATATGCTAATAGCCACTGCAAAACAATAAAATATGTGCAAAATGCACATAGGTATATACAGATTGATAGTACCACAGTATAAACAGTATATTAATGCAGCTGAGATACGGCAAACTTCTGAATGATGCCTTGTGCTGGTATCGAAGGTCTATAACAATTTTAATAGATCTAAATATGGAAACAAAAGGTCTGTACTGTTACATTTGTCAACAGGAGGCACTTCTTTACACAAAGGGTTGCGGGAGTCTGCAACACGCTACCCAGCCATGTTTTCGAAGCCAATACTTTGTCTTTGGAAGAACAGCTGGAAAAGGTCCGTGGATTAGTAAAATACTCAAATTAAAGGAGCTGTATGTATGGAATTCCCTCTTATGATTTGCAGTCTTTCTTTAATAATCGTCAAGTGACATTCCATGATTCTAGGTTGGGGGGGTGCCTTGAGCAGAAACAATTGTAAAGTTTACCTTAGTTATACCTAGTTCAGGTGGGTAGCTGCGTCAGCATACGTACAGTAGTCTGCAAAAGAACCAGCAATAGGTTTATTCCATGCTGAAAAGAGAAGAGAGAAAACACTATACCTAGGTATACCTGGTATACCTTACCTTAGTATACCTAGGTAAGTTGTGGATTAATGATTGTCAAGGAGCAGTACCGACACACAATATAAAATCACACTAAGAGCACAGAGAAGAAGAGAAAGAAGAAGAAGCAGGAGCACGAGAAGAGAGAGAAATCCAGAGGAGTGGAAGCTTGTGCCAGGCGAGAGCCCCTACTTCATGATCATCCAAACCAAACCTGACTGGAGCTAAGTATCTGAACCTTGTTAGAGAGAGTTTGCTATTCTGTGTTTTATAATAATTAAAATAATTGCTTACACTTTCCGCACATTCCACTCAAAGCACTTTATAGATAATGGGGACTCCCCTCCACCATCACCAATGTGCAGCCCCACCTGGATGATGTGACAGCAGCCATAGTGCACCAGAACGCTCACCACACATCAGCTCTCAGTGGGGAGGAGAGCAGAGTGATGAAGCCAGTTCATAGATGGGGAGTATTAGGAGGCTGTGATTGGTAAAGGCCAATGGGAAATTTGGCCAGGATGCCGGGGTTTCAAGAAACGCCCTGGGACTTTTAGTGACCACAGAGAGTCAGGACCTTGGTTTTACGCCTCATCCAAAGGATGGCGTCTTTTTATACTATAGTGTCCCTGTCACTATACTGGGGCATTAGGACCCACATAGACTGCAGGGTGAGTGCCCCCCTACTGGACCCACTAACACCTCTTCCAGCAGCAACCTTAGTTTTTCCCAGGAGGTCTCTGATCCAGGTACTGACCAGGCTCACACCTGCTGAGCTTCAGTGGGTTGCCACATGTGAGTTGTAGAGAACTTGGGTTTCCTAGGTAAAAGATGCCTCAGAAACGTCTTTCCTGCTTAGGGTGCATTTTTATGGATAGGTATATAGGCTCCCATTTATTTTGTGGCATCCGGGGTGCAGAGAGAGAGATTTAACTACAGGTTACTTTGTACTTAGTTAGAAGGCAGCTCATCTCTTATGTGGCCTCTGTAGGCATTAAGAGTTTAAACCACTGCTCGGGCATTTTGCGAGAAATCACTTACAAGTTGGGGATTATGAACAGTTATTTCACTGATTGGCTAAACTGCTCGGTCAATTCCTGATTTTCACCAATTTCTTAACCCCCCCCCCATTGGTAATAATATTAGAGTGGGATATGATGAGGATCTCTGCAGGAACCTACAGTAGTATGAAATTAGACTGACAGAAAATGCAAAGAGTGTAGACTGAAGCAGTGAGTGGCTATTCTGTTTCTGCTGGTCTAGACATTTGAGAGTTAATAATATCAAATATCAAATGATTGTTCACTGAAATGTTCTCAATAATTTGCATTTCAGTGTGTTTTTCAAACTGAATAAACATATGTTTTTTGCTTTCGATTTTGTGTTGATAAGGTTTCACTTTCTCAAAGGGTGTGAACTTGTCTGATATCTTTCTGACCATACACAGTCACAGTCATTTTGAGCTGCTATTTATATTTTACGGGAAGAGAATGAGGGAATGGGGTTTATAACTGAAGTCTGGTAGGAACATTCGATCTTAATCTCATCCACTTCCACTATCCTACATCTATATTTCTCACACCCTGGACGTCCCTTTCACAGATCTCTCTCACACCCCTCTTTCCACCCCCTCTATACCGTTGCAGCACCTCCCTAGCTCCTCACAAGTGGGAGTGGGGATTTGGGTAGCCTTGTTCCTGATTCTTGTAGCTGGTCCGCCTTTCTCTCAGCCAGGGGAAGTACGCTGAATACTCTCTATACACCTCTCACCCCTCTGTCAAATTTGCTACTGAGACTATGTTGCTGTAAGCTTCTGACCAGTTCACCAGTTCAGAGTAAGAACAAACACAGTGAGCCAGGTGTCACCTGAATGTTTCTTGGACTACAGGACATTGTACTCCTAGTATTAAATGTATTTACATGCCATTATAGATTTAGCATAGGATGTTATGTTGACCAGTCTGCAGGAATAAACTCTCCAGAAAGAAGTGTCTCTCTTGTTTTGTTTTTTTTGTTCTTTTTCTTTATGTTACACAGGTGAAGGTCTTGGCCTGTCTCCTGCTGAAAATGATACATTGAGAATACTTCAATTCATCAAAATGTTGAACATCAAAGTGACAGCAAAATTCAATAGATCCTAAATTATAAATATAAAACAGAAAATGAACAAGAAAAAGGTTTCTTCAGTGCTGAAAAGAGAAGAAAAGAAATAAGATGGTTCAGCTGTGTCAAGGCCTGAAGAAGGCTCCACAGCTGAAACGTTGTGTAACTCCTTTTGGTCAGATAACGAGCTGCTGGCAAAATACATTGTAATACCACTCATGAGCACACTTTCAACAGCACACCTGTAGAATATAGTAAGGATAGTTGAATGTTGACCAATTTTTTAAAACTGTTTGAGGAAGTTAAGGCACTATTGTACCTTCTTTGTAACTCCAGTTACATGCTGGGACCACATTAAATCATTAGTAATGAAAGTACCCAGGAGCCTGAAGCTGCTAACCATTTCTACAGCCAGGCCTTTGATGTCAACAGGGGTGTGGTCAACCAGCTGTTTGATTTTGCTGGCGTGGAGGGAGAGATTATTGTCAACACACCACTCCGCGAGGTTCCTGACCTCATCCCTGTAGGCCATCTCATCGTTACTGGTGATTAGGCCGATGATCATCGGATCGTGTCATCAGCATACTTGAAGTTGGAGTTGGAGCTGTCTGGCCACACAATTGAAGGTAAACAAAGACAACTGCAGGGGACTAAGCACGCCCCCCTGAGGGGTATTTATATTTACCATCAGCACGGAAAAAAGCTTTCGATCGACACTCAGTCTGTGGTCTGCCAGTGAGAAAATCCTGAATCCAGCTGCAAAGACAGGAGCTGATAACCAGATCATTAAGCTTGACTGGTCTGGATGGAACTACTGCATAGTGTTAATGGCACAGCTGTAATCAAAGAATAGCATTCTGTGTGCCTTTATCATCCAGATGAGCCAAGGCAGTCTGAAGTGCCAGGGAAATAGTATCGTCACTGTACCTGTTATGCCTGTATGCAAATTGAAGCACTCAGGTAACACAGTGTTCTTATTTTACCCGAAGAAGGCCCCACAGCCTAAATATTGTGTTTTCTTTCTTCTCTTTTCAGCACGGAATAAACCTATTACTTGTTCCATAGTGTTAATATGCCTTATGACTAGTCTGTCAAAGCATTTCATTGCAGTAGATGTGAGCGATACCAGTCTGTTATCATTAAAACAGATCTCAGTATTTTTGTTCGGCACTGGTATGGTAGTGGTTTTCTTAAAACACTTGGGAAAAGAAGATTGTAAAAGTGAAAGATTAAAAATATCCGTAAAAACCATGGCTCATTGGTCTGCAGGACTTAAGGACCCGTCACCTTCTGTATGTTCTGAAAGTTGCCCTGACTTCAGCCTCAATGACAGACACGAGGCCATACCAGCAGAGGGCTGGGAGCACTCGAGCTGGTGGTTCTGTGATTTCCTACTTGTTTATCCCTGAACTGTTTGGCTAAGGTCTATTTCAGTAATGACCTTTGAGATTGATACTGCAAACATGAAAAAGTCCATTTAAATTTACTTTATTTAATATCAGGGATTTTCTGACACCACACACCTGAATCACCCTGACTTGAAGTGAAAGATGACTTTTCCTTGTTAAAATCACATAACCTCAAAAGAAAAAATCCTAAATTTCTATTGATAATTTTTTCTATGCTATCTTATGTTTCTGTGTTGCATACAATAGTTAAGCATATACAACAGACAGCTATGAATTCATAAATTGTGCTATAAGCTCAACTGTAAATTAATGAATTGTTAAATATTGCTTTCTAGAACAAAGTACCATTGCCGTATAAACTGAAATAAAATCCGCTGTCCAAGTAGCTTTATCACATACAGATATCTGAAACTTATTGTAAGGTTCAGTGTTTGGAGAGTTTACAATACAATAGCATTGTTTGATTCTGTGTCACCCCAACCTTAAAACGAATGCTTTTTTTTTACAAGGATATACAAAATAATGAAGCAATGCACCTGACTTGATAGAGGGTTAGTTACTGTTCATTGTGTTTTAACATTATGATCTTTTTCAATGGCTTAACAGTGGCATGGTGGTTGCAAATGGTTGTGTTACAGCTCCTGGGACCTAGGTTTGATTCCTTGCTGGGGCGTTTTCTGATAGTTCTCCATGTGTTCTTCCTGTCACAGTTCCACAATCTCACCACCAGAGGGCACCCCAAGCTTTGCTTGCTAGTCCAGCTGCCCGCAGAGCACAGACCAAGCAGACTACTGTAGCCAATCCCTGATTGGCAAGTGTACCTATGCCTCCACGCCTCCCCTCCTCAGGCCTATATAAGATCACTTTATTAGCCATATACACTTTCTTGCATTAGGAATTCGTCTTTTCACATACCCCAGCTTGCTCTCCATGAGACACAGACACACAGATAACTCTGCTTCCCGCTCTTGCAGTGTTAATTCGTACTTCTTTGTTGGGCTCAAGATCTTGACTTTCTTGAGGTTTTTTTTCTCTTCTAAGTATTTTCCTCCTTGTCCTTCACTCGTTGGCTCACTCCTTGTATTTGTTCCCGTTGTTTGTTACCTTGCAGCTGTTGTTTATTGTTCCCTGCTTCAGGTGTTTTGTGTATTCGCCCTGTATTATCTACCTGGTTCTGGACTTCAAGACTGTTTCAAGACTTCGGTTGTGGATTGTGTTATATTGTTCTCATCTGGGCTGTGACCTGTGATGAGAGATACTGTATGCCATGCACTCTTTACCAACTGGATTAGGCTCACCATGTCCCTGTAAGAATAGGTCTGTCATGGAAAATGAATGGATAGATACGTTTTTTGGTGCTTGACTGCCTCCTCAGCTTTAATATAAATAGGAGCTGCAGTAGCTCAGATGGCAAAGGTGTCTAGCTCCTGACTGGAAGGTCCTGGGTTCAATCCTGGGTAGGGGCAAGTAATGGAACTTGCTCTTATTCCTTCCAGATAGCTCCCAAGTCCACTTAGCCTGCTTTCCAAATAAGCACTGGGGGTTAATCCTTCTGGGGTTAATAGACTGGCCAGAGTGTAATGCTGACCACATCACCTCTGCTTCCACTGTTGGATAGTCAAGAAAAATTGTGGCCCTTGCCCCTTGTTCCCCCATGGGCCTTTATGGCCTGAAAAGGGACCTACTTACCTACTATTGTAAGTAACCAATAATTATGCCGACATGTCGATTATTTTGCGAGTGTTAACAAATTAAAGGTGTCTGTTAGTTTGTCAGTGTTACCTGTTCTTGTCAACTTTCTGAATACTTCAAATGGGAAATACCCAGTAAATGCAGGGTCTAGTAATAGTGTCTGCAACTGCCTTGTTAAATTCAAGAATCCTTCTCCAGGTTCTTCCCTTTCCACTTGTGACTACTCTCTCTTCCGCCGTGGAAACTGAAGCATTGTTTCTCTTTAGTGAGATCTGCTCCATTTTGACCTCATAAAGCCTCTTAGTCAGGCGTCTGCACTGGATGCAGGAAATACCCCTCAACTTTCACACCAGTGAAGTATTTTGTATGCAGATACAAGAAAAGACAAGAATGCCGTCACAAAACATGAAATAAGCTTTTCGGGTCCATGCAAAGCTTCTTAAGATATTTAAGAGTCAAGCGCAGACCACAAAACAATAACATAAAGACCGAAGTGAGCTTTTCTCCTTAAAATACAGTATGTGTGAATGAGGTGGGAGCTCCTGTCTGGGATCTGTCTGTTGACTTTAATGTTTAATACTGTGCCACAGTTCTGCCTGTAACTATGAAATTATGCTCTCAAAATTCTATTTAAAATAAAACATACTAAATACTCCTTAAACATGTGAAAAGAAACTATATATTTTGGGTTGACAGAAAGTAACTTTTACCAGAATACAATTTCTGAACTTTGTTTTTCAATTACCTTCTCACCCTTCTCATGTGGTCAACTACTGCACTTCTTCTTTCACAGTCATATTGTTATGAAGTGTCTTTAAGAATCTAGATACAATGTGTAATGCCTGGCTATAGTCAACACTGACAGATCTTGAGAGCTTCAAGGCATGAGGATGTTTGCTGAGATGTACTGTAGGTACTGTAGGGGTCTGATCTAAGAAATTACAAAATTTACTTTGGTATACCTTGGTTAATTAAGATATGGGGAAATGATTAAGTGACCATCATTAGTCCAGGAAGACAGGAGTAAACAGGCAGGTAGAGAAAAAAGGGGCCAGAAGATACAGAGGAAGACAGGAGAGGAAAGGAAGAAAGCAAGATCAGATTGGAGTATAAGAGAGTTACTGTAAGTTTTTCTGTAAAAAACAGCCTCTCCTGGTTGGTGTTTTTTAGAATAGGCTCCCATTCATTCTGTAGCATCCAGGTTTACAGAGAGAGAGATTTTACTCTCTAGTTCTTATTCTAGTTCTTAAACTGTTTAGTAGGCAGCTTTATCTCTCCTGTTGGCCTTTGTAGGCATTATATAAGAGTTCGAATACTTAGCAGTCTGGGGCCTCTGTGTAGGCCTATCGGACACCTTGTCTGTAAATTTGTTCATAGTGTAACCTGTATGATGTATGTATGTTTAGGTAGTGTATAGTTTAGCGTGTCATTGTCATTATTAATACAAATGTTTATCCCACTTTGCCTGAATTATTACTCTTTTCACCAATGCTGTGGCAGAGAACAAAGAGCTCAGGTGCCTCCTATTATACGAACCTCTCAGGTATATCATTGACAAAATCATTTACACGTTGGGAGATTGGAGTATTTACTTTAAGTATTGATTTATTTGCTCATTCATTTCAGATTTTGTCTATTTTTATAACTCTTACTTGTAACACTATGTACATCTTTGTAAAGTATTTCTGTGGCAGTTCATTTTGTAACATTTGTTTTTCAAGACGAAACAACAAGGAAAAAATGAGACAGATAGTATAATAATCCACAGACAGAATACAGATGCTCACAGACTAGGACAAAAAAGGTTCATAAAGGGACCATGTGTTATCTTCCTTTACCCTGTAAGACGGTGCAGTAAAACACACTGATTTCTTTAAGTTTTATTAACACACTTTATATGTAATATACTGTATTTAAAGAATAAAAAAAAACATTATTATGACTCATTCTCCACAGATAAGAACTTCAAACTTTTCTTTATCTGGTCTTACCAATACACCATTGAATATATACCAATAAGCTATGGCATACATAAGCACACAATCAACTTGTTCAATACATATAATGAGTATCCATCCATTAACTTGAATGAAAAGGTCAAGTCAAAATCCTACGCTCCATTAAGCTCAAACGCATGTGTGGTCCTCCCCTAGCCCAGGTCGTATTATACCCATGCACTGATAAATCACAGCTTGGTTATATTACAACCCCGGGTCAAGAAAAGACTTGTCTTCACAGGGACCTGTATGAATGGAAAGGTTATTCCTAACAATCATTACCATTTCACATTAATTTATTATCACTTTATTTCTTTACACTTTATTTATCAAAGTAATTTCAAATTCCCAAACTCTCTTGTGAACAGTGAAATGTCCATTCTGGATTAAATTTCAAGTCCTGTAACTCAGGTACACCCAAATTGTGATGTTTAATTTGTACAGCACAGGACCAGTCCTTCTTTTAAACTTAGGCAGAGCTCTCCCTTTCTGTGACAATGAAATCTAAACTGAAATCTTCACTATGAACTATAATAATAATAATAATTTCTAATGAATGAAATTAATTAATTCTTCTTATTCTCATTCTTGTGTAAATAAACAAACAAACTGACAGTGCGCCACCACTATGTTGAAAAGCAGGCAATTTTGAAGCTGAAAGAAAATTAATAAATCAGAACCACAGCATACTGAAGAAGAAAATAAAGGTATAATTACCAGTCAGTTGGTTAAGGAAAACATCTGTGGAAGGGAAAATCGATTAGAATTGGAAAGGAAAACAATGAAACAATTCCTGTTCTTATCACCAACAACATCCAGAGGATACTGACATAGATGTTGAAATACCCTGTTCACAGAACACTGAGACAGCTAAATTAAACACTACACTACAAGATTTAAAACTTTCCTCATCTGCATCAACAACATAAAAGCCAGGTTATAAATTGCTCCGAAGTACAAAGATGAACCAAAGCTTGAACAACCTTTTATGGACACATGAGACCAAGACCAGCTTTAACCAAAATTATGGAAAGGTCAAACTATGGAAATAGAAAGGACCTGCAAGATTACTAAACAACACCTCCTGTTCTGTGAAGCATGGTGGAGATAATCTCGTGCCCTGTCCATGCATGGTTCCCTCTTGAACTGTATACTGTAGCTTGTCTTTATTGGTGATGCATCTTATGATAGAAGCAGCAAACTCAATTCATTCTGAAATCTCCTAAAACATTCCTTACCGGGTAGCTCTTCACCACAACCACAACACATGCATGACAATCCACAACACACGGCCTATGCCAGAAAGGAGTAATCAGGAAAGTGGGAATTTTTAGACCACGCCAGTTTCTAGATTTAAATTCAATTAAACATGCATTTTACAGGCTGAAAACAAAGTTGACGTCAGAACTCCTCAAAGAACTCAATGAGGCTGCAGGAAAGCATCTCAAATGCTTACACTTCATGACTTAGGCTTAATGCAGTTATTGCCTCAAAGGTACAGTATATGGGGCAACCAAATACCGTAAAATGTACAAGACTTGATATTCTTAAATTTACTTACAATGAATGTGACATGTTACTAGTGGTCCCTTGAAATCATTGGATTAAACATAAAGCACGTCTTTTCTATAATATTATCAAATGTATGCATGAAATAACCTCAAAAACATATGTAGTGTATCACACTTATCATTCATAATAATTGTATTTTTACAAGTACAAATTAAATCACTGTAAAGCAAAAATAGTTGCACTTAACTGGAAATGTCCTAAAGATGAACAGTAACTTTACTTTTTAGAAGATACTGTACATCCATAGTACATTTCCAATGAAGTGACCATAAGTTGTTACTGAAACATTAAAGCACTTGTTTCTGTGACAAGAATATGGTACTGTAGTTTATGTGCTTCAGACAATCATTAAAACAAGCATTTCCCATAATTTAGATCTCTATAAAAAGCAGATCTCCACCTAGATTTTCCCACCAGCAAATCAAATTAAACAATGACTATTCAAGTAACACAATGTCAGATAATAGAAAGAACAATTTTTTCTGTTAGTAAATAAATGTCAGTCTGTCAAAAAATGCCTATTCAGAATATTTCACACAAAAAATACATATTCAAAACAAAACTAAACATTAAAGAACATTGAAACATTTTATGAAACCCATTGAGTGTTCTATGTCTGCATGACTATGAAATCTGTTTCAGAACATTCAATAATTACAGTAATTACCTGCAAACTAATACTAGCCTAGTAAAAGTCAAGTTTGCTACTAAAATATGCCACAGAACAAGACCCTAGGAAATGAACTGTTTAAAAAAAGGAAAAATGACATACCTGTATTGTCTGGGGGAGTAAAAACAAGAATTGTAACATTAAATATAACAGGGAGGGGATGAAAATAATTAAAGTAAATGAAACAAAAAACACAAAACAGTCTACTGAAGGGAAAGAGGAACAAGAGACATGACACTAGACGATGGGGGAGAGAGAAGGTAAAATAAACAAATGGAATGGAAGAGAATAAGACAAGGCTGTAATCAGCCTGATGGGCAGTAAAATGGAAAGATGCTGGGAGTGAAGATGGTTCCAAATTGGTGTCTAACCCTTGTTTATCTGCTCTTGGATTAGCAGGCTTGACCCAACAACCACATATTAACTAACAAGATAGATCTGGCACTTTGTCCTTAATCCCTCTGTTACATCCTTTAGGTTTGGGGATTTGAACGATTGATTGTTTAATCCCATTTCAAGATTACAGCGATCCTATTGCTTGTACACTGTTTTGCCTGTAGTGATTTCCTAGATTTAGCGCGGAATGCACTATTAGGGGCACTTAACTTTGCGTTAGAGAAAAAGAAAAATTGTGTCACCATGCTGTACTATGCATTTGTACTTAAATTAACACTCCACATGAAAAAATAAGCAATGCTTCATTTTAAGCATGTAGCTTTTTTTCAACATGGGGGATGTTCCTGTATGCCACCTTCTTTTTCAATCAGAATGTTACAAAAATGTTAATAAATATTAATTTTAAATAATTATACTTGAAAGCTTATTATTTGCAAGGGTGGAGAAATGTGTTATTCTACTCAAATATTTTAAATAATTCATTTTATTACATTCTGTAAAACATGTATTGTGTAGCATATGAATCTGTGATATTGCCATGACACTAACTAATTAGGTAGAGATTATGATCTTTATTATTGACTGTAATGAATGAGGTCTGTGCAGCATCGACAGGTTGAGCAATAATAAATGCTTGGGTATTGTACTTTCCAGTCAGAATGTTGTAAAGTGTATTTTTTATGCTGTAATGTGCTACCTGAAATAAAAAATAACTTAAATGTATAGTAAATTCGACCTCTGCACTTTGCAGTTTTAATTTGGTGCATCAAGTCTTACTCCATATAATAACAAAATAATGTATTAATAAAAAACTTCATTGGACATAAAATATACTGTAATTTCTATTCAATTTAAGTATTCATAGCCAGATGTGTTTTGCTTATTGTGTCCTACCCAGGAACTACTTAGCTGAGCTTTTTAACTAATTGGTACAGCTAAAGAGATTTATGTATATTTTTTATGTCTTCTTTTATTACATAAAATTATTTTCATTGCAAATAGATCTCACAGTAGTTGTATAGCTGCAAATATACTTTAGGTTACAAATCCAATTTCTGAGCTTGTGTCAGTCACATGCCAGTGAACAGCAGATTTGCAAGGTAAAATCCTCATTTGCATCCGTGTTAGCCTAACCACGAAACTGGGTCTCATGTGTCTTTGTCCTATACTTTGCAAAGTAAACTAATTTTCTTATTGCTGATATCAAAAATGATCATGTGGACTCCAGATTCAAAATATGTTGTAGAATAGAATTTAGAAATATTATAGTGGGGTTGTGGAACTGGTGAATACTCAAATTGGGGTGATGTAATTAGTGGAGTACCACAAGGATCTGTACTGGGACCACTTCACTTCTCAGTTTAAATCAAGATTCTGGTGTAGTTGGTAAATAAGTCATGTTTGCAGATGATACCAAACAAGGAGGTTTAGCAAACACTCCAGAAACAAATGAAATTAAAAAAGATTTAGATAAAATTCATCATTAATAAACATTTGTTTAACCAAGTATGTTGAGGTTATTACTCTTTTTATCAAAGCTGTGCCCAAGAATAAAGAGTTCACCTGCCTCTAATTAATGTATATCAGCTGCTCAGGTATATTCTGGAGAAATCACTTACAAGTTGGGGGTTATGAATATTTATTTTTACTTATTGACTAAACTGCTTGGTCAATTCCTGATTTTCAACATGTTTGTAAATCCCCATTTGTAACAATACTGTATCTTCCAGACATTTGCCATACAATGCACTCAGAGCTGGTAATCTTTCTTTCCAGATCTTGAAATCTGTTACTCTGTTATACAGTTATACCTTTAACATCACTGTGTTCAGGTAAATTTCCATCTCCACAAAGTTTGGGTAAAATGGAAATGTATCTGAAAAAGTATTCTAGAGCAAAATACCAAGTGTCCCTGTTTGTACACAACTCAGGGGGAAGTTTTATGAATAGAACACAGCCTCTCTCTCATACTGCATCTCTTGCATGTTCTTTAAGAAGTATTATCCTGCTTGGACTTTGAACAAATGTCTACAAGCTTGTCAGCTTTTAGTAAATTATTTGCTCATAAAGGCTACTTCTGTATGTGGCCTGCATGTCAAATGTGTTGCTGTGCCCCCAAATGAAAAAATGTACTGTAAAAATGTACTGCTTAGATCACATACTGTAACTGGTATGATCCGAACAAAATAAAATCACATTTTTAAAATCCACTTCAAATATGTTTATGCATTTCTCTACACCCAGTGCCAGGTGTAATTCACAAAGTGCAAATAAATTGTATCTGCTAAAATAACTGCCAATGTACTGATAGTTAACAGTTCTTGTAAAACAAACAAATGAGCAAAGCAAAATGGTATTTTAAATCTGTAGGTTTATAAGTAAATACAGATACTGTAAAATTTCAGATACTTTGTTTTATTTTGCTTTGTGCAAAGTAGTAGTTTGTCATAAATATTGATTATCACTTGACTTGCTATAGGATTAGCCCAGCTATTCATTATATGTACAGTATGTTTGTTGAGAAATGCACATAACCTTATAACATTTGTCACTGGAATATCTGCACACATGTACCTGGAAAGTTCTGTATATTTTTATAGAAGAGTCCCTTAACACTGGTATCCATCTCAGCCTTTCAGTTTCTGTGTTTTATTACTTTAAATTTAAGTCTTCTGTAACTTTTTGAGCTTAGTCCAGTGATAAATTGCAGGTTTTGCAAATTATGTTACAATTGTTAGCATAAAGGAACAGTACACCAGGTGGATAATAGGTGGAAATGTTTGTACTACAAAATGAGTAGGCTATCAAATCCAGTGAACCTGCCATTCTTTATGTTTTTCTGTGCCTCTTTTAAGTATGAAAAATTGGGACACCTAGAGCGGTTATCTCATAGAAATTATTAGCTCAAGTTCAAAAGGGATAACAACTGGTGAATCACACAAGGCTGCACCATCATTATAAAATTAACCATATACAGTATATGAAACATTTGTCTCAAGCATTCATCTTCACCACCTTGCACTCTTGTTCACTCTGTCTGAATGGGGTTCAAACCTCCTCCTATAGTAAGGAGTAGCTAGGAGGCTACCCATTAACCAGGGGGGTTAAGCCAAACTCGCTAAGTATTTCAAACATTCACAAAGCATTTGGTTATTGGATGCTGTTGACCCTAATAAAATTTATTTTGCTGCTTTTATTATTTTAATTTTAATTATATATATATATCACTTTAACATAAACACTATCAATTTTGCAACTGTGACAAAGGTCGAATTAAGATCAAAAATGATTTGTAGATACTCATTGGCAAATATCAAATCACCCATAATCCTTTTGTCAGATGCCTTAGATTTAGGGGTTTAGGAGATCTGTAAGGTAATCCAATTTTATGATTACAGTGATTCTTTTGCATTTGTTGTCCTGACCTGAGGCATTTTCTAACTCTTCCCATGTTGTGAACGCGAAGGCTATGAATTCAAGTTTGTATTTTAGACCAGACATTTTCTTTAATTATTTTAAAGGTCTGAAAGGGTTTTCTCAAAAGTGACATCTTTTAAAGAAAATGACTACAATAACCAAATCTGTTTTCAAAACATTAAGGTTATGTCTGTTAACCTTGTCTTTTAGGAGACCAAGTGTTGTCCTTACCAGAACTATCTGAATTGGCTACATTGTTGCATGTTTCTTGAACCATGAACCCCACTGAAACAAATCTTTGCCTTCACAGTGACACCTCCATTGACCAGTTGTATGGTCTCAATGACAGAAACCTTAATAAATAGTCTTTTGTTGAACTGTCGGGTAAAAGAAAATTCAATGTGTACTACATACAGAATACTGCCATTTGTTGTTCTCTCGACTGTATTTAGAGAGGACAGCTCTTGTAGTTTCAAAATAAAACTAATCTAGATCTTGGTCAGCTGTCAGTTACTTGGATGGTAAGTTGACTAAATTCTCATACTTATAATGGTCAGCAAGTCCGTGTACTTCAATAATAGAGATCTCCAATATTTCCCCTGTTTTCTGACAACATTTATCAAACTTGGATTGTTCCTAAATAACATAGTGTTCTGCCAAAATGATCTCTGCATGTCTATCAGATCTTCATACCACTGTTTTTGTTCCTCTGCCAACAGAAGGGTATAGTGAATAAGTCTGTTAGTCAGCCATGAAAACTGTAATGCTCCCTCAATCCTGACTTAGCACAGCATATCCACTTTGCTATAAACATAACTCTAAAAAATGAAAACTGCATGGCTGTTAAATTAAAAATATCCGATCCATCGAATTTTATTTACTTTTTCAGTACAATTTTCACCTTTAATATTATTTCATTTTGGTCTAAAGCAATATTATTCTGGCCCATGTTTGTTCAGGTTATTTTCTCATAAAATATTTAGCTTTTGACACCATGTTGCACATTTATCTACAGTAAATACACTGACCACATCTAACGTGTTTGGAGAAATAGTAACCACACAGGAATATATGTAAAATGTTAATGTAGCTGTACTAAGGGTTATTATGACCTACATTTTTGTTAATGTTTATCAGTTTCGTGTAGAATGTGGTGGGAAATCTGTTAGTGGTGGGTGGTGAACTGTGTGGAAAATGGAGGTTTTATGTAATAACCTAAGAATGGTTACAAAGGAGAGGAGGCCGTCCAGTCCATCCATCCTGTTTGGTAGTTAGTAGTTAATTGATCCAAGCAACTCATTCAGCCATTTCTTGAAAGTAGCCAGGCTGTGTAGCTTGTTCCATACTCCCACAATTCTGTCCCTACCTCAAACAATTCTGTCTCATACTCCCACAGCCCTGTCCCACACTCCCACGACCAAACCACTTATGTGCCATAGACGTTTTCATTATATTTCTTAAATTCCTTTACAAATCTGTTTTCCTTGTTTGGAAACTGACACAGATTGATAGAAGTGCCACTAGGGCAGTGGTTTTTGGGTTGTATTTAGTTAGCACATAACTGTACTTTTACTGATTAAGAGTGGTTTTTTTTTTGGTTTAATGTCTGCTTTTCTCTCTTGTTAAGGTTTCCTTGCTGCTCTAATGTAATTAGTACAGCAGGCAGCAATCTTCACAGATTTGAGTGACACAATGTTACCAGTAAATTGTCCACACAGTCAACAGGAAAAGGTGGAGGTACTGCTCTTTTCCAAGTAGTTTCGGTACCTGGAAAAGAGGGATGGAAAGAGGATAAAGGATAAAGGAAAGAAAGACAGAACACCACAACACTTGGCAATTTGCATACAATCGTGGTTTACTAGTCATTAAACAGTATTGTACTTACAAATTCTTGGCAATATTTTTTTTTCATGTAGTTACTTACTTTCTATGCGATTTCAATGATTTTATGTTAGATTTTATACAATTTTTTTCCAGGATTCTGTCTGATAGACAGAAAGAGGATCTCAAACTCAGCTCCTCATTGGCCTGCTGTTCTAGCTTATTCCACCCAAGCCATTAGTTACATAGTAGGTCTGCCTATGCAATAAACTGCACAATTGTAACAATTTTAACCAGGCATACAGTATATAAATACAAGTATATCTAATGTAATTGTACCTTGAATGATCTTAACATTTTGAGTAATCAACTGTAAAAAAACTTAAGAAAGGTAGTGTATATGTCCAGTCAAGATAATTAATTGTTTAACTGAGTAGTCAAGTTGGATTGATAACTACAGAACACTAGACTTTCCAGCAATTGAGTTTTAGACTGCTAGAATTTATTTTGCATGAAGAGTCCCATTGCATGGGCCACTTATGGGCACAGCAAAGTTCTGTGCTGCCTAGGTGCTATAAATAGTACTACATACATATACTATGTATACTAATATGTAGTAATACTAATATGTAACAAAACATATTAGTATTATCTCCCTCTAGGACCAGGAAAGGTCTGGTGTACACCTGGGCAGTACAGTGGCACTTTGGTTATCATTGCTATCTCACAGCACTGTTTAACTCCGGACCTGGGCTGCTATCTGTGTGGAGTCTGTATGTTTTCCCCATGTTCATGCGGGTTTCCTTCTGGTATACCAGTTTCCTCCCACAGTCCAAATAAACAGGCTAAATGATTTCTGGGAAAACTGGTGTGAGTGTGTACTTTTCCAGGGTGCTGCTTGCTAAGATGGGCAAACCTGAATGGGATGAAGTGGTGAGAAAATGGAAGGATGGATAGTCTAACCTGTGTGTATCTGTCCTCTGATTAGCAGGATCAATTTATAATCTACCAACAAAAGAGATAGAGTAGGTGTTTTGTACTTAATCTTTTTATCACATCCCTTAGATTTGAGGTTTTAGATATCTGACAGGCAATCTCATTTAAAGATTACAGTGATCCGTGCTGCTCATCTTCTGCCATGGCCACAGCCAGCAAATTACCTTCTCCTTCCACACCCAACTTAGGAAGACCTCATACTGTATGAACAGCCTGTTTGAAGTTGTTACATTCCTTTTACTGCTTATATTCATGGTAGGTGCAGCCTGGTATTTATTTAAGTCAATCCTAATTAAGGTGTGAGCTGCACTCACAATTCATTCATGTTTATTTACCAGGGTGTAGTATTCCATGTTTGTTGTGTGAAACAGAGTTTGCAGTGTTGGGATAATTCTGGTGTATAATGATGATAACAAAAAGCTGTACCTTTATATTCATTCTGGGTTTTTCTGAGTGTTTTTACCTTCTATTTATTTGATGAGTTTAATCATGCCTACACCCCTTTTCTTACACAAAATCACCATAACATTATAGGGGTGGCAATCTAAAATATGTAATAACAGACTTAGGAAGCATTCCCTTATGTTATTTTTACATTTGATAAAATTGTATTTATGTAAAAAAAACATTATAAAAATTTGTCTCCATGTTTCACATTGGAATAAAAATCCAATAAATAAACTATAAATCAGTAGTGTAAATAACATTTACATTTTGATGTTTGTACATTGAAGGTAATTGTGATATACAATATAATACCACTGTAATATTATTGATTGTGTATTTCTACTGTAATGAAGTTTATTAAAAAGAAAAATAATTTCAACAGAATTATGTTTTGCTAACCTGACTAACCAGAAAGCTTAACCTGTCAGCATATTTTCTTATTTGCAGAAAATATTAAACCAGGGAATCTAACATCATGTTAGCTTAATCTCAAAGCTTTAGACTTATGGGCAGTAAACAGTCATGATTTTAAGGATTTATGTTGACCAAATCAAGATTTTGTCCTAAATATACTGAACCCCGTTGAAACATAAAACAAATTGAATTCACAAACTGGATTCAGACACAAAGTTTCTGATGAATTACCTTACCTGGCACAAAACATGGTTAATTATGCACACTTAGGACTCCAATTCAAAAACACAAATTTCTATTGTTCCTTGAACTATAGCTTTAAATAATAATGATAATAAGCCTGAAAGTTACATTTGCCATTCACTGCATTTGTATACAAAAATAATCTCAAAGTTTGTTTCTACATTTATATACTTTTGGACCTATTTCATTCATAACTAAAATGTATCCCTCAGGTGATATGATTTGTGACAATTACCTCACATTACATCAGATCAGGTCACAAACTGTTTCACCAAATGAATAAAGGGAAAAAGTTAAAGAGCTCAGATTGACAACCCCAAAGCAGAATTAAACCAGGTTTCTGGAATGAACATGCCTATTCTTACAAAAAAATGTCATGGGATCTTTAACGACCAAGTAGTCAGGAGCTCAACTGAATGTCCCATCTAACAAACAGCTTCTTCTTCAATACAGTCAAAATACTGGGACATTTGTTTGGACATTCTAGTCCAGAAGGAAGGGTGCTACCTTCTGGTAAATTGAAATAATTTATAGCAGCAAGTTGGTTTTCCTTGGAGCTTTCCTTTTCTAGTATTAAGTAGGGCAAAACTTAACTCCTACCCAAAATACCCTAACTCCTGATATCTGCCAAGATCAAGCTGGGAGATGGTTGCTGTTGAACATTTCTCATCAAATACCACAAGCCAGTAAGAGCTTCTATTTTTAAGACATGAAGACAAATGAAGCAAATTTGGTAATAGGCCTTGAATAATGTCATTGTAAGCCTTGCTGGTGTAACTCATACTGTCATATATAAACCCAGAGATATTATCAAAATACACTTCTCACAATTACCTAGTATAATTCTTCTGAATGTATTCTACTGGATTTCTAAAGACATTAACTGGGCAAAACACAACACAATACAATCAGCAATTATTCCAATTACTTGGAATACATTTCCCAAATCACACAATGAAAGAAGGTCTAAATATAGCAAAGACAAAAGACCAATTGCTTAGATGTTATTTTAAAATATAGAAGTCTATTAAGTAGTTTAAATAAACTATTTCTTATTTTTTCACCTCTACATAGTGCTAGTAAAACCCACTGATTCCATTACCTGTTCTACTATTCAGTAGCGTTTGGCACAGTAGATAGAAGATGTGACCATGGATCTATTATGTAGTACCTTCTGCATCTAATTTACAAAGCGTTGGACAGCCCTTTGCCATCCACCTGTTACCTTAGAGAAGGCATACCCTTTTTTCATTTCTCTTTACCCATCTTACAGCACATCAGATCAGTGTAATCAGGTGGGAGGGATCTCCTTTCTCTTTCTCTTACCTCGTGTTCTTCCAGCAGATGTTACTGTATCTCTAAACCCTATCCCCATTCCTTGACTAATATACCTATATTTTAAAATCAAGGGCGTTAAACACTAGTAGGCCTGCAAGCCTGCTATCCTGCTTCTCCTTATGCACTCAACAACACAGCTAGGGAAAAAAGTAGAACAGCTGCATTTACAGAATATATACTAATGGAAAAATAAAACGCAACACCTCCCTCTCCACAGTCTTGCCCTCCCGTCTGTGTGGAACAGGCTGAAGAGTGACTCATCCATGAAGAGGACCTGATGCCACTGCTGACGGTCCATCGCAGCCTCTGTGTGGCCCGAGCCAGTCGGGTGTGATGTCTAGGAGGTGTGAGCAGAGGGCCTCTGACAGGTCGCCTTGCTCTAAGGCCAGCAGCATGGAGCCTCACTGTTCTGTCACTGATGCGGGCATTGTGTCTGCTCCAAAATGTATGCAATATTATATTTATGTCTTCTATTTCAAGTAATTTTAACTTGTTATAAATAATCCAGGTACATTGTTTTACCTGAGCTGAAATATAAATATTACATGAGGTCACTGCACAAATAAAGCTAATCATTTTTAAAATTTAGGGAACTAATGAGATCAAGTGACATTTCCTCTCTTAATTGCTCCATATAATCCCTTTCCTTAAAACTTTTATCTGATTAACTTTTTTAAAAAGGCGCTCTCACTGGATAAAGGTTAAATTAGATTATTTCCTAAAGAGTTTCAATGACAGAAGGAAAGGCCCTTATGAGGCCTTAATCCCAATCTTTTTTCTTTAAGAAGATCATAATTTGATTAATTGGTTTATGACTTTATAGTGGTATACCTTTAACAGGTCCTTTCATTCTGACAGGACAGGTGCGTGGTGAAAATGGCAGGCACAGAAGAATTTTACCTCTTTGAGAACATCTCTTCTGTGGGGCCCTGGGATGGACCCCAGTACCACATTGCCCCAAAATGGGCCTTCTACTTTCAGACTATATTCATGGGGCTTGTATTTTTTTGGGGCACCCCTTTAAATACCATTGTTCTAATAGTAACAATCAAATACAAGAAGCTGCGGCAGCCACTTAATTATATATTGGTAAATATATCCGCTGCAGGGTTGTTAGCTGTGTTTTTTTCAGTATTTCCAGTTTTCATAGCAAGTTCAAAAGGTTATTTCTTTCTTGGGAAGACAGTATGTGCTTTAGAGGGATATTCCGGAGCAATTGCAGGTAAGAATGGGAAATTTTACCTTTTGTCTTACAGATAGGTGTAGTTTGATTTCAAGGAGATTCTCTTCAGGTTTTCCTATCTTTTTCTTATCTCTGATTTTGTGGATATATGTCTAGATTAGAGGAATAAGGTGTTAAGGCATTTACTAACAGGCTTAGTTTAAAAAATAAAGTAAGATTCCATGGGAGGCAGTACCTCTTAAATTCTTACTGTTTGTAATGAGGCAAAATCATTCGAGTTTTATTTTTTTCTTTACTGACGACTTCAAAGAGATACATCTTTATTATATAGACTTTTTATGTCCATACAGAATCTTGTGTTGCTGTTAAACAGTGTTCATCTCACCTTAAATTGTAAAAGACTCAACTATAAAAAAGCAAATGTAATGTGCTGCAAGATATCAGACTTGGGGGAAACAGCAACATAGTGTTCATTATTTTAAAAAATACCATAAAGAAGGAAATTGGCGTGAATTGAAAAAAAAAACTTGCTTTGTATTCCTTTGGAATATGGAATCACCAGTGGATGTTCACTATGATTTCTCTTTACTTTCTCAAATCAAGAGACACAGTTTTAATTTCCATTGGATTCTTGGAAATCACACAAAGGCCTTTCATCTCTGAAGTCATGAAAAAGGGCAAAAACCATAACCACAAACAATATATAACAATGAACTGTTCAGAAAATTATGTCTTCTATTTAAATTTTAATGGATGACAAATTTAAAAAATATTAATGTTTCATGTCATTGATTAAATGTTCATTATACCACTGCTGTTTATTTGCATCTAAATACTTTCATCCATCACTTCTATTTTTATAAAGCATCCAACCAAAATATTAAATTTAACGATAAATTAAAGATTAAGGTTGGTTGTTTCAAAACTGCATATCATTTTATAAACATAAAAACTTTGATACCCACATAGTTCTGGAAAATGAATCAATATTGTATAAAACAAAAAACATGACCTATTATATAAAGATTAAAGCTGTATAAAATAATTAATTTCAGTCAATTTTAAATGCATAATCTCCAACAAGATTATAGTAACAATTAATGTCCATTAATTGATAACAATTATTGTGCTCGTATTAAAAACATACAGTACAGCACCAAGAAAACATTAACCTCAAACATAAATATGGACATTACATAATTTAACTATGATAGCCAACTTGAATGAAAACAAGTCTTTATGTAAATATCCAATTTGGTTTATAGTAATCAATTCCATGTTTCCTGAAATAATGTGATGTATGAATTAAACAAACAATGAGTAATCAAAGATACATGGGATGCGAAAAATAAGTTAGTTTCATTACCTCCATTTAAGAAATAATCAGAATCTTAGAGTATAGATCTTGAGGGCTAAGTTTGGCAGACCCCAAGCTATCAGACGATCAGAAACATTGTGAGTTTGGTCTTCACCTCACAGGTGTGTGGAAACAAGTCATGCCATGAGCTAAGGAAATCTCTGAGGACCTCAGAAAAAGAGTTATTGATGCTCATCAGTCCAGAAAGAGTTACAAAAACATTTCTAAGGATTTGAGGCTCCATCAATCCACCAGACAGACAGCTTAGAAATGGAGAAAATTCAAGCCCTCTACCTACAAGCAATTGTCCTACCAAAATCTCTCCAAAACAAAACCAGAAATTCAAGTTACAAAGAACCCCAGAGAGATATCCAAGGAACTGCACGCCACTTTCGCCTCATTTTATGTGATTGTTTATGATTCAACAATCAGAAAACAACTGTACAAGAATGGTGCTCATGGAAGGAAGGAGAAAAACACTGCTCTCCAAAAAGAACATTACTGCCTATCTGTTTGTTCTGGAACAATGTTTTCCGGACAGATGAGACAAAGGTATAGCTTTTTGGCCTGGCAAAAGTAAAACATTGCTTTTGAACGCAAGAACCACATCCCAGCTGTCAAGCATGGTAGTCTGAGTGTGATGTTTGGGACTGGTTTGCTGCCTCAGGACCTGGATGGCTTGCCATCATTGACACAACCATGAATTCTGGATTATATCAGAAGGATCTTGATGACTTATGTGGAGAATTTCATGTCATCTGTCTATGACTTGAAACTGAACCAAAAATGGGTCTTATAGAAAGACAATGATCCTAAACATACCTTACGAACACATCTGCAAAAGAAAGGCTGAAAAAGAAAAAATCCAATGGTATAGTCAAAGTCTGATCATAAACTCCATTGTTGTGACATTATTGCATTTTGTAAACGTGGTTAGAACAGCTTTTCTTCATAAATTCTCCTACAAATTCCTCTTGTGTCTCTTGTCCTTGTGTCATTGATAATTATTTTTTTGTTTCAAGTTCCCTGGATGAACTTGGTTCAGACTTGCTACAATTTTGAACAGAGATGAGTCTAAACATGATATTCCATACTAGAAAAACTCAGTTCCTATTAATATGTCTTAAAATAACATTACCTTCAGACCAGAAACAAAAGAAGTTTATTGTATAATTTTAACATGAATTCTTTTCAGTTAAATCCATGCTGTTAATGAAGTCCAAGTTAATCACAACACTCCGTTGGCCTGTTCTTGTTGCTTTTGTATGGCATCACCATAAGGATAATATTTAGTCAAAGATCTTTTTCATGAATTGGTCCTTATATTTAATATCACTCATTGAAAGCTAAACTGACAACCCAGCTAACAGTTTTCCTTCTTTATTATTTTAAGTGTGGATTTAACCTTTACTAGTTCCTTTGCAGTTCACATGATAACTCAGCTCCCCAAACAAATCCCATATATAACGGCTGTATAAATAAAAAGTGTACCTGTTCGGAATTATATGTGATCTTAGAAATGTTCTCAGATACTCATACTGAATACACAGTCTTTACTAAAGTGATGGAGTTGTAAGTCAAAGTGTGCTTTGTTATTGTAATCTGAAAAGATGATTATCACTTAAAGACAATGTTATTGTAACGGACATTTTTCCGAGTTAAATTAATTTAAAAATCTGTCTAACTACACTCTTAAAGATGTGAAGTAATTAAACCTTTCACCAACCCTTTCAAACTGGAGTTCAGTCGAGAACAGAGTTATGGCATCTTCAGTGTCATTTGTCTTTTGTTTCACAGGGCTTGTGACTGGGTGGTCTCTTGCCTTCCTCGCCTTTGAAAGGTATATAGTCATCTGCAAGCCCTTTGTAAACTTTCGCTTTGGTTCCAAGCAAGCTTTGATTGCTGTAGCTTCTACCTGGGCAATTGGAATTGGTGTTGCATCACCTCCATGGTTTGGCTGGAGCAGGTAAATTATTTTTTAATAAATCTTGGTTGAAATTAATATTTCCAACAATATAGTGGAACATACTTACTAGCATTTGTTCTATTCTATATATACTCTAAATATTCTATATATACTCTATAATATATATTTTAAATATTCTATATATACTCTATATTATATATGTGTAGATTGTAGAATCTAAACCAGTATGGCCTATTATAAAGGTGGATGTGTTGTCTACAAAACTAAAGTTTCTGATATTACCTCAGACCAGCATTTATGCATTTTGATGTTCTGCATCAATGAAAAGCTAAGGGTTTCAACACAAATGCTCCATTTCAGTTCGCACTGAACAGAGTTCACTTTGTGGGACTTCACAGCATGCTGGAATCATTGGTGTCATTTTGTTAGGCTCCATTCAAAAAGATATTAATGGATGTTGACTGGACAAATCAAAAGCATGTGATTGGATTTTGGCCAGAACTACTTGTTTGCAATTCATAAATGGCATCTTTAAATTGTTAAGTTTCAGTAACATTTGTCTATGAAGGAGTGTATAAAATTAACCAAGTTAATATTTAAATCAGCTATTCATAGACATAAATAACATTTTCATTTTACGTCTAAATAATAATATCTTTTCATTTTTCTCATAAATGCCATAAGGAGTGCCACCTACAGCATTCACTTTTCAGTATTTTGCTCTACGGCTCAACTTGTAGCTGCAGATTTGGATTTTGAACAATATATAGTAGATATGCTTGTTCGACCCATATTACATTTTCATGTGCACAAAAAAGCCCTTTTCCTGGGTTTTTAGCTGTGTTTAAAATTTTCAGTGTTTTAATTGTGCTGTTGGTAGATTTCATTTTTCTGTTTCAAACACCTACAATAGTCCTCAAGGATCTTTTTATTTGGCTGTAGAGAACAGGAGGACAGGTGAAGTTTTGGTTCTCAAGCACTCTATGTCCATTTATCAAATGCTTAGAGACAATTGCCTGTATTTACAGGTGACTAAATCAATTAATATATTTATTATAGCTCCCTTCACAAAACAATGCCACATAAATAAATAAATACATAAATAAATACATAAATAAATACTGTATGTAGGTACAGTAAACATTTGAAAATGGCATATTTTTGTATAATATAGATTCATCCCAGAAGGACTGCAGTGCTCTTGTGGACCCGACTGGTATACAACAGGCACAAAGTACAAGAGCGAATATTATTCCTACTTCCTCTTCATCTGCTGTTTCTGCTGTCCCTTGAGTCTTATCATCTATTCTTACTCACAGATCATCAGAGCTCTCAAAGAAGTAAGTTAATATACTGAATTAATCTTCACTCTTTCTCTTTTATAGTACGTTGTTGCTCTTAAATCGATGTCATCCATTCATTTCTGAAAGGTGCAAACATTTTTATGTCATATGAAGAAACCATTCATTCTTAAATCCACTATAAAAATAAACAAATAAATTGAAGAATTTTGATTTATTTTCTATATACAATCTTGGCTTTTTGACATCCGTGACAGTTGCATTGTTTATTCTCTGGCTCATTGCCAGGTCGCAGCCCAGCAGGCAGAGTCAGCCACTACCCAGAAGGCTGAGCGGGACGTCTCCAGGATGGTGGTGGTCATGGTGGGCTCTTTCCTCCTCTGTTATGGTCCTTATGCTATTCTTGCCATGTACATGGTCAACGTCAGAGGTGGAGTGCAAGACCTCCGATTGGTAACCATCCCTGCTATGTTCACAAAAAGCTCCTGCATTTACAACCCCTTAATCTACTCATTCATGAATAAACAGGTACAGTATGTGGTCTAAAATATACAGTACATAATGAAAAATACAGGTGTTTGAGATTTATGTTGTCGACTACTTTTTACAAATATTCAGATTTATTTCAGTAAGTTACCCGATGAAGACTGCTGTAATTTAAAGGAAGAATTTGCTATAAATAGCCTCTTGTTTCAAATTGACCTAGGTGATGCTGTTAGTACAGTGGCACATCTAGTCTAAACAGGTATTTATATACCAATACACAAACTTGTGAAGTGTGTGCTGTAGACATTTCCTTATTCACATTTTTTATAAATACCTCACTGTGCATAAAAAGTTTTCAAATGGTTTTAACTAAACGCTTAAAAGTTTAAATGAAACATTTATTTTTTTATTTAGAATGTTAAGCATTTTTTATACATCTTTCTCTTGTATAAAATTTTGCTTTTCTTTGCTCAGTTCCACGCCTGTATCATGGAGACGGTGAGTGGGAAACCCATCACAGATGAGTCCGAAGTATCCAGCGCCAGTAAAACCGAGGTGTCGTCAGTCTCCTCAAGTCAGGTCAGCCCCAGCTGAACGACAAGCGATCAGCTCTGAGTTCAGACGTCTGCAGGGATACCTCCTCACTCATAAACCAAAGGGATAATCTTTAGAAAATAGCCTTAGAGAATTCTGGGCATCATCTGTATATTCATTGTTCTCATAAACAGTAGAATAGCGGATTTCATTTATTCATTTGAAAATAAAATCATATGAGCAGCTGAGAAAAACTGACTGAGACTTTTTTTGACACAGAGGCACATTTCTAGTTTAGTTACCATGCATGAAAATACCACTTATGAGACAACTGGTCTTTTAAAAGACAAAAAAGTTAATTATATCCCCATACATACATACAGTACATTGGGGATATATGCCTCAGTGTTTTGAATAATATTTTTAAGAATATGTGAAAATAGGATTACATTTAATTCATTAAATAGATCAAAAACGTTTAATCCAAAGGAATATTTATGAAAATGATCAGCTTCATCACATATCATTTATCTAAATACCATTTCATATATATGTCTTTTGGCTTGTCTTCAGACGATATTCTTATGAAAATCAGCAAAAAATGTTATTTTGTTATTCCAAAGCTTTACTGTTATTCACAATTAGCACCATTATTATCACTTCAACATATATTTGTAAACGACATGTATGTGAACAAGTAAAGGTTTATTCCACGCTGAAAATAGAAGAAAAGAAACACAACGTTTCTGCTGTGGAGCCTTCTTTGGGTGTATGTGAACATCCTGCTGTCTGTGGTGAGATTTTCATATAATGGCAACATCTGTTTCCTTTTTGTTCAGAAAATTGTGAACCACTGACATGATTATAAGTCAGTTTACACTATGGATATTCCAGAAGAATAAATTACAGCTCTGCTGGAGTTATTAATATTAAGAATACCTTCAAGGATCAAACCAATAGTGGAGGACCACCTTAGCAAAAATTGTGGCTGCCATTGGCTGAGAACAGATGAAGAAAACTGAGACAATGACCATATAATATTATTGGTTGGAACAGACAAGCCAATCTCTTTTTGAAACCACTATCATTACCAGCTTTCGCTATATATGTCACGCCCCACACTCTCCCTCGCAAACGACATTTCATTCCCGGAACCTCTGCTTCCCAATCTCATCCCTGATTGAACCCAGCACATTCTCACATGCATCAGATTCCTCAAATTCTCACTCCCTAACCAATCATCCAATCACACCCCTTTCCTTTCAGTATTTAAACCCCCCTTCGCACACCTTCCCACGCTCACTATTGAGAAGCCTTTATAGTATTCTCCAGTGCGCGTTTCCAAACCTTTTGACTGATCTCCTGTTACGAATCTTCTGCTTCCGCCTCTTGACCTCGCCCTTTGGATTTTGTCTTTTGGATTGTCCCTTTGCTACTCTGCGTCCTGTGGGATTCCGGTCACGCATAAGGATCCTCCTATTCCACGTATAGGCTCTGCATCTGGTTTCCGCACCGTGCGAGTCCGGGACCTGGAAGCACCTGGTCCCGTTAAGGTTTTAATCTCTGTTCCCGTTCCTGTTCCCTGTCCGCCGGTTCCGACCCGGTTCATGGTTTTAATTCCCTGTTTGGATGGATCTCCTGAAACCCTACCACAGATTCCCCCTCTCCCGGGCTCGGCCACCTCCACCCCCACCACGACTCATTGACGGTCTACCTTCCTACACGGTCAATAAGATCTTGGATGCCCGCTGGCTCCGAGGCCGCCGACAATTTCTAGTCGACTTGGAAGGCTATGGTCCTGAGGAACATTCCTGGGTCTCTGAGAGAGATATTTTGGATCGCAGCCTCATCAATGATTTCGTTCGTATTCGCTCTCTGGGGTCGTCAGGAGCCGACCCTAAAGGGGGGGGTACTGTCACGCCCCACACTCTCCCTCGCAAACAACGCTACATTCCCGGAACCTCTGCTTCCCAATCTCATCCCTGATTGAACCCAGCACATTCTCACATGCATCAGATTCCTCAAATTCTCACTCCCTAACCAATCATCCAATCACACCCCTTTCCTTTCAGTATTTAAACCCCCTTCGCACACCTTCCCACGCTCACTATTGAGAAGCCTTTCTAGTATTCTCCAGTGCGCGTTTCCAAACCTTTTGACTGATCTCCCGTTACGAATCTTCTGCTTCCGCCTCTTGACCTCGCCCTTTGGATTTTGTCTTTTGGATTGTCCCTTTGCTACTCTGCGTCCTGTGGGATTCCGGTCACGCATAAGGATCCTCCTATTCCACGTATAGGCTCTGTGACAATATATATATTGCACACACCTCTCATTTTGTCACATTCTTCTCTTTTCAGCATGGAAGAAACCTTTACTTGTTCCTTTGCAGCCTACGCGTGCTGATGCAGCTCCCCACTTGTATTTCCATATTCCTTCGGTCTTATTCCGCATGGTTGGTTCTGGGGTTCACTTGTTTCTTTTGGGATTTGATTCCACATTCCACAGAATTAATTTTGGATATATGAGTAGCCAGGTGGGCATAAGCTAAAGGCTGTGTCTGAGCTTCTGAAGTTCTGGGAGAGTGTTAGGAAAAGAATGAATTAAAGGGAGTTTAGTTGATAATTGACTCTTGTGCTTTAACATACAGGATCCAGCCAGGCTGTACTGTAGTTCCAATTCGAGATTCTTGAAAGATTTAAGAGTGTTACAGAAGAAACTTGCAAGTATTTGTCTTGGAGTGGGTTTAATTAGTGAATGATACAACAAGAGTGAATTTAGTATATTTGTATCTTTGTAGTCCTGGATATAATTTGAATCCTCCATCATGTGTGAAGAGTTAGAATTTGGATGCCAATAGGGTAAAGATAAGCGTAGTGCACCAAAAGGTCTCTGAGAAGACAAGAGATATCTTCCTATTAAAGGGGAAGCCTGGCCATTTATTAAGCGAATGTGCCAAGTTTAGTGCTGGGGTGTCCCTGGGTTTGTTGGAAATAGTTACTGAAAAGAAGAGAAAGGAGTGTTTCATGAATTCAGCTGTTCCAGCTTCTCCGGTGGCTTTCGGAAGACTTGAAGAGTTGGTCCGCAGGAGATGAAGAGGAATGCAATTTCATCTAATAGCTCTGTGCTTTTTGGGACTGAGCTGGCTGCTCTCCAAGGAGACCAGCGGTACATCCTAGAAGCCTGGAGGGGTTCTGAAACCCAATAATAGTGTCAGACTGTTAAAACGCCTGTCCTAAATGAGTGATGTGCTGTCTCCGGGTTAAAAGTCGTGGCCTGGGTGTTGGCATTCAGCAAATCTTTTGATTACAATTTGGAAGTTAGAAATTGGAAGGGTATAAACAATTCACATTTCCAGATCTAAGTAATTATCATTTAAGTTAGGTGTCTGAGTGTTTAATCTGTGGTGGAGATCTTCCACTAGCCCATAGAATGTATGCTATATAATGTATACAGTAGCCAATGGGCATTTACAATGATATTATTTCATCTTAAATATAATCAATCAGTTGTATTCAGAACGTCCTAAAACTGAATAATTCAGTTCAGAAACCTCATGTATTCTTCACTATGCGCTGGAAGAATACCCCAGGTACTGTATCTAACCCATATAGTTGTCTTGTCCTATATTGTCTGAATATCTATATTAAAGAAGTTACTTTTTTTAATATTAGCAATTAATAATGCTAGGTATTATACATTTAATCTAATGTAGCTTTTAATATTCTAGTCAATGCTGAATTCTTGTGTATTTATCATTACACAGGAAAATAACTGTTCTTGTATTTTTTCTGTAACTTGCCTTTTTAAAGGGCTAGCTCTCATGTGGGGGACTAAGCACAGATGATCTTGAAGAAAAATAAAAAAACACAAAAATAGAACATAAGTAGAATGTGGAATAAAATGACATCAAATGGTTTTGTTATTTTCAAAAACCAGAAAGTAACATATGCTCCAGGATAGACAAACAGTATTATCTAGCAACAGGCTGGCCTTGCTTTATATTATTCTTATAAAGCAAGTTATAAGAATAGGAAATACAATGAATCTGGGAATGTCTTAAACAATTCTTGTCCTTTGCACGTCCTATGCTGGACATGTATTACTGTTGCACTGTCAAAGGCACAATGCAAAATGCTTTTCGCCATAAATGTATTTTTGATTTGCATATCACTCACCACACCTCTAGTTTTATAAATCCAAATTTACCCTGAGCCATAAATAAGATTGCAGACAAAAATCCAGTATGATTTGTAGAGAATGTTAAACACGTCTTAATATTACTCTGCTTTTGCGCTGTCATCTTTTCAAGACACTTGTGCATTTCAGATTTTAATCTGTCTATAAATATTGATAGAGGTCTAATCTGGTTCCCTGAAAAGTTGAACAGTAGACCTCACCTCCTGTTTTCTCCAAAAGACACTCTCATCTAGAGCAGAGAACTGGACTCCTCCTCTTGTTAGAACATATACATTGGGAAATGATTTTCCAATTGGACAGCGTGATTTAGGGTTGAAATGTCATCATAGACACATGTTTTACTACTACATACCACTTATAACTGTCCATGGTGAATTCAAGAAATGTTATGGATCTCTGAGTAGAAGAATGTCGTGGCAATGTATGGACAAATTATATAAATATTATGTTGAAAAGATGTTCTTTTAAAATACCTTTTAGTCATATTTTCACATATTTTCATATGGTGAACTATGATTTTTGTGGTGCGGCATTTTGCCATTTTACTAGACTTTCACAACATGCATTTTTATAAATGCCTCTAGTTAAATTTGAATTTGTTTCCATGTAATCACTAGAGAATTCTGTTTCTTTGACAACTTTAAAAATAGTTAACATCATGTATATCTCATTATTGTGAATGTAAGGTGATATAGTATGTGTTTTCCAAAAATTGGAATTTTTTAACGTTGCTGTGGAAACAAAAAATAATTTAATCTATATTAATTTATCCTATGTAATGTATGTTTCATAACCAAAATAAAAGCATTGAATGAAAATCAAATCAATTACGGATAGTTCTTTTTATATTGTAGAAGATTAGAAGCCAATCTATAAACATTATTAGTGTATTTTCATGTCTCAACTCACAATCATAGTATGATCCCTGCAACCTCACATGGGTAGAATAAGGAAGTGTCATTATAGATGTGCTCAACCAATATTAATTGATTTTTCAGATTGTAGTTGAAAAATATGATGGTGCACAGTATTTGGATTAATTATTAATCAATTGCTTAAAATGGCTATCAGGACAACTTCTGTGCCAGTTTGCACATCCTCATAGTTTCCACTTATGACCTCTGGTTCATGTTTCACTTTTGACACCAAAAACATCGACTGGAACAACGTTTCCATTGCCTTTGAGGGCTTTGAACACTGTGACGCAGCAAACGAGGCTGGAGGGATGAAAGTAGAACAAAAACTCTGTGAGCAGCATGTCATCACTCCAGCAAATGAAGGAGCACTGTCAGCATTCTCACAAGGAATTGAGGAAATCGGGGGAGAACTGATTTCCTAATACATTATATAAACAGTGTAAAGGCAGACCTACTTTGTTGATAACATTAGGTTGAAGACCAGTAAAGTCGTAGGTGCGAAACAAGACTTAGGAAGATAGGCTTACACATTTTCGTAGAGAAAACGTAGTAACTAAAATGTGTTTATCATGACAGATTTTCAGCAAAAAAAAATCTTCCACTTTTTCTTCCTAACCTCTGGACAAACAGTATCCACTGGATTAGCCACTATCTTAAAAATCTCAGGTTCTAACAATGTATCTCTTAAGATGGCTACCAAGTACAGGTTAAGATCTCGAGGGAGGGAAAGGGAAAACAGGACAGCTCAAATCTCAGCTGGTACTAAGCCCAGAAGTCTGGGATATCATTAACAGGTCCTAAAGTAACATGCTACACCTGAAAGAGATTTGTTACAATACGTAAGAACTTAAGAATGGTTACAAATGAGGGGCCCGTTTGGTGGTAAAGAAGTCAAAAGCGACTGCATTGCGTGGAAAGCTCAACAGCATGGAAGGTAGTTATACTAACCACTACACCACCAGTGCAGCAGTAAACTGGGATCAAGTCCCAGTTTTAGTCTATAGACCAGAGACAAGCTGAAAATGACCATTTCTGATACCACTTTTTTTCCATGGTCACCATGTAAATGGAATTAAAATCTATTGAGTAGATTTAAGTTTAAAACACATACTGTATCTGTCTGCAAAGGTCTATGGTTGCTTAATTATTAACAGGCAGGCATCTCTGTAGAGGAAAAGTATTTCAGTAATGGTTCAGCAAAGGCTGAGGCAGGGGCAATGTTTTGGAGTGGCTCCTCAGTTTTCAGAATCTTTTATTGGGAATTTAAAAGATAAAGTCTGAGGAGCACAAACAACATGTACTGTAGGTGTATAGGGAGTTAGTTCACTGGTGCAGTTAAGACTCAAAACATTCGAACCGTCATGTTTTTTTAGTTTTGGCTAAAACACAAATAGCTGAGTTCTGAACATGCTGCAACTGGTTGAGATGATGTTTGCAAAATCCAGCTAGTATTGTATTACAATAATAAGTCTGGAATAGACAAAAGTTTGTGTTGGCTTTTCTGCATCAGAAAGATGTAGAGATGATAAAGGAAAGATGTGTAGGGATACGTGCAATGTTACAAGGAGGAAAAAAACACATTTGTAAAACTATGAATGTGAGCATCACATATATGTCTCGGGCCAGAATTACACCAAGTTACTTCATTTGAGTACTTGGACTGATTCCAATAGCCAAATTAAGGATGACATGTTTGCAGAGTTGATGGGGGGGCCAATCAACGTAAATTTGGTTTAATTTGAGTTAAGATGGATTAGTATATCCATTTTTAATGTTTTAATTTTTAAGTGACTGATTGATGTCAGTTTTCATGTGCATGTAAATATGAGTGTCATCAACACAGAAATGAAAGTTAATGTCATACCTCCAAACGATCTAACCCAATTGTAACATATAGCTCAACTGTCTGGGGACTCTGGGGATAACATTTCCATGAGAACTCACATTCCAAACCAGCCTGTGAGGACCAAGTCAAGCCACAAGTCCCTCTCCCATTCGGTCAGGGATCCCATCATCCAATTAATCAATGTATTTAATCCCAAAACCCCCTTGATTCAGTGCTCTGACATTGAGATACTGGTGTATTACAATTCCCTGCCTGCTTCAGGGACCTGTTGTTGCTAATTGTCACTCCATTGCAGCATCCTGATACTCCTTGCTAGCAGTACTGAATTTAGTGGTCCAGTCCTGTGGCTTCCAGTCCTGTCAGCCATATCACAGCAGGCTCTCCTCTCTGTTTTCTATCCTTAGGCTTCTAGTAGCCTCCCTGCACCAGCTCCAGTCTGTCCAGTCATCTTTTTTCCAGGCTGTCTTGCCACTACACCATAGCAATTTTCTGTCACCAGTATGGAAAAGAAAGCATTCAAAGCCAGAAATCCTAACAGCTTGAACTCCAAAGATTGTTTGATCCAGTATCAAAGTCAATCTCTGATACTCTCTCAGCAACAAAACTCCTCTCAGCTCACTCTCAGCTCTCACTGCCAAAATTTCTCACTCACATAACATGGAGCTATAGAAGCAACAGGGTGTATAGAATACAACTTGTTTCTATTATCAGCAGTGAACATGAAGCTTCTTGTCACAGAACCAAAAGGCCCAAATGGAACATAAGAAAAAACATTTAAAAGTGAGAACAGAAGGCACTACTTTAATAATAATAATACTCCAATCCACTCAAAGTGCTTTACAGGTAATGGGGACTCCCCTCCACCACCACCAATCTGCAGCACCAAATCTGGATGATGCGACGGCAGCCGTAGTGGGCCAGTATGCTCACCACACATCAGCTCTCAGTGAGGAAAAGAACAGAGTGATGAAGCCAATTCACAGATGGGGATTATTAGGAGGCCATGATGAAGGTAAAGGCCAGTGGGAAATTTGGCCAAGATGCCAAATAATGCCCTTATTCTTTTTGAGAAACACCCTGGGATTTTTAATGACCATAGAGAGTCAGGAACTTGGTTTTACGTCAAATCTTAAGGATGGCACCTTTTTACAGTATAGTGTCCCCATCACTATACCAGGGCATTAAGACCCATACAGACTGTAGGGTGAGCGTCCCCTCCAGCAGGAATCTTAGCTTTCCCAGGAGGTCTCTCATCCAGGTTCTGGCCAGGATCACACCTGCTTAGCTTCAGTGGGTTGCCAGTTGTGGGTTGCAGGGTGATATAGCTGCTGGCTTCCTTAAGTAAAGCTTTATGGGAGTTTTGACCAAGCTGCCCAGCCAAAACGTTAAATCTGACATTCTGGTTTCTCTCAAGGAACTAATGGATGAAATCTTCAGATTAATTAACAAATGAAAAACTAAACAAGTAGGTTGGACCAAATGATTTCCGCTCATTTTTAAACTTACAATCCTAAAGGAGTAGCACTGGTCTTATTGTCTCACTGTTGACCTTCTGTCACATGTGTACCCTTTGTCCTGTAAGACAAGCAGCAAGATACAGACCTCAAATGATGAAGTGAAAAACTTTGCCTCTATATAACCTGTGTAAAACTTCAGAGCATCATCTATATCTTCTGTTTAAATGTAACTATGGAGATGCTCACCAGTATAGATACTTATCCTAATAAGTAGTTATTTTTAAAATTTGATAAAACAGTTAAAGAATCTAAGCTGCAAGCTTTCAGCTGACCTCAGTAATACCCGTTTTCACTGCTGTTAAATCCTTCTTTACTTGATACTTAAGTTTCCTGTGATGGAATCAGCTAGAACTCTGCTCTTAATGGAAGTATTGTTAGAACAATACAAGCATAATGACAATAATAATAATAATAATAATAATAATAATAATAATAATAATAATAAATAGCTTTTAAACATTTAAAGCAGGTAAATTAAAATGAAAACAAAATCATATGTATTGATATGTGAGTGTGCTTGTGCAACCTTTTCATATAAATTATGCATTTAGTGAATATTTTGATATATGTAGTTTAGAAAAATTAATTGTTTGACATTACTGTCAACAGGAATGTACACACAGTGAAAACTGGGTTAAACCACACCCACATATGGTCCACAGTGACATGACATGACTTCCACTGAACCTTTTAGTCGGTTTAAGGGTTGAAATGAAACTGATTTACTTAAAAAATAAATTTAATTACGTAACAAGGTCACAACAAGAAAATCCTGACCTAACTTACAAAACACACAAGATCAAAAGTAATTTCCTTCCTGCCTTCACATAAGCATGCCACCCAAAACGTCTGTCTGCTCAGCCACTAACAGATTTCAAATTGTTATCAAATGAGATTACTCTCTTTAAAGACTTTAAATGACAGAAGGCAGGGTTCTTACAAAACCTTAATCCCAAAGTTTGCTCTTAAGAAGATCAGGTTTTGATCCTGATCTTCCAACAGCTCTGAAGAGGCCCGGGACTTTAAAAATGGGATGCCTCAGGGCTTCCACCTACTCACACTAGACAGGTGCGTGGTGAAAATGGCAGGCACAGAAGAATTTTACCTCTTTGAGAACATCTCTTCTGTGGGGCCCTGGGATGGACCCCAGTACCACATTGCCCCAAAATGGGCCTTCCACTTTCAGACTATATTCATGGGGCTTGTATTTTTTTTGGGCACCCCTTTAAATGCCATTGTGCTCATAGTAACAATCAAATACAAGAAGCTGCGGCAGCCACTTAATTATATATTGGTAAATATATCCGCTGCAGGGTTTATATTTGTTACCTTTGCAGTTTTTACTGTCTTTGCAGCAAGTACACAAGGCTACTTCTTTTTTGGAAAGGTAATATGTGCTTTAGAAGCTTATGTGGGAGCAATTGCAGGTAAGATGTCTTTTTCATTCCTTTCTCCAGAATTTTTGACTTAAGTCGTTATGTCCACCTGGTTTACGGCACCAAAATTAAATCTAGTTTGTAGTGGTTGATGCTGAAATGTTTCTTTATTTGAACATTAATTATTGGGTGAACATAAATAACATATGGATCCCTTTAATACTGCTTTTAACCAGCAGAACAGCATCATTATTACAGTTTTTGATATACTGTATGGATGAAATGAATGGTGAGTAGTGATCTATTGTAGATGTGAAGAGAAAGCAAGTACAGGAATAGAACGTGATATTCCAGTACTTTTTCAAATGTGTGTTTTCATGCATGGCGTTCTTGACAGAACGAAATGACTTTCAGTTGGCTTGTTCAAATAAAAATGATGCAGGCAGTTTACAAATCAAAGCTAATACTATAACATTCACATAGAGCTTTGAGATGCAGATTTTTTTTAAAACTTGAATTTAACAGCGCCACCCATATATTTATAATCTTAAAACTTTAACAGAAATGGGAAATTTGACATTAAATGAGGTAGACATTTTATTGTTATTTAATAGTTCATCTTCAGATTTAACCTCAAGAAGTATTGTATTGTGGACATCAGGCCACACGTTTGTGTAGGCTGAATCATATTTAGGAACAGGTTATAGGTTTATTCCATGCTGAAAAGAGAAGAAAGAAAACACAATGTTTCGGCCGTGGGGCTGAAGAAGGCTCCGAAATGTTGTGTTTTCTTTCTTCTCTTTTCAGCTTGGAATAAATCTATAACTTGTTCCTTTGCAGCCTACGCATGGTGACGCAGCTACCCACCTGAACTGAATCATATTTATATTCTTGTTTTCGGTAAATCCACTCTGAGGCTGTCTGAAATCTTCACAAACTATTCAATTGCACAGCTTTTATTCAGTAATTTTGCTTGCTGTTTCACAGGGCTGGTGACTGGATGGTCTCTTGCCTTCCTCGCCTTTGAAAGGTATATAGTCATCTGCAAGCCCTTTGGAAACTTTCGCTTTGGTTCCAAGCATGCATTGATGGCTGTAGCCTCTACCTGGGCAATAGGAATTGCTATTGCATCACCTCCATGGTTTGGCTGGAGCAGGTAATTTGTAAGATTTCAGAAAATCCTTTTTTATTAGTTCCTTGCAGAAAACCTGTGAAATCACGCTTTTACTGTATGCAATAAGGTTTGGCAGGATGCTATTTTATTTATTTTAATTTCTTAACCCGTGAAATTTCTGAAGATGTAACCAGCCATCTTGATATGCTGATAAGGCTGGGCTAAGGTCGCATGTAGCTGTCACCAGCTTTCATTTGTAACAACTGTTTCAATTGCAAACCAGTAATCATTTACAGTAATTGATTGCTAAGAAATTATAGGAATTTATGTATTTAGAAAATGAGACTGGTATATTGACAGATCTACTGTCTACCTCAAATATGAATGTCCCTTATATAGATGATGCTTGAGTATTACTTGACAAAATCTAAAAAGAAAAATGGAAAAGCTCTGTAAAGAATACAGATTTTCTAACTACAGTTATTACACCATTCTCTATAGTTACAGTAACTACACTCATATCAATTAACCCATACCAGACATAAGTAACAGGGAATTATCATTCAAAACGTATAATACATAGCCATAAAATATAAATTATTAATATTTTAATTTATAAACCATTCATTGAGAAAACCAGTAATATCCTGAATTTTTGTGGTATGGAAAGCTGTTTACAGGTTTCTTTCTGATATCTGTCACAGCTGCACATTTGTCACAATCCTGCTGTATACTTATAATACCTATAATTTATTAACCTAAATTTTCACAGGGGAACAAGTGGAACTTGAATTTTACTGCTTCTGTTTATCTAAGATAAACCTTCCTGGTACTGAATATTTATGAAACATTGCCTAGCTTTAAAAAGGGCACAGTAATTTATTTAATTAATAAGCAGAACATTGAGGATGAAGACCCTTTTTTACATGAACACAAGATCCCTTCAGATGTGTTTATTAGAAGGCCAATAACCTAGTCTAACCACTGTGCAAAGATTAATTTGGACAGTTTTTGTTGGTCTCCTTTCAGATGTGTTTATAAAAAGGCAATAACCTAGTCTAACCACTGGGCAAACATTAATTTGGACAGCTTTTGTTGGTCTCCAGGTAATGAAATTCTCTCCCAAGCCATCACCTGAGATAGAATATATATTGAATAAAAGTAGTTACATATTTTTCCTTATACAAGTACAGTATATACTTAGAGACCAACTGGCCCTAAACTAAACTAACAGCATTAAAGGAGTTTCTAACAGACATTCTGGAGGACGGTTAGACTCTAATCTCACAAACTTCTGCCCGTCTGTATATATAAATCTTGCACCCAGGACTTCCTTTCGTGTATCTCTCTCTTGTATCCTTCACCTCTAACTCTCTATCTACATCATGGCAGCAACTTTTCTAGTTCAATATTGACAATAGCGGAGGGAGGGTTGGGCATTCCCTTATCTGTACGAGTCACGCCAGATACTTCGTACATATTTGTCTATCACATTCATCATGATCTAACTGGATTCCTGAACATCAGTGTAGGTTATGGGAGCTTTATTTGCTTACCACCTATTTTGTTCCTTGACTCAGTCTCACCTAAATGTGTTTTGCACTACAGATTCATCCCAGAAGGCATACAGTGCTCCTGTGGTCCAGACTGGTATACAACAGGCACTAAGTACAAGAGCGAATACTACACCTACTTTCTCTTTTTCTTCTGCTTCATCTGTCCCCTGAGCCTTATCATCTTCTCCTACTCACAGCTCCTTGGAGCCCTCAGAGCTGTAAGTTAAAAGAAGAAGCTAATGTCTAGGGCTTTGTACTCACAGTCCAGTCCCCAAATCAAGCAGTACCTGGGATGCCCCACACATCATTAAAAGTTTGTATATGTAGACCACGATCATTCTCAAACATTGTCTTGAGCCCTACCAAATTCCACCTTAGATTAGGGGATTCCATTATCTTAGCCTTATTAATGTGACATAGATTATTCATCCTTTCAGTTTTTTAAAGTTTTCATTCTATTTGGCTGTAATTAATTAGAAAACTTGGTGAAATTATATTACTTTTGCAAATTTTAATATTTAGCACTCTCATGTTTCTGGCTCCATAAAATAAGCATGCTACAGTTTCCAAATTCTCCATTAAATTAAAAACAATTATAATTCAAATAAATTAAGTATGCTGTTGGGGAAAAACACAAACTCTAGTATGCCTACTGATTTTATAAAGCTAGGGAAAAAAATATGACATTGTGTTTTCAATATTTAGACATTCTATATACTGTACATGTATTGTATTTGTATTTTTTCAGTTTGGCCTTATATTGGCATTTTGAAAACGCTCTTACTCTGGAACTATATAAAAACCTTAGCTGTAATACCTTGGCGAACATTTTGGAATTAGGAACCTGCCTTTTATTTTTTGTTGGAACACTGTGATCTTTTGGTACAGTGGGGTAAGTATGTGCCTATCACCCAGAAGGTCCCATGTTCAACCTTTATATTTGACTTGTTTATAAATGATAAATATTTAAAAAAAGATTTAAGGTCTTATGAATATGGAGACTACTTTCCCATCTCCTCTACAGTTAAACAGAGACTTATAATAATAATTGCTTACACTCATATGGCGCTTTTCTGGACACTCCACTCAAAGAGCTTTACAGGTAATGGAGACTCTCCTCCACCACCAATGTGCAGCATCCACCTGGATGATGCGACGGCAGCCATAGTGCTCCAGAACGCTCACCACACATCAGCGATCAGTGGGGAGGAGAGCAGAATAATGAAGCCAATTCATAGATGGGGATTATTAGGAGGCCATGATTGGTAAGGGCAATTGGGAAATTTGGCCAGGACACTGCTACTCTTTTCAAGAAGAACCCTGGGATTTTTAATGACAGAGAGTCAGGAGCTTGGTTTTACGTCTCATCCGATGGACAGCACCTGTTTAAGAACATAGTGTCCCTGTCACCATACTGGGGCATTAGGACCCACATGGACCACAGGGTGAGCGCCCCCTGCTGGTCCCACTAACACCCCTTCCAGCAGCAACCTTAGTTTTTCCAGGATTTCTCCCATCCAGGTGCTGACCAGGCTCACACCTGCTTAGCTTCAGTGGGTTGCCAGTTGTGAGTTGCAGAGTGATATGGCTGCTGGTCGTATCACATGCAGACAAATCCATAATGACAAATATTAGTTGTCTGCTACATCATCATCATAACAATATTCCTTACACTTATATAATGTTGTTCTGGACTTTACAGGTAATGGGGAATCCCCTCCCAATGTGTAGCCCCCACCTGGATGATATGATGGCAGCCATAGTGCACCACACACCAGCTATCAGTGGGGAGGAGAACAGAGTGATGAAGCCAATTCATATATGGGGATTATTAGGAGGCCATGAATGGTAAAGGCCGAGTGGGATATTTGAACAGGACAGGCATGGATGAGGCTTTACGTCTTTACGGTACCTTTGTACAGTAGTGTGTCCACACTACTATACTGGGGCATTATTGCAGGGCAGCACCCCCTACTAGTCTAAAACCTCTTCCAGGAGTAACTTAGCTTTCCCCAAAGGTCTCCCATCCAGGTACTTGCCAGGCTTATACCTGCTGAGCTTCAGGCTGCCAGTTGTGAGTTGCAGGGCGATATAGCTGCTAGCCGAAGGAACAAAACTTATTTTACAAGACCTGTGACTAGCATCTTACGCAGTGTGTAGACCTACCTTGTGCCCTGTGCTACCGGTACAGTTTTCTGATGAGAGATGGATTAGACTAGTGATTATACAGTACTTCAAAGCAACACTTTTTGTTGTGACAGTAGGGTCCTTCACATAATGAACACCCCCACAGCAAATTCAAAAGACAGCTATCTGTATGGTTGTTGAAAACAAAAGAATTTTTGCCAATGGCTCATTGTGAGTACCCTTTTGTCTACCGCTAGGTCGCAGCCCAGCAGGCAGAGTCAGCCACTACCCAGAAGGCTGAGCGGGACGTCTCCAGGATGGTGGTGGTCATGGTGGGCTCTTTCCTCCTCTGTTATGGTCCTTATGCTATTCTTGCCATGTACATGGTCAACGTCAGAGGTGGAGTGAAAGACCTCCGATTGGTCACCATCCCTGCTATGTTCTCCAAGAGCTCCTGTGTCTACAATCCGCTAATTTATGTTTTCATGAACAAACAGGTAAGATTCACAAAACATAAAGTCTTCTCCAAATTTAGTGTTTTTATGTAGATGAACCCCTTGAGCTGTATCTCGGCTGGTATAGTTCATGGTTTTGTGATGTTTTGAAAACATGTACCTTTCACTGAAATCTCACTTAACATTGTATAACCCTTAAAAACTAACCACCACGTAACACATTATTGAAATTAGGGAGGACAGCACTGGACTTTAATCTTTTTCCATTTTCTTCGATTTGAGTTTTTTCATCTGGGAACAGAAAGCAATCTAGCACATCAAATTTAAGTGGAAGACTTTCTTTCAAATGTAGCATCCTTTGTGAGCTTCTTTAAATACCTCCGCTGTTGCGCCTGGAAAAAAAAAAGGCTGAAAAGTGAAAACCTGCTCCCTTCTCCACTCAGTTCCGCGCCTGCATCATGGAGACGGTGTGTGGGAAACCCATCACGGATGAGTCCGAAGTATCCACCACCAGTAAAACTGAGGTGTCGTCGGTCTCCTCAAGTCAGGTCAGCCCCAGCTGAACGAGAAGCGACCCGCCATGACCTACGACTTCTGCACCGATGCCTCATGGCTTGTAAACAAGTGGAAGAGTTATTAGAACAAGGGCCCTCACAAATTTTGGATAACTGCTATTCCAGGACAAAGATTATTTAATAATAGTTTATTGAAAACACCATGTAAACCTTATTACAAAGTCACAGGAGTAAAACTGGTCCAGTGTAGATTGTATATTACATGTGGATTAGCATAATTTAGGTCTTTCATCAGTAGTTCTGATAAGAATGTATATATTCAGTAGCAATATTAAAAAGATGCTGTCAGAATATTAACAATGCATCAATTTTCAATTCTCTTGTTCCAGTGAGGGTCATGGGTAAGAATATCAGAAATCATGAAATAGGAATTAGTATAATAATGGTGAAGAATGCAGATCGTATCAAATAATTCAGATTTGAAAGAAATTCCATTTTTGGTTCTTTAACTCCTCTCCAACAGTCCTGGATTCTTTAAGAAGATGGAGAAGGGTAGTTTATTTCAAACTGACAGCATTAATATTTATTGCTAGGATCTGTCAAATAATTTATCTAGTATTTTAGCACTTGACAGCACTAGCTTAGATTTGATGTTTCAGCTTGTAGCCGTTTAACATGCAGGTTCTTCACTGAACATAATTATATGCATGCTAGAAAAATGAGAACCTACACAAAAACGTGTAGAAACCTCCTAAATTTCTATTCAAAACCTGGAAGAAGCCCATCCCCAAACTGTGGTTTCATCTATGCCCTACATGAAAAATGATTTGGAAAGTTATACTTTGTATTCAGTCCAATTCATGTATAGTGTAAAGTCACATTTGTTACACTTCAAACGTGCTACATTTGAGTTGTGGTACAGGGAAGCATAGCCCCAGTAATGACAATTCTGTAAGACTAAGTAAAACATTAAAAGGAGTAAGACACCACAGCTGAAGAAGCATGTGAATATGAGGAGCTTAGATATGCACATTTTGTTTATTAATATGTGGACATGACTTTTAGCGTGATGTGGTATGGCTATCGCCTATGAACTACCAAATCTCACATCTAGTATCAAAGAAAATTAACTGACCGAAGCCTTCCAGTACTTTTCTAAAATGAGTTCTGTGTGGTGTGACTTGTTTGTTTATTATAAAGTCTTCATGTCCGTATCCCATTTTAAGTTTGAGAAAGAAAAAAAGGGCTTGGTTCACGCCATTAGAGAACATTTTTTCTATTGACAATAAAAATTACTTATAAGCAAAGAAATTATTCTGCTGTGTACAAGGATATATTGTAGTACGTTTAGTCTAAATAAAGATGTCTTGTGCACTTTAAAGTGGTATAATTTGACAGAATATACATTTTTTTTTAAGAGGGGACCTGTAACAAACAGCCATATGCCATATGTGCAAAGAGACTACTGAAAAAGTTTCTGGCTATCTGCAGACTAAGAATAAAACTTTAACCAACATCAGTCAAGTAAGAACAGACTCATTTACAATAGGAGAGATGTACCTTCTAAAACCACAGTGTCCTTAAAAGAGGTTTGAAACCACAACCACCCTTTTTTGCACGCACAATCCAACTTTTCTTACCAGTTTCAACAACGCAGATCTTCATGTTCACAAAGTGATGGTCAGTTGCAGCAATTAAGCCAAAATCAAACCCCTTACAGGATTAAAACAGCAACACTAATGGGAGTGAACAAGACCAGATGATAAAGTAATTATAACCTGAACAGACATTTCTCAAGTAACACATTAAAAAAAAAATGCAATACAAAAGTACTCTTAAGAGGGAGTCTCCTGCTTGACTGTAGTTTCCCAGGAATGGGACCCTCTGCCCAAAAGCAACAGAACTTCAAAGAACAATTTACTGGTTTTATTGAGAAAGACTGTCCATTGGCATGATTAAAAACTGTTTAACATTCTGCTTTCATAGCATGTGGTATAACATTAACAGAGGCTTTTAACTTACAGTACAATAACAAGGAAATGACTGCACCATTCCACTGAAATGTACTGCATGAAATACATACACAACAATTTTTTGATCATTAACAGTGGGGAGGGGGAAACAGTAACATTTCAATGGTAGCATTGTCCTATCCTGTATATAAATGTAATTCAATACAAAATATGGACTTTGTAGTGTGAAAAATCACATTGATCTTCTATAATACAAGCATGGTTTCAAGAAATAAAATTATATTCCTGGAATTGTCTACATTAACATCTCATACACCCAAGCTAAACCACTGGGTGTCAGTATGAATATACAATACAAGTTGGTGTTTAAAAAAAAAAACATTTAAGGCAACAATACACAAACTTTAGATTTCTCTAATGTTCGACTAAATCCCAATAGTGTTGTTTCTATACCCAAATGGGAAAAAAATAAAAAAGGTAAAGAAGTTATGCTTGTTTCAAAGGCATTAAGTATTTTTGGAATGGTGGAAGTCCTTAATTCTCAGATGAGTTGGATTTCATCTGAGCAGCTTTACAAAAATGTCCAAATGTGGAAGCTTAAGTTTTATAAACTTAATCCTCAAACATGCCTCAGAAAAGACCCTAACATACATGAAGGGCTCAAAGAAAAGAAAATGGGTACTGATGTTAAAAAAAAAAGCAAAAATCCATAGTTTTCAAAATACATCCTCAGAACATCTAAAATGTGCATGTTTCCAAGCTGTCTGTTGCAAGACAAGTTCAAAAAGCTTATTCATCTGAAGCAGCTGTCATGTAATAATTAGAGTTGCTTACACTTATATAGCGCTTTTCTGGACACTCCACTCAAAGCGCTTTACAGGTAATGGGGACTCCCCTCCACCACCACAAACGTGCAGCATCCACCTGGAGATACCACCTCCTGCAAAACCTGAGGGTCCCTTGAAACTGAATTCATGCGAAACTCTAGCTGATAAAGAAGCTACTTCCCTTGACATATTGAGATCTCAAGTAAGTTTGTCAATGGTGCTCAAAGGCAATTGAGAATAAACATATATTTGAAAAGACTGGTTCATTTACGTCTTCGCAATTATCATGATTTTAAAAATCCATGTGAATGACATGTATAGTTTTTAAAGCAAAATTTTGTCCTACAATACGTCTTGTTTTAAGATGACGTAAAACATTTAGTATCCGTGCATGACTTGCACTGAATTTAATGCTTTAATAAGGAGCAAGGAGAGAGAACTGGGGATAAAAAAAGCACGTGGGCACACATTTAGTTTCAGATTATGTCCTGCTCTTGCACTTAATAGAGGACTAGGTCAACATTTTTTGCCTATACAAGTTGAGCACAGCACCGGATTATCAATCTAAAAAGGAGGTAAAATTTTCTGAGCTGAGGAACCCAGGGGTCCTGCTGTTTTAGAAGCTATTTTATCATTTCACTTTTTATACATTTAGAACATTTTCAGGTGGTCTTTTCATTAAATTATTCAGGGTAATTATGATGACTGAAAATTGGTTTCAGTTGTCTGAAGAGTTGTTTTTAAAAAAAAAGGATCCATAATCAGTGCTAATCTTTTCCACAAAAGACTCACTGCACGAAACAGACTTTTAAACGTATGTTAAGTGGATTCATTATAGTTGTACTAAATTCTGCAGTATCCAACTTATTTTTCCAATACAAATGACAATCTAATTGCTATACTGCAAATCCTGTACTTCCCCATATTTTGCAAATTAAGTAATCAAACAGCAAAACAAGCAATAATGAGTTATTTGGTATGTACTCACAGAGCAGTATCTTTAATATCCTACGAACATCAAACTTACAATTGGAGGTAGAGCTACAACTGTACCAATAAATGTTTACCTCATTTAAATTCAGAATATTTTTTAAATTGTATGGTATTTGTTTTATACAATTGTTAAAAGTACACTGGAAAAATAATTTGCACTCTTACTGTATTAAACTAGCTCCTTTTGATTATTAACCTAGGCATAAAATGGAAATGCATTCCCATTTTGAAATACAAATTTTGATAAGTGTTTATGTACTCCAACACCCAGATCACAAAGCCAAAAAGGCTTGAAAAACATGCACCTGCCCAAACTGGCTGCCAACTTGAAATACAGAAGACGCAAACTCAAGTTCAGTAGTTAATGGAAATGGCGCTCAACTACTTAGTTTAGGAAAAGCAAAACTTTGCTTAAAAAAGTCCAGTGCATTAAACAATGGGTTATATGCATAGACAGAATACTACATGCCAAAGCGGACGTGACGTCAACTTAATTTTAAAATGTGAAAGTTAACCAACAATTCACTGCAAGAGGCTCTTCAGTTCACAAAATCCGCAGGCTTGTATACACACAAAAAATAGGTAAAAGTGATATACCCAAATTTGATATAACAGTCTTGGTAGAGACTAGATGTTGGAACCGGAAGCCATATAAAATAAATTATCTAGTAAAGATTATCTACACAGGACTAAAACTCATCATGTCGTAATAAGGCTTCTCCAAAATCAGTCGCCTGGCTTCCAACAAACAAGTCATACTTATTGATTATTTCTTCTCTGGTGAGTTTGCCATCCTGAAATAAAAAAAAAAGCTGTGATTACTATATTATGAATTTCAAAGATGGGTTTTCCCTAAATGAAAGATTTTATATTTAAACACGCATTGAACAGCTGAAGCCCTGCTGCCTGACCTTGTCTGCGTCTGACTCATAGACAAGGTGTTTGGCCTCTGCTTCAGCGTGGTCATAGTCTGAAGGCAAGATCCAATCTCTGGTCTCCTCTTTGTCCATTTTTCCATCTTTGTTTTTGTCTCTGAACTCTACAAACTGCTCTCGCTCGGTCTTGACCCATTCTGGCTCCTGCGAGTCTCCGTCATGACTATACATGTCCCCTGTGAGGTAAAAAAGGAAAGCTTGAGCAATAGTAAGATCTTGGATTCCTCATAAAGATGGTGCTTAAATCGTCCACAGAAAAAGTTGAAGTTGCCCCAAACACACTTACCAATGTATTCTTCTAAATCAATAAAGCCATCACCATTTTTATCAATATCTTCCATAGATTCCTAAGACAAAAAAAGAAAAGGCACCAATATGATCTTCATCTGCTAAAAACTTAAACTAATTCAAACACCCCTTGAGTTTCTGAAAAGTTGTTCAGATTATTCTCCTGTGAACTTACCAAAACTACTATATCCTTCATGTGGTCATATTCCTCTGGGTGCAGGAAAGCAGTAAATTCCTCCTTGTTTGCTATCATGTCTCCATCTTGATCTGCTGCTTTGAACCGCCTTTCATCCCTCATCATCATCTGCTTGTAGTTGAAGCCATCTTCTGGATCAGGATCATCTGAGGCCGAAGATTTTTATAAAAATTACAACTGTTCTTGGAGTCAATTTTCCTTCACAAAAATCAAATGGAATGCACGCTCTTTCACCTCTACATATGCTTTGGATTAGCAGTGATCATTTTTATCTGCATTTTCATCACATTTTCTGTTGAAGGTCTCATGAGTCAAAGTTTATTTTTTTACAATGCAAACAGTTTAAAATTTTGGCCGATATCATATGCTACAGGGAGCCCCCTATAATTTGATTTGACAGCATTCTGAATTTCACTCCTATCCATGGACGCACCTCCATGGCTACTACATCCTGTAGAGAGTTATATTCTGCAAAACAATTCTAAAGATCCTCAGCATTTCACTCATAAAATGCAAAAAAAAATATTCCCTCATGAAGATTCCTTCTGCCTATTTCTACAATTAAAAATTAGAAGGTCGAGCAGCTAAGGCAGCAACCTAGGAAGGAACAGGTAAAGGTTTATTGCCAAAACGGTGCATTTCTTTTCTTTACCTTTTAGCGTGGAATGAATGGTCTTTTAAATTAGTTTTCAGAACTGAACATTTCAATGACATTTAATATTTTTTTCAGCCCCTCCCTCTCTCAAAGAGATCTAAGCAATTACATACTGGATTCCGTTCCTTAGTATTGTTCATATCACTGCCTGTAACCTGACAAAAAGTGGGAGCTGAATGCTTTTCTTCAGCTGAATCTCTCAACTTTCACCCTGCTGCTCTTACCAAGGAAAGTGCCATATGTAACATTTCTGTACTCTTCCCAGGAGATAACACCATCATTGTTTGCGTCAAAATCTTTCCACTGACGATCCACATTGTCATAGATGTATTTCTTTTGGGCCTTTTTAATCCATGCTTTCAGCTCATCCTCAGTAACATACCCGTCTTTATTGGCGTCGATCTGATCTACAATCATTCTATAAGAGAAAGAGAGCCGCACAGGTTGTTTCTGTGGAGTATCAAGAGAAACCTACCTAGAATGTAGCCATAAGTTGCATTTTTATACTCCTCCCAAGAAATGAGGCCATCCTCATTGAGGTCATGCCCCTTCCACTGACGGTCTACATCTTCGTAAATCCAGCGCTTTTGCGCAAATTTTATCCATTTTCTCATCTCCTCTGTTGTTACAAAACCATCTTTGTCTTCATCTATTTTATCTACAACTTTGCTGAAAGATGAAAGGCAGACAACCCCAGTTATAGTATTAGATGGGAGATGCATTCATCTGCATTTAGGGTTGGGTTAAATTCTGTATCAAGAGACCACAACAGGAAAAGTGTAAAAATCTTGACAACCCTGTGCCGAGAGAGACTTTTTATTTGCTTCTGACTTTTTTCTATAATATGTTTTAAAAGGATTTCAGAAGATTAAAAAAAACAACATTAAATAATCCTTAATATGACATTTTCTGTTATTCCACAGTCACGGTCATAAAAAGAAACCAATGACCAAAAGTAAAGTTCACCCATTTAACTAAAAAAAAAGCTTGGTTTATGATACTGCAGAAACAAAAAGCATACAGGATGTTCATGTTCATATAAATGAAAAGCAAGAGGTTAAGCTACAGTAAGCACCTCTAGGCAGTAGCATTATGAACCCAGAGTGAAAGATTCACAATTGTAGACAAAGATTAAATGGACATCACAACTGAAAGTCAAAGAAACAAGTCAAATATTTACCCACTAGCCTTCATATAAAAAACACAATAACAACTCTGGCACAAAACTTGGGAAAAGACAGCTTCCTACCCAAGCCTCTCTTTGCTTTCCTCTGGGGTGAGCTGCTCAAAGCTCTTGGCTTCGTTTGCTCCCAGGAAGGCGTCGTGATCATAATCGAAGTTCTCCGTGTCATCGTGCTCCTTGTCGCTGAGCTTCGGGTCATGGTGCACGCGCTCTTTCTTATCGGTGGGTTTGCTCACGGCACACACCACACAGAATGCCAAGTACAACACGAGCGTCCTGAGCTCCATCCTCAAACAGCTCACTGAAATGGAAAGTAAGAGCAAGTTATACTTCCCCATCTACCCCCCTCAGGCCCTCCACTCACGTTGAAACGAAAAAGCAAATGTTCTACCACCGCAGCTCGCTTCATCCACAATGCTGGAATCTCAGGCCTAGGAATTCACAAGCAAGAAATCGTGAGCTGCATTTTTATTTGTTTGAAAGAACTGCGCGGTAAAACAAAACGAACGCTTTTCCTGAAAAGAGTTTGCAAGAAAGCAAAACTATGAGCCTATGCGTTTTAAAGTGCTTCTCACTGGCGGACTTATGAATGATGTTAAAATCAGTTACATTATCTTTGCATATCTTCATAGAAGCAAAGTCTCAGTTAATGTTTTGATCTTTTGCCACCTAAACTATGCAAAAATGAAATTCAATCACATTAACTACTGGGAAAATATGTAAAGTCTCTATGCTACATGCAAATAAAAAAACACCATTAGGGTTAAACTAAACTATGACAATCAATCCCTGCTCTTTCCTAATACTCTGAAAGGTGGGGAATGACGTTCCTGATATTTTCAGAAGGTGAAGAGATGGCTAGGATTAGTTTTGTAATCATGCTTATACATGAACACAAAGTACAACTATAAACCCTGCACCTGTTCTCATCAGGATGTCACATAACTCCAACATGCTGAAAAAGCCTGACCTCAGGGTATACCAGCATGTTGTTGAACAAAGGAAGTAGATACACTACACTTAACACTCAGGCTACAACTGATCAAACAGTCTTCACCAGTGTGTGAAAAATGACAGCTTCCTCTGCTGGAAGCCGAACGTGTTACATCTTCAAAAAAAAAAACTTTCATGTTTTTACAGTTAAAAGACTTCAACATTTCAGCCCCACGTTGATTAAATCAAGCAACAGATACATGAAAGCTAGGTTTGTATTGAGACTAGATAGCACTGCAAAAAGGCGTATTCCATCTTGCTACAACTGTTCTAATTGTCGTCTAAGATTTACACTGCATTTTATTTAAAAGAAAACGCACTAAAACCTGAGCGGATGAAGTGAAAGAATGGCCGTGTACATATGTATTAATTGTAAAATCTAATAACAGCCACTTGGTATGCGGTTGATATTGTGTAATTTATACAAAGGACAGACGTGTGAGAAAATGAACACTAGTATGGTGAGGGAAAAGCTTATTGCTTGCTAATTTCACCGAACTATTGATTTTACGGATTAGGCTACAGTAGTCCACTACCATGTACCATTGTACATTATTGAAAAGGGTCAAAAACAACGAAGTATCACCCCTTTAAAAACAAAAATTGAAGTAGCGCTGTTTAACACGAATTGAAAGTATTCGAAACACACAATCTGACTATTATTTCTTGCCATTCTGACCAAGCCTGGAACCAAACTAGATTAAATACGAAGCGGGTGTTGGGCTTTTTCTTCTGAACATTCAAAAGACAGCTCTGGCAGCAAAATGCGTGTTTGTTCATAAACAAAAATACAATGGGCGCAGTCAAAAATTACTTAATATTAGAAAGGATAAAAAGAAAAGGGCACACGCAACACATCATTAAGACCGTTACCCGATAACCATTAGTACAGTCAATGCATTTATTCAACCTTAGTAACACACCATCAAATTCGCCTAATCTCCGAAAATTACAGGCTACATGACCATATAAAGTGATCACGTTAAGATGAAAATGCTTTATTTTTCAATACGACATGTAGCTAAACCGAACAATACTGACATCTCCCTAAATGTACGTAATTTAGCCTTTTGCTGATGCCTAAAGCTGCCGATCGCAAAGCTTCCCAACAAGTGTATAAAAGCCAAAAGAGGGGAAAAAACTCCAATAATACAAAAACATTTAAAAAAATTAAATATACAAACTGACTTACCACCTTCTTCTTCTCTACTAACTTACTCTAGTCTGCAGAAACACCCAGGACCGCCGGATATACACCCTCCGGCTCCTCAGTTTCCTGTGCACAAAAAAAAAATCACGAACCAATCACAGTCAAGAACCGGCTTCGAAAACCTTTGAAATGCGGACACTTCGGCGGCTTCCGATTGGTCCACTTCATTGGAAGACGGGCGATCCGATTGGTTGGGAACCGCCACGTCTCCAGGCTAGAGATAGGATTATGTGCTGAACCTTTTATAGTTCGGAATAATAGGGCGCGTACTTCAGGGGTTCGCATTGTGTCTTTTGATAAATGAGAATACAATACCTCCCTAGTAAAAGTAGTTTTGTGATTAAGGGATTTCGCTAAAACGCAGTAAAAATAATCATATTAAGAATGCATACAGTATATTTTGTTCTCTTTATTTAACTTTAAATGTTATCCCTAAAAAACGTGCCTAGCTAATGCCATTTATTATTTACTTGAACTGTTTGCATGGATTACGCCTTTACTGCGGTGAAATAATGGGTTAAGGGGTTAAATTAGCTTCTGACTATATATTTTAACAATTTGTTTGGCCTTTCATTGCTTCCCCATATTGTTTAGAAGATGTAAAGGATGTGACAACATTAACACCTGATATGAAGGTCTTAAATAAGGGTAAAATAAAAAGAAAATAACAGTTAAATAAGAATGCTCTTAGAAGAGGCAGCATTGTCACTGACTAACACTTCAAACAAAATCCAAAGCGCAAACACCAGATCCCGAACAATTCTTTCCCATCTCCTTTCTGCAGGAAATGTTGTTTGTACTTTACCTCCTCTTCATTGTCCCAGTGAAAAAGTAAAGAGAACCATTTGATATAAACTAGAAGCTATTCCTTTTATGAACAATTTGGGAGAGTTTTGGGAAAACAAAAAACGATCTTGAAAGGTGGATTATTTCATAGACTAGTTTTAAATATAACTCATTTAATACTCATATTTAAACCTGCTATGATTATATTCAATTTTCTTTATAGATTTTATCCGAATAGATAATTTAAAGAATTATACAGAGCCACGTCAAGTAGGCCCATACTAAGATTTCTTTTACATTTTTTTTTTATTTTTGATTATATATGATATATGATCTTTAAAGATTTTAAAGATATTTTGAAGATTTATTGCAGCGCAGGAGAATTGATTTACTGATTTTTAATCCGTTCTGATTGTTTGTCCCTAAAAATGGCAAGGTAGCTCCTTGTTGCTTAATATAATAAGAGTCACTAAAACCCTGGACGAGTCAGTTCAACACTCACAGAAAACTTTAAAACACACTGATTAAAGCAGCCAGCATGTCTCCAACGAGTGCACTGTGGAAAATCCCACAGGAAAACAGGGGAGCACATCAAGCTTCACACAGGTGGCACTGACCGGAGTCAAAGCCAAGTACACTGTAACGTTTTCAACTTAAAATGTAGATTTGTTTTGTCACTTAACGAAGGGCATTTATTGAGATAACGCAGAAATAACTGCACAACTGACAAACCTAACGACTTACACTACGTGCTCATATATACACACCAATAGACTGAAGTTAAACTAAGTGAGGTTGAAGAAAAGGAACTTAAATCTAACTACAATCAATGCCATCCTAATATAAGTACTCTTTTTTAACATCACTTTATGAACCCTTTACAATTTCTTGCATTAGGAATTTGTCTTTTTGCATACCCCAGCTTGCTCTCCATGAGACACACAGACAGGGAGAGAAGCTTGGGGTCAGAGCACAGGGTTGGCCATTTGTATGGCATCCCTGGAGCAGTTGGGATTTAAGGGCTTTGCTCAGGGGCCCCAACAGCATAGGATTCCTCTACCAGCTGCAGGATTTGAACCCACAACCTTCTAGCCACAGCCACAGATCCTTAGCCACAGGTTTAATATTTCTGGCTGAGAAGTACAAAGTCGTTTCCAATAAAATAAAACAGCTGCCATGTACTTAAATTTCTGTGCAAAAAAGGGCACCTCTAGGTACTAGTGTCAGATAAGAACACAGTGTTAGATTTTGGGTTTATGATATTCACCAGGGCAAATTTAACTTCCTGTGCTTCATCATTTCCACTTTTTATAAAACAAAAGTTTTTCCTAGATGCAAGAATGGTCCCAAGATTAGAATGTTAGCATTTATTAATAGTAATAAAAACTACTATTTAAAGACAAGATACTGTTTTTTACTCAGGAGCTGAAGATATTGGGCTTTCAGCAACAATTATTCACTATCAGATTTTTAACCTTATGAAATTTGCATTATAAAACTGCAGAAAAATGTGGGGACTTGCAATTACCATGATACCTTACCTAGTCGTATGTTGAAGTGAGCCCTCTTTCAAATATGATATTTTTTGTCATAGCTATAAACAGTTAAAAAGTTTTTTTTAAGTCATGTTTATGTTCTCCAAAGCCTCTGTGTATCTTGTATTTTTGTAATGAATGACTAATAGATTAGTTAACCGATATCATGATGTTCACCTCAAAGTAGCACAAATATGATCTTCACATATAGGATGACGTACTTCCTTCACCTCTGAATTGCGGCAGTGAGTTGGGTGAAACAGCATTTATTATGTGTTAGCAGCCCCACTACACAGCAGATCCAGTGGAGAAGTGAGAAATTGCTTAATCTGTTGAATTAAGGGGGGAATTTAGATAGGTCAGATTGTGCAAACCTAGAGTGAACTTTAGCCAGAGCACTGGGGTTACACTGGGTTACATGGTAAATGCCATATTTAACTGAAACAGCACAGAACACATGACAAATCACTCAATTCCCAATCCTCTGAATGCAAACTGCATAGGTGCTTTTGAACCTTCAGGTAACGAAATGCTATATACATTACATTTAAGGTGAATTTTGCTTTAAAGACATTTAAAATGAAGAGTGGGTTCAAAATGCTAGAAGACATAAAATTAGAACTTTAAACACATATAATTTCACATATAAACAAAAAAAACATAGTCAAAATCTAAACAAATATAAATATAAACACATATAAACATTTTTTTCTCTTTTAGAAACAGAGAAAGAAGAACTACAGAAATGGTTCATGTTAAATTTAGAGGAGGTGCTGGGTAGACACATTTCTGTATCTAGCCCTCACCTTAACTTACCAGAAAATGACACCAAGTCATATAACCCTTATCCATCCCAAAACATCCGTACCCTATGCCTAATTCAGCAGCCATATCACCCTGCAACTCACAACTGGCAACCCACTGAAGCTAAGCAGGTGTGAGCCTGGTCAGTACCTGGATGAGAGACCTCCTGGGAAAAAACTAAGGTTGCTACTGGAAGAGGTGTTAGTGGGGCCAGCGGGGGGCGCTCACCCTGCGGTCCATGTGGGTCCTAATGCCCCAGTATAGTGACGGGGACACTATACTGTAAACAGGCGCCGTCCTTCGGATGAGACGTAAAACCGAGGTCCTGACTCTCTGTGGTCATTAAAAATCCCAGGGCGCTTCTCGAAAAGAGTAGGGGTGTAACCCCGGTGTCCTGGCCAAATTTCCAATTGGCCCTTACTAATCATGGCCTCCTAATAATCCCCCTCTATGAATTGGCTACATTACTCTGCTCTCCTCCCCACTAATAGCTGATGTGTGGTGAGCGTTCTGGCGCACTATGGCTGCCGTCGCATCATCCAGGTGGATGCTGCACATTGGTGGTGGTGGAGGGGAGTCCCCATTACCTGTAAAGCGCTTTGAGTGGAGTGTCCAGAAAAGCGCTATATAAGTGTAAGCAATTATTATTAATTATTATTATTATTAATTCCTGTCTTTTCACCCTCTCACATTAGCCAGGCCCTAATACAAAATCACAGTCTAATGACCTGCAATTCAAATAGTTCAAATAACTATTTGAACCCTAAACATTGAGCAGTCTCATTCAAGCTCAAAACCTCAGTGAACTCCAAACCCCAAACCTTATCCAACAATTGCCCAATCCTAGCCTTAATATAACAGTACAGTAGTACCTGGGTTTTGGTCATTTTCAGTTAGGCACAGAATAAAACAGGCAGGAACGTTTGTACAGTTTTTTATTAAGACCATAAGAAAAGTTACAAATGAGAATCGGTCATTTGGTCCATCGAGCCCATTTGGTAGGGAGTCTCTAATTCGTTTGGATCTGTGACAGCTGTTTCTGGAAAGAAACCAGGGTATTAGCTTTGGCAACGTGGCTGGGTATCTTGTTCCATACTTCCATAATCCTTTATGTAAAGAAGTGCCTCCTGTTCTCCATTTAAAATGTACTTTCCACTGGTGTCCTCTGGTTTGGTTTGTGTTTCACTATTGATTCTGAAGACGTCCACCAGGTTGACTTTGTCAATGCCTTTCAGGATTTTGAATGCTTGGATCAACTGTATTGTTGGCAGTGGAAGAATACTTTTGTTTTGTTTATTCCTTGAAGGCTTATTCAAGGAATTACTTATAGTTTCTGATATCCCCTATTCTTGTAAAAAATAAAAATTCAGAAAAAATGTATAGCCTTAATTTCTATATTTACTAGCATATACAAGAACTAATAGAAGTGCTTTGACTTTCATTTGAAATGTAAGAGTTAATACACACCTCAACAATCACCAACCCATCAGGATAACAGAAAAAAAGATCACCAAGCAATAAAAGTTACAGGAAATTACAAAATTGTAATTAATCAAAAAGTGGCATTGCATTCAGGTTTAATTGTTAGAAATATCTCATGGGTAGGTGACAATTGTAAGAGAAAATATGGATGTATCTGCAAGTCCCATGCCAAAATTGAACAGTTTTGCAAATTATTTTTATAAAATTCATTCCTGATCACATATCTTATAAAAAGGTAAAACAAGAAAAATAAACTTTATTACATTCTGTCCTCTAATTTGAACTGGCCATTGAGAAGTTCACAAGATAGAGTAGCCATTTTTCTTCTTTACAGATATCACACATATCAAAATTAATTCCCCATACTTACACTATATTGTTCTTCATTCTACATGACATTTTGTCTTGAATATTCTGTTTTTTGTCAGTGCCACAATATAAAAAAAAACATTTGTGCATAGCTATCACTCACACTCTTGTTTAATGATTCTCCTTTTTACTCAGAATTGATTAAAGCAATACTGCTTCATCATGCTGATATTCCCCATTTCACTAGATGGAGTGGTTCCCAGTACAGTATGTTCGATTTTGTCATGTCGGCAGAGAGAGGGAAGCGTTCCTGTTCACGATTGAAATGGAATGCAACCTGATTTCAACTTTAAAAACACTCAGTTAAAAACTAAAACAGACAAGTATGTTCCAAAGTTTAACATTATATGGTTAGAATTTAACAAAATACGCAACGTTCTAGTTAATATAATTCCTAGCCTTAGCATGGAAATACTGTATGACAGTTTTAAAGTATTAAATGTCATTCATTACAAACCAATGGCTTTCGTTATTCTTCTTAATATTTCTCGGTGAAAAATCCTTTCTTTGCAGTGGTAGCGAGAGTTGTCCGTGAAGTTGTCCTGAAGATCTGATTTCAGAAGACAGATCAAACCGCCCAATAAATCCACTAATCCAATAACTAGAGCTGCCAAGGACACACATATTCCGTACATATATATTTTCACTAATGCTTTCATGTTTGAAATGCGATGTTAGACGTATTTCTTATCGCAGTACCCAGAATGAAATCGGATTGTGGTAACACCTGTAATAAAAAAATCGGTTAGCCCCACCAGACTTCTCACATGAGCTGTCTTAATATTCTTACGTACGTATGACGGCACTAAGAAGATACCCTAAACTTATTGAAAACAAAGCAGTTACCAAGATGAAAACACTTAAGGTGACTATTATGCTATGATTTCCGTCATGTCAAGCAGAGGGAATACAGTTTATGTTTGTCAACAGCAATTGAGATCCTTTCTTTGGGGTTTTTATAAAAATGATTATACATCTTTGAAACTTGCGTATCTTCAATGTAACTACTGTACCTCATGGTATAAGTGTATAATAACAACATAAAGATCCTTCATGCAATAGTGTTCTATCTTACCAGAAAAACTTACCAGAAGAACGTTTATGAATAAAATGAGTTTTAGACTTTATCAGGATTTTGCTGAATAGATCTCACTGTCGGTCTTCGGGGAGGTGTTCCTTCTCTCTATGGGATTTTTCAGTTTGTGGTTTTTTAAAGAAGTGGACTACGTGCAGCACTTAAGCACCTCCTCCAGTTAAACGTCTCTGTTCTTTTTGCAGTGTATAAGAGTCCGTAACTGTATTGCGAAGAAAATGCATTGCATTGCAACTGGAATTGAAATGTATACAATCTGAGATGATTGCTTTCCTTGTACTTTACAGTACTTGTGTTGCTAACCGAGACAGGAATAGGTTACCAGTGTCACAGATACAACAGAGTAGAGCTCAGGAGGCAATAAAGACCTAATAAAATAATTATATACTGGTCTAAGTATGGCTATACCACACTGATGAGCTTATTTGTACTTAATACACATATGGTAGAACTATCTTCCTAAACCTTCAGACGTCTAACGATGTGACACGGTCAAACCTAATTGCTATTCACATGTCCCAGGACAGACACAATTCTCGTTTTAAAGTTTGTAGTTTCTTTCCTACATTTAAGAAAAAGGAGATTCCAAGAAAAAATATATTCAGACATTAACTATAACACCAACCAAATTCATAATCTATTAAATAATCACCCACAATACCGTAACATAACAACAACAACAACAACAACAACAACAACAACAACAACAATAATAATAATAATAATAATAATAATAATAATAATAATAATAATAATAATAATTACTTTGAGATCATAAGTGGAATAACATGTAAGATTTCCAAGATGGGGAGACAAATCTGTTTGTCATGTGAATTTACAGTATGTTAAATATGACAGCAGTAGCTGTTGACTTATCTATCCCTGTTACGCACACACAGAGTATACTAAAGTGTACCTGAACCTTCAAGGCTCATCAGTTTGATGCTCATCTTGGTTTCCATGGCGTCAATTGAAAGTATGTGAACCCTCCTGCTGGTACCATTTGTAAAAGCTGGCACACCAGAGAAGTTGGGCTATCCTTGCCCATGGTCCACTTGACCAGCAGTGTTCATAGCTGAGACCTATTCCCAAACTCTGTAAACATTCTACAATATGAAAATATTTCCCAAATGACTGTAAACACTGTGGTAAACCAAGAATTAGAGGAAAATCTCATTAGACCCATAAAACAGACAATGATGGCCTTATATATAAAAAAATGTTTTTTCCTTCTCTGTCGTTCCAAAGCAAACAAGTGCAGTTGCTACCCACTAATTTACGAACTTGAGGTTTTTAACTCTTGCGCATTGCATTAATGAGACAATTCCTTTGCAATCTGTGCTTGTATAAAGGAGAACTGCTTACCCAAAGCTTACTCACTTCAGCAAGTCGGAACAGCTCAGCTTTGACTGGAAAACTTAACATTCTGTTCCAAAAGACAAAAATATTCCCACTAGACCATACAGTTTATCCTAGTCAATAAAGTCTCAATCCAGGAATTAGTTCCGTGTTCCTAAAATGTAATTTGTAAAAACAAATCTCATAATTTAGTAAATTATATTTTTAGTGTTTTTGAGTTGCAATGATTAATAATAAGATTCTTTCAGATGTGCAAATTACTTTCCAATGAACTTCAACTTCTATAGCTCTGAAAATCGTAGAGCATTTACTAAGCCTATGAGTCAGTGGTTGTGGAACTTGTTACTTCACGTCTCATCATTTTTTTCCTGCCATGTGGCATGCCAACACATAATATTTTAAAGGCATCTAATATCCTTAAAAGTTAGAGGTGGAACTAAAGTCATCAGTGTCTGATCTGCAAATGAAGAGATAGAGGTTCATCCCACTCTTAAAATTAGAGTGTAAAACACACAATAGAGCCAAAACATACTTATTACAGTTAAAAAGTAACAGTATATCTAATTCAGAACAGAAAACAAGTACTCCTGTACATACATTCATGATCAAGAAATATGCTTATTTCCTGAAAGGGTCTTGGCAAACCAGTACCTACCCTGATGGGAGACACTGTGGCCATGTCCCTGCCAGTCCACTGCAGAACAGTAATTCAAACTGGTTGAAAGCTCTGACTGTCAAAATGTATTTTTAATTTCATCCATCTTCTTACTACTTTATCCAGTACAGGGTTGCGGAGAAGCCAGAGCCTGTCCTGGCAGGCAACAGGCACAAGGCAGGATACACTGAGGACGGAACGCCAGTTCATTGCAGGGCACAAACTGTACAGACACAAACACCAACACACACACACTCTTACTAGGGCCAGTTTTCCCAGAAGCCATTTCACCTTCCAGTATGTTTTTGGACTGTGGAAGGAAATACGGGGAGAACATACAAACTTCACACAGATAGTGTAGCTGAGCTAGTTTGGACACGGTGACGTCATCGCCCTCCCTGCGCGTAGCAGGGACCTCAGCTGCCTGGGCTGGGGGAGGTCTCCTTTAGCTCATTGTTGCTGTATGCTGCAGATCCGGGTTCGCGCCCCATGTGTTGAGGGACGAAACGGACGGCGGAGAGCACGAGCCCGCGCGAACCGCGACGGTCACAATAGCACCCCATGTGCATAACTAAACCCAGGGTTCCAGCTGCTAAATTATTTTAGCATACATAATTTAGGGTAGTAACCGTTGTTAGTAACATCTTTACAACAAACCTTCAGATTTTTGACTGCAATGATCCAGTAAATTCTATTTCCAATTTGGACATTTATGTTTGATGAAATATCTTCATAATTGTACATGAATAGACCTCTCTTAGTTTTAACTGTAGAAATGTGCTATTACAGATGTAAATGAACCTTTTCTTTGTATTAAACAAGGCATAATTGTTAAAATTTTACACATTTTTAACAAGTTCAGAATGGGAATTCCCCATAAAAGAGGCTAGACAAAACTGTGAAAAAGCCTTTTGTGAATACCCAATATTATATCACAGTATGCAAAAACAAAATACAAGGCAAAATATAAAGTTTAATATAGCCAACAAATATCGCCAGCAGCCATATCACCCTGCAACTCACAACTGGCACCCCCCTGAAGCTAAGCAGGTGTGAGCCTGGGTGGTACCTGGCAAGGAGACCTCTTGGGAAAACCTAAGGTTGCTGCAGAAAGAGGAGCCAGTAGGGGAGACTCACCCTGTGGTCTGTGTGGGTCCTAATGCCCCAGTATAGTAATGGGGACACTATTCTGTAAAAGGGCACTGTCCTTTGGATTAGATGTAAAACCGAGGTCCTGACTCTCTGTGGCCATAAAAAATCACAGGGTATCTCTTGAAAAGAGTAGGGGTGTTATCCTGGCTAAATTTCCCATTGGCCTTTATCAACGATGGCCTCCTAATAATCCCCATTTTTAAATTGGACTCATCACTTTGTTCTCCTCCCCACTGAGAGCTGGTGTGTGGTGAGCGTTCTGGCGCACTATAACTGCCTTTACATTTTCTAGGTGGGGCTGCAAACTGGTGGTGGTGGAGGGGAGTCTCCATTACCTGTGAAGCACTTTGAGTGGAGTGTCCAGAAGAGTGCTATATGAGTGTAAGGAATTATTATTATTAAAGTTTGATCAACAGAGATAGACGGTTAATGGTAAATATGTTGGAAGTTTTAATACTTGGACTTCATACCCTAAGTTAAACATTCCCATTAGTTTAATTATTGTTCTAAATATGTGGGGTAGTGGTACATTCCTGTTGGACATCACCATGAAAACCAAAATAGTTCGAATAATTAGGGTGTTTCACAAGAGTTCAGGTTAAATACACCTGTCTCTGGGAGGTCCCACAGCTGATTAGTAGAGTTTCATGAAGACAAAAACACATTCAAAGCAAATCCAGGTTAGGGTTTTTTTAAAAACATCAATCAGGGGAAGGGTATAGGCAATCGCCATCTGCGGTCAAGTAGCTGACAGTATTGATGTAGAGAGCTATAAGATCAACAAGTTTTGGAGGTAACCACAAATTTAACAGAAGCAGCTAGATGACAGCCACTGCTGTCAACAGAGCCAAATGCCACTTTCAGTTTGACATATGTAATCCTAATGCAAGAAATTAAATTCCCTTCTGGTTTGCAACAAATTCAATGTTCTGATGCAATCAGCTGTTGACATACGTGGCACATAATCAGTCTGCTCTGAGAGGCATGTTTGAAGCAGCTCTGGTTTCATCCTTGTGAGCATTGTGATGCTATAATAAAAAAAAGGTGCCAGCCGTCAGATGAGATGTAAAACTGAGGTCCTGACTCTCTGTGGTCATTACAAATCCCAGGGTGTTTCTCAAAACGAGTAGGGGTGTAACCGCGGTGTCCTCGTCAGATTTCCCTCTGGCTTTTACCAATCATGGCTTCCTAATAATCCCCAAATATGAATTAGCTTCATCACTCTGTTCTCCTCCCGACTGCTAGCTGGTCGTGGAGAGCGTACTCGTGCACTCTGGCTGCCGTCGCTCTTCATCCAGGTTCGGTGAAGCACATTGGTGGTGGTGGAGGAGAGTATTCATTGCCTGTAAAGCTCTTTGAATGGAGTGTCTAGAAAAGCCCTATATAAGTGTCAGGACTTAGTGTCAGGGAATGATTTTTATTATTGCAAAATACCATTTTCTGAAAAGCAGGTGTCTGTGTCTGCCCAAGAGATGGCACCACTTACCTAGTGGAAGGCTCTCCCAAATTCTATAACAGTCATTGTAGCTGCCTAGACAGATTCCTGTTGCTCACACTGTTCACACAGATATGCTGCACAAATCTGGCACAACACATCATCATAGAAGTCTGTTCTCAACTGACATATCTGGTTAAAGAAAGGATTATCAGCATCATTACCGACACAGAATTGACATCAACTGAATATGATTTCCATATTGTACAGTATTAGATAATCACTAGTCTCTGATGAATTCTAACAGTCTGTGAAGATGTAGAACAGGCCATTAAAAAACAAATATGTACTGTAAATGAAGACTGATACTGTATAATCATGGTACTGTTAAAGTCGCATGGATAATCATTTTTGAAATGGTTTGTAACACTGCTAAGGTGTATGTTGAAAGTGATGTGCAAATTGAGGAATTTGGATTGGTAATATCCAAAAATTGTAGCTACCTGCAGATGTTAGCCACATATCTGGCCTGCTGATCTGCAGATTGAGAAAAGATGTTAATACCCCTTCAAATTCAGTTTTACTATGCGAGGTAAACTTAAAAATGTTTTTTGCCCTACATTAATGTCTTGTCTGGATTTTCCTAAAAATTCATAATGATGATACACGACAATGTGTGAAATTATGCATTATGTGAATTATCTGTTTGTGTTGACATAGTAACAAAAGACTTTGTGTGTGTGGCAGGAGATATACTGTAAATGTTATTCCACCAGAATCTCTAAAATAAAAAAGAAACATTCCTAAGATTGTTGAAAAGTTATCTTTACACATTTGCCTGTTAAATAAATTGAGTTATGAATAACTAAAAAACAATTGCAAAGTGTACTTTCTAATGGACTTAATACATGAAAATGAAAAATATACAAATACCTGCCTCCCTAAAAACATAAAATGGACATAAGACTGTATTTGTTTTCTCCTTTCATTGCAAAATTAAGAAACATCTTATAAGAAAACACTTACAAAACATGGGGCTACAGAAAGCAGAAACACAACAATATGCTGCATTGCAAAACATCTGCACATTTTTGCAGTTTCAGAGAATACTGTCATGCTGGTTCCACAATTGTAATTTTTTAAACGTTTTTATCATGATTTAGCTGGACTTAGCTCTAATCTGCCTTTTATCACTTCATATCAGTAATTAAACTCTTAGAGGTGTACAGTGATAAATATCAAAACAGATACAATACTATGCAAATTTGTTTCAGGAAAGAACACAATGTAATTAGTCATCCCAGTCATAGGTGGTATGAACACAAAAATAGCCATTAACTTTACTTATATACTGAGAAGCATTCAAAATGCAACAAATGAGCATAGGAACCAATGGCATATGCCACGTTTTTAACGCTTCTCAATATATATCCATATTTCAATTATGTATTTATATATAAGATGCAAAACCTTTTTAACAACCCTTACTTTTCAGGGTACATAATAATAAAGTGTATATGTGTACATACGTTTTCAGCTTCCTTTCTTTTTCGTTGCTCCGTAGTCATGGATATTTAAATTAAATCTCTGAACCATAAAGCTAGTTTTCGAACAAAGCTTGGCTCCACTCTTAGCCTAAAGCTCCTGTGTGTCGGACGCGTCTGCATCATCTTGAGTCTGCTTAAAAGCTGAACAGTCTGCAGTTGAGAAGTCAGTACTACCCAGTTCCTGGCTGTGTTCAAAGGCTTCTGTATTTTCTGAATCGGTGACCTCTGAATCCGAGCTGGGTATTCCCATGCGCTCAGCACCACCAGTTTCACTTTTTTCTTCCATCTGATCCTTGGCTGTTGACGTGAAACTACAGATTAGGTTGGACGACCGTCCCGAGAAATCCCCATCGTTCAACTTCAGCACCTCTATGCCTGTAGATAAAGACCACAGTTTGCAACTATAAAGTACTGCACAAAAATAAATACAAAACAAAAACCAAATGTTGCAAAAACGTATGCAACAAACCTGAGCTCTCCTGTCCTTCTTTCTTCTCAGACAAGAAAGTTCTTTGCATCATCAGCTTCTTCGCTGTGTGACACTTGTATTTTAGTTGGGGTTTCTCTTCCGATTCTGTGTCTATAAAATCAGAATGTGAGTGATAGCTTTGCTTTGAAAAGTGGTCACCAAGCATTTTCCTGGTTCCAGTGTTTACTGAAACATATACAGATTCAGTATCTGCCGCAAGCCTTAGAGAATGCTTTTCTGCAGACATCTAGTAAAATTCCAACACTATACAAAACACAAAATAAAAAGGTTTTAAGAACTGATGATCTTGCTTTATAATATTGTATGCATTTCATTACAACTTTTACTTGAAGTCTGTGGGAGTATGGAACAAGCTACCCAGCCGTGGGTTGACACCTAATACTTTCCTCTCCTTTCTTATGTTCATACATATGGACATACGCACACTAAGATTTTTAGATAAATTTAAAATGTAAAGTGCTAAGTTCGTACTGTCTGGCTTCCATACATATCCATTAACTTACAATAAGCAATTCAAAAACAGAAACTGCATCAGAGTACTTCTATAAATCCCCAGGAAAGTTAGGCTGCTAACAAATATTTTCCTTTGTTATTGACATACTTAGAAATAAAACGTACCTTGGCCATTTTTTTCTTCAAATATAACACAGGACCCCAAAGCATCTATTACAAATAAATGTATAGGTTAATACATGCAATATGTCACGTCCTTTAGTGTCCATAAATAGAAAACATTGTAAATTAAGAATACAATAACTTTGGCAATTATTCCTCTCTCAAAACAGTTAAAATAACATCCTGCTAAAGAAAAAACTACATTCAGTGTGACAAACACAATCATACTAAATGACAAAATGGTAATTAGATTACAATGTTGTTTTTGTCAACCTTATTTGCACCTGGTGAAGAGCTACAAAATTAAATGGCTAAGGAATAAATACAATGATTACAAGCATGCAGCACAGAGATACTCCAATACATACCAAATAAAAAAAAAAACTTACCTTCATACTTTCCAGCAAACACATATCTTCCCACTTGAATTATAGGCTGCTCACTATCGATTCCCTTAAATTTATAGAAGAAAAAATATTCTATCCATATATAAAAAAAGGCACAACTAGACTGACAAACAACACCAACAGTACATTACTGTACAGTATCTCATATAATATTCAGCCCCCATCCAATGGTTTTGTCGAATTACAAGCTATGTTACACTTGAAATATAAGCTACGTAATTGCAAGAGATTTTATTTCTAAGTATGTCAATGTATACATTTATTTTTGGGGAAAAGAAACACAGACAGGTTCACAGGCTCAGGAGATGGTGAATAGGCTCATGGGAATGTTGCCAATGAAGTATTCAATGTTAAATCCCCATGTAACTTCACAGAGAGATCTCAAACTCAATACCTCAAGGGCATAGTGTCTTCTGGTTTTTGTTCCCAGTTACACGGCTCTGAGGTGATTTCTAGGTAACTGTGCCTTTAATGAAGTGAATGTCTTGACCAAAGCAGTTAAAATAAACATGGTATTATCCTGCCTCATTCCTTTCAACATAAGGTTATCTTATTACATTCATTTATATGTCTAAAAACCCTCAGGTATTGAATAAGTCCTTGAAGAATCAATAATACACTTACCACTATTTTGCAGTTACCCTTGCATTTTGTTAAGAAGTCTGAATTAATAACTCCTGAGAGTTCAACCACAACAAGCTGGTCCTAAATACAAGAGTAGAAAACATTTTGAAAGAGTGTTAAATAATGGGCTGAAAATTAAAATTTGATCTGTAAAAATCTAAACATCAATACACTTTACAAAAAGCAAATTAACATTACCTACCAATAAAAAATACTAGATAAATGGCAGACCACTTTAGTGTAATTTAAATTTCCTCACAACTGTCTTTTACTATACACCACGATCGTAACGACTTCTTTAAAAAAATCTAATTGAACTAGATTCAACATTTAGTAAATGTGTCCTAATGAAATAATAAATAAATTCCCACAAACCTCTTCCTCCCAGTCTCCATCCATGACAGCAATATTACTACTTTTCTTTAATCTAAGAGTACCGTGGAAAAAAATTAAACGGGAGACGCCATCTTCGCTCAGTACCAATAGACATAGAAATCAACTTCAGAACAATCGTCAGCGATCGATTTAGACTGTGAAAATAAAAGGAAATTGAAAGACTCAAGCAAATGAAAACGGATTCATTGATTTCATTGGGTTAAATGAGAATGCTTAATCCCTGAAATAATTCACTTTAAAAGGGTCCGAAAAAATTAACAGCATCTGCAAAAAAGATTAAATATAAATAACTCCCATCTTAAAGTGTCTTTTTTTTACATTTTACCATGTTGTCTGGTGATTTGTTATACTTCTACTGAACCCACTAAAAATGTTTTTTTTTCTGATTTTTGAGATAATATTCTACCAGATGTTTTCGTCCTTTGCTTATAATGCAATATTTTTGTTGTTTCTGAAATGATTCCTCAAAAAAAGATAAAACAAGGTAAATAATAAAAATTCTTTGCCAACATTAAAACATTTTATTTCTTAATGATTTTATTGTTTTTACTCAAAATACAAATTCCATTCTTGATTTGTTGAGACTACATCATTTTTCTCTTAATAATAAAATAATAATTGCTTACACACTTTTCTGGACACTCCACTGAAAGCACTTTACAGATAATGGGGACTCCCCTCCACCACCACTGATGTCCAGCCCCACCTGGATGATGCGATGGCACAGTGCATCAGTACACTTAACGACACACCAGCTATCAATGGGGAGGAGAACAGAATTTGTAATGAAGATAATTCATTAATGGGGATTATTAGTCCAAGATTAGAAAAGGCCAATGGGAATTGTGGTCATGATGCTAAGGTAACACCCCTGCCCTTTTCTAGAAACACCCCGGTATTTTTAATGACCACAGAGAGTCAGGACCTTGGTTTTATGTTTCATCCTTTTAAAATATAGTGTCCCCATCACTATACTGGGGCATTAGGAACCACACAGACTGCAGGGTGAGGACTTCTCTACTGGCCCCACAAACACCTCTTCCAGCAGCAAACTTAGCTTTCCCTGGAGGTCTCCCATTAAGGTACTGGTCAGGCTCAAGCATGCTTAGCTCCAGTGGGTTGCCAGTTGTGAGATACAGGGTGATATACAGGAATGCTAATTATACCCTCCTCCTAGGAAAGCAGTGGCTAGCGACACCAATTTTATTTTTGTACCTGACCTCTTAGGCTGTTCCACAGTTCTACCTTAGCAGCTATTACTAAGCAGTTCAGAGAACACACTAAACAACATCCTAGAAAGACCTACTGTTGTGTGTGCGGTCTAGCTCCTGAAACACAGTGGAGCCACTAACCAGCTGTGAGCACTGTCCAACTGGTACTAAATGTTAAATTGATACTCCATAATTCATATAACATATTAATTCAATTCAATTAAGTTCAAAATACTTTATTCATCCCCATGGGGCAATTTAAGCAGCAAGCTTTACAATATACAACCCAAGACAGAAACAAATACAAAAAACATTGCTAAGAAAAAATATACATACATATAACAGCAAACAGACCATAGAAGTGTTTGAAAATAACAGTGTGTAGTATTTGGGAAGGTATTAGTACATGCACATTTGTATGTGGGGGAGGGGGGCTCTGTCCAATAGACATAATCTTGATAAGACTTCTTTACAGTCATTCACATCAGTTATCATGAAGTGCTTCGAGCGGTTGGTCAAAGCATACATCACCTCCTCACTGCCTGACACCCTAGACTCACTGCAATTTGCATACCGCCAGAACAGGTCGACAGAAGATGCTATTGCCACTGCCCTCCATACTGCCCTCTTACACCTGGATAAGAAAGGAACATATGTGAGAATGCTGTTTGTTGATTACAGCTCAGCATTCAATACCATAGTGCCCTCAAAGCTCCTCATCAAGCTCCAGGACCTGGGACTGAACACCTCCCTCTGTAATTGGATCCTGGACTTCTTGACGGAATGCCCGCAGGTGGTGAAGGTGGGCACCAACATATCCTCTACCCTGACTCTAAACACTGGAGCCCCCCAAGGCTGCGTGCTTAGTCCTGTCCTCTACTCCTTATTCACCCATGACTGTGTCACCAGGCATAACTCAAACTCCATCATCAAGTTTGCGGACAATACAACAGTCATTTGCCTGATCACAGATGGTGAGGAGTCTGCATACAGGGAGGAGGTTGAAACGCTGGCAGTATGGTGCCAGGAGAACAACCTCTCTCTGAACATCAGTAAGACTAAGGAGATGATTGTGGACTATAGGAAACATCAGGGTGGAGACCACACACCTATTCACATCAATGGGACTGCAGTAGAGAGGGTCAGCAGCTTTAAGTTCCTGGGAGTTAACATCTCAGAGGATTTAACCTGGACCCACCACACCAACACCGTGGTCAAGACAGCACGGCAGCGCCTGTTCTTTCTCTGCAGGCTAAAGAAGTTCGGCATGCCATCACATATCCAGGCCAACTTCTACAGGTGCACTATTGAGAGCATCCTGACTGGTTGCATCACTGCCTGGTATGGGAGCTGCTCCACACGGGATCGCAAAGTATTGCAGAGGGTGGTGAAGTCAGCGCAGCTTATCACCAGCTGTGAGCTACCAAGCATCCAGGAGATCTACTCAGCTAGATGTCTGAAGAAGGCCAGGTCCATTCTCAAGAACCCCAGTCATCCCAGTCACAAACTGTTTTCCCTCCTACCGTCCGGTAAATGGTACCAAAGCATTCGGTCCAAGTCCAACAGACTATGGAACAGCTTCTACTTCCAGGCAATAAGACTCCTAAATAGCCAACCTGTAGCTTCCTTAGCAAATCACCTGTAATGGCTACATGGACACACAATTCTCACTATATTCAGAATAACTGCACTAAATGTATATATTGCATACACCATGGACACATAACAGCTCTACTCACATTGAGTTTTATTCCATTTAAAAAATGTAACCTAAATTTTGTGATTTTTGTGTTTTTGTGAATTTTTGTGATTTTTGTGATTCTTGTAATTTTTGTGAGGTCCGAGAAAAAGACATTTCATTTCCAGCAACTACTGCTGCACGCCGTATTGTTGTGCATTTAATAAATAAACTTTGATTTGATTTGATTTGATTTTGTTCAAGCCTGATGGCCTCTGGTATGAAGCTAAATTAGAATAACTAGCCTGAGAAGTTGTAACGTTTTACAGCATTGCAGTGTGTCCCATTGAGACTTTTCACAACAACAGTGCTAGTGCTAAAAGAGTGAAAAATGCTCAGAACCTACCAAGGAGATTGTATGCAAAACACATTTGCGTATTAGACATTGCCAGCAGTCAGCAGCTACAGTATATCAACCTGCAGCTCTCAACTGGCTACCCACTGAAGCTAAGCGGGTTGGGTCCAGTCAGTACCTGGAAGGGAGACCTCCTGGGAAGATATGGTTTCTGCTGGAAGAGGTGTTAGTGGGACCAGCAGGGGGCACCCACCCCATGGTCTGTATGGGTCCAAATGCCCCAGTATAGTGGTGGGCACCCACTATCTTTCAGATGAGACATTAAACCGAGGTCCTGAGTCTCACTGGTCATTAAAGATCCCTGGGCATTAATCGATAAGAGTAGGGAGTTATCCCGGTGTCTAGGCCAAATTTCCCCCCTCGGCCTTTGCCGTGGCCTCCAAATTGTCCCCATCACGGGGCAAGTGCGATGGACTTGCGTCCGGTCCAGGGTGTACCCTGTCTTGCGCTCGTTGCTTGCTGGGTAGGCTCCAGCTTCCCATAACACCGTATGGTATAAAGTGGTTTGATTATTGACATGACATTACATTCAGGTGGGTAGCTGCGTCAGCATACATAGGCTGCAAAGGAACAAGTAATAGGTTTATTCCATGCTGAAAAAAAGACCTGAAGAAGGCTCCACGGCCTAAACGTTGTGTTTTCTTTCTTTTTTTTTTCAGCATGGAATAAATCTATTACTTGTTCCATGACATTACATTGCCAGTATCATGCTATCAACGGGCTTGATTCTCTAGTTAGGCTTCTGCCTAATAACTTTATACTTTCATTGATATTATTGGTGGCTGCTTGGTTGTTTTGAAAGCAAGCTGATTTCTCAGTAACAAATTTCGAAGCACGCTGTGCTTTGTCATATTAAGCTGTTTGTCAATATTCTGTTGAAGGCTGGTGCTGCCTTACGAGGAAAAAAGTGTCATACAATTTTTGAAAAGAAGACAATGAAGAGCTGTGGATGATCTGCTTTACATGAACATTTAACACCTACTGTACTGTATGTGTCATCCATTAAACTTTCATGCTACTTATCCGATTTCCTACTTCTGGAATTAGATGGTTGGAGTGGAAAAAGATGAGGACATTGCAGAAAACTTTGCTGAATTTGTTCTACAATTCTTTTTTCTCTGTCAGTAACTAAATGAAGGGCATGTATTTTGTCATCATTTAAGTATCGTAAAATCTCCCTCTCAAAGTCTCTGTGATACCTCTTGAATTTTCCTTCATGCAGAATGCAGCATATGAAACACTGGATCCCCAATCAATATTACATTGCGAATCATAAAAAGTAGAAATTAAGAATAAATCTGGTATCATATGACATCAGCTGTGGACGAAACAGATTATTTATACTCATGTCAATGAAGGAACAAGAATGAAAAAAGATATTTGTGAAATATAATGTTATGCACATAGTCTTTCAAATACACTGCTAATTCACACAAACTGAAGATTGTATTATTGGAGAAGTCCTGTTTTTTGTTTCTTTGTAGACATTTTGTCACTTTCCAGAGGTGATCTACAGCAATATGGTTATCAGAGCCAGTTTTAGGCTCTGTACTGAGTACTTTTATTTCCTAATATATGATATTTACAAGCAAAGGTACCTATGGTTTTAATATTACGCTGGGCAAACGTCCCGAGATCGAATTCTTCCGCGACGGGGGTACCTTTAAAGCGGAGACGACGGCACCGAAAATTTTTGGCGCGCCCTCTCTTTAAAGCCCTGGCCAAATACGAAGACAGTACGTACAGTTATAATTCAAACGGAATTAAAAACTACACATCCCAGTTACCATGGTGGTGCTTGTGATCATTGCGTTTAACCAACGAAACAGGGCGAAAAATCAGTCACATGACTTTGGGGCAGAGTTTCGAAAGCTTAACCTATCAGCAACAAAGCGAAATTTACACGATAGGCTACCTCAAACTGTCAGTTACACGACTGTGTATGTCGCTTAAGCCACTCCTATTTGGCATTTTAGTTATGGAGGCGAGAAAACGCCCCCCCCCCCCCCCCTTCTGGGTGCCTGATTTGCCGCCATGTTTAACCGTCCGTGTCCGAATCGCAGTAGCTACGCGTATGAAATAAAGTTCATCCCAGCTACAAAACATATATATTTTTGTGGTAAGAGGGCGCAAAACATCAGTATTTACTGCTATTAATTACTGTACGATTTATAGTTGAAATCTGAGCCTAGATATAAAGTTAAAATCTCGACAAAGCAATGTAGGAAATACAGAGAAAAGAAATCCTTTCTGACATCTAAAATCAGTTTCGATCAAGGTCTCTAAAACGAACAAGAAAAAGAGGATTTTCGGAGGGCAATTACGCTGTGTTTATATAGGATAAGTGATCTATGAGCAATCTAATTTCTTGTTCGTTTAAAACAGTGAAATGTCAGCAGCAAAAGATCGCACCAGAAACAGCACTCTCTCTGCCTGTCATAGACGTTCAGGAAAGGCTGAATGAAGTCATGTTAAGAACAATAATTCGGTGATCAATAATAACAGTTGTAGGACAAGAAACAAAAGATAATGAAAACTTCTTTAGGCTAAAACTCAAGTTCATTCTACAAATTAAGGCAAATGAAAATTCAGGATGTTAAAGTGCTAGAGGTGTAAAAAATACAAAAATGCACATGAGTAAAAAGTTTTAGAAATGGAGCAGGTGTTGCTTTGAAATAAGCAAACAGAAAAAAAGCCATGACTAAAGTGCAGAAGAGGGATGCAGGAACACTTGCTTAGATATACAAAAAAAATCACAAAAAGGTGTATGTTACAAAAGAACATGCAAACATGTTCATCATGTACATCAATTTCCCTTCACGATCAATAAAGTCTTATCTATAAACATGAAACAGAGTGAGGAATCAGAAAATTAGCATGCATAAAAAACAGCAATTCTGTCAATAAGCCCTAAATGAATTAATAGCAACCATGGTTTCATGGAGGGCTTCTCAGATAGTTGGGCATTCAGGTAGATTGCCAGGTGAAAGGATTTGTAAACATACTTTGTTAAAGCAAGTCAGTTTTTTCTGCAACACATAAAAGACATTTTTCCAAGAAAGTTTAGCCTTTGTCACTAATGAAACCACTAAATAAAGACATAAATATAGAAATCTTAAGATTTTGTTATTCAATGTTGGTAGCAGGATGAACTGTGCTAAGTGTATATTTTGTCGCAGCTTTGCTGCAAGATGTTAACAGTGAAAAAAGGTATTTAGAAATGAGTTATTTCAAGAAGAAAATGTTCAGAATAATTGCAAATCTAGCAGGATAGAGAAAGCACAGAAAACAGGCAGTTAGATTGATCAGATTAGTATGAAAAGTTATTTAGCAAAGGGAATGAGAAGAGTGACAAACTAGTATGCTTTAGATCTTTTTATCTGGACCAGGGAAAACTGATCATGTTTCTCTATAACAATAATAAAAAACTTTATTTGATATATCAACATTAAAGGTGGCATCTCAAAGCAATACAGTAGATGTAAAAACAGATAAAAGGACCACAGATTACAAAGTAAATACATATAAGAAAGACAAGCAGTTAGAGGTGCTACCAAAATTAGAAAATGAAGCAGATACAGACACTAAGTCTTCTGAAAAGAAAGGTTCTGAGGTTAGATTTAAATGCACTCAGGGTACGTGACTGATATCACTGGGAATACAAATTGAGAGCTCTGGGGTGCAGCTAGAGAAGACCCTGTCACCCACAGAATGTAGATGTTCTTGAGGACAGCTAGAAGACCAGAGTCAGACGGACAAAGGTGGGGAGTAGACAGATAATAAGCCATATACTGTAGGTACTGAATGAGGATGAGGATTTTGAAGTTGACTCGAAACCTGATAGGTAACCAATGCAAGGACTTGAAAACAGGTGTAATGCATCCCTGATAGGATTCTCGCTGTCATATTCTGAACATATTGAAGATTGCTCAGTGTGGATTTAATTTCCCCAGTGAACAGGATGTGCATTTATTAATTCTAGAAAAAAAAGCCTTTCTTGATTTCTCTAGTTCTTAGTTTCACTAGTTCCCTTTAAAATAAACTATTATGCCACAATGCAGAGTATTATATGGACAGTATTTACACATGATATTGTGATTTAAAGAAATGAACACAAGCAGCTTTTCGAGATTTAAGTGTTGGCTGAGTTATTGCAGGATAAAAAACTAGAGATGTTGGTAAGAAGATAATTTTGGGATAGCTGAGGAATACACTGATAACAAGAACACTTCCTAATGGGGTTAGGCATACTTTTGATGAAGATGATGAAGTTAACAGACTGTATGTTTACATAGATACTGAAATGAGGATTGTATTTTAGATTTTGTGTAGTTGCTAGCATTGAACTGTGTGTTGGATGCACATGAATTGAAGGAATGGGCAAACATCGCTGATGCGGATCCACAGAGCCAGCATATTAAGATGTTTATAATTAGAGGCAATTTGTTTAAATAACTAGGTATGGATACTGATGTGCAAGAGAGGTGGAAAGGCTGTTTACTTAAGCCAGCAATATAAAATATTTTATTCTCAGTGAGATGCTGCCATTTCATAGTGGGTTTCTAACACTGAGTATAGTTCAATCCACACAGTGCCTTTACTTCCATCCATTTCTAATCTCTTTATCCAGTACAGAGGATTAGGAGCCTATCCCAGTAAGCAACGGACACAAGGCAGAATACACCCTGGACATAGCGCCAGTCCATCACAGGACAGACAGACACAAACACACACACACCAGGGCCAGTTTTCCCATAAACCAATTAACTTACCAGTATGTTTTGGAGTGCGAGAGGGAGTCATATCACACATATGGAGAAAAACCATGTAACCCAGAGAGAACATGCAAACCCCACACACACAGGATGGCAGGAATTGAATCTAGGACCCCAGTGCTCCAAGATAGCAATGCTAACCACTTTGCCACCATTATAAATGGATGGATATCTTAGTTATCTTTCTAGTTCACAGGTTTGCATGCATAATTTAATTTTGAAAGGCGCTGAGACATCAGGTACTACTGTTGTATTTATGAAAAAGAAACAAAACAAAAAGCATACTAACAACTGTGCCATCCTACTCTTTAGTTAATACATTTTATTATTTATAAACAGTTAACATTGTTAGCAAAATATTTTGAATTATATTTAATTAGTCAGATTTAATGTATATTTGAACAATGAAAATATATTTTTACAAGATGCGGGGGAAAGTGCAACAACTTATTACAGTGCTAAATTTAATATTGATTGCTAATAGTTTATGCTAACACCTAACTTTCTTAATTAGGTGTAATTAAAACAGTGAACTAAGTGTAACATACCATTCAGAAATACAATCGAGAATAGTTTTGTGGTGTTTGTATGGATGAAACGTTTCTAAAATGTATAACGTAACAAATTTAAAGACGATTAAATTCTGTAATCTTTCCACTTGTAATGTCATTAGACAGAACAAGAAGTTTCTGCTTTGTCTAAGGATGGTATCAAAAAGTAGTCTAGGTGGTGAGAAAGCTGTGCTTAATGATAATTAAGTGACTTAAAAGTAAAAAGAGATGCTTCATATTGCTTGATTAATTTTAAAAACTAAGTTATAAATGCAGACGCGATCGCTGCCATAAGCGCTCCAGGCAGTAGAACGTTCGTTCTGTGCTGCTGCGCTCCGCGCCTCCTCCATCTCTCGGTGCCGCGCCCCTCTCTGACGGAGCGCAGTGGGCGGTACGCTATTTTCAGAGCCTCTGATTGGGAAAAAAAGACCTGCTGATGAGTTTCACACACCAGGAAGAGAAAAGAATGGGATTTTTTCTCTTCGAAACGTGTGTTGTCTTTATGAAATTCGTGTATTTTAAACGTTTAATTAAGAAGTAAAAACCTTACAGCGTACACAGAGATTCTGAGCTGATCACGAGGAAGAAAAATCACCCATTTTTCGCGCATAAAAAGTGGTTTTTAACTCTCGTAACCCATTTTTATAGGTTTTAAAGTCGTGCAATGTCTAAGTTAAGCAGGAACACATCATTATATCTCATTTTTTATTTCTTTTTAAAAAAATTTAAAAATCGTTTGCCCAGCCTATTAATATTAAGTACTGTATATATTATTGTCATAAGATAAACTGAAAGTAGTCTCATATACTGAAGTTAAAGAACAGGAAGTTTTTCTTTCTATTTGAACATCTCCCAAAAAGGTTTTGTGAAGTGTTCAATGCTTAAGCATAATCTGTAGAACAAAGGTTACTAATATTTTGATCATACAGAGCTACTAATATTATACAGCAAATCTGATTATACAGCAATTTTTTTCCCTCAGAATGTCAGTTTATATTTTTGTGAGCAGATGACTTCCTGATGTTGACACACTGAATGACTTGTAGAAATCTCCCCTCTTCTGTAAAACTCTGCTAAACCTGGCCTTGTGGCGCTGTGTGGCTCTGGCCCTGCTAGTGATCATGATCAAATCCTGGCACAGGCATATAGTAGCCGCTCTCATCACATTGGTTTTTCCCAGTTTTTCATATGTTCTCATTTCAAAGTAAATCATAAAGATGTCTATTTTGAAGACTTTGGGTGAAAATAATTTTGATGAACTAATTAAGATGGCAAATCCTTGACAAAAATAAATAAGAATGAACCAATACACAAGTGAAACAAGCTTACTTGTATGGCTTTACAGAAGCACGTATGATAATATTTTACATATGAACAGAAAGATCACAAAAACATGCAAAAAATGGATAGTTAACAGCTAACAAAAACTGTTCCTTCATAAAATGATAAAATGTCTGATTACCCGGTGTCAAGGTGCAGGCAGGCTAAGCTTTTATATCCCACCATCAGCTAGGCTACTTTTTTTAAGACAATATTGCAATTACACATTCACAAAGTTATCAAAAAATGACAATACAACAGCAAAAAAGAATAGTTCAAGACCTTCACAAGCACACATTTAAAAAAAATACATTTTGAGATTGTAAATTACTAAACAAGCATAGCTTTATACATTATACAGTAGCTATAATTGCTCTAGTTATAATTAAACTAATTCAACTCATACATACTCATACAATTCAAAGTTAATGATTATTTTTAAAACATTAGATGACTTTTATTCGATTATTTGTTTATGACTGTACTGTACAAAACTTCATCATTTTTTCTTATATGTGTCTTCTTAGTACTAATTTGTACTGTTGAATATGAAACAAAATCTTCTTCCTAGAAAAAACATTTTATTAGCATGGCAGGCATTTTTTATGTAACTACTGACATGAACATTACAGTAACTCCTGGACACAGAAGCCTGTATACATGTACTTTAATCTTAATTATTATTATAATTGTATTTTTTTTTTACCAATTTCAGCTTTTATTCACATTTTATTCTTGCTATCAAAACTAAAGTCTAGCATATTTTTCATTTTCCTTCAAGTGAGTGGCACGAGAATTTAAATATAGCTAAAATGTAAAATACCTTTTTTTAACTGGTCAGCATTTGATGTGTTTCTTAAAGACAAAACAAAGCAAAATAAAATAAATGAAAGGAAAATAAATGTATACATACCTCATTTCCATTGGTTTCTGTTGTGTTCATTTTGCCTTCAAAGTAAATAAATTATTGTAAACAAAAATGAAAAAACTGATCTTGACTGTAAATTAGAGCAGAAATGAAGTGGCGATAATAGTATAATCAGTTGATTCATTAAATTAGAATATAATTATTTTCTCCCTAGGACCAATTCTGAACATCTCAATGCCTTTTTTTATAATACTTACATCTGATCAATTGTGCAGTACTTTATACAATAATAATTCCTTACACTTATATAACGTTTGTCTGGACACTCCACTCAAAGCGCTTTACTGGTAATGGTGACTCCCTTCCACCACCACCAATGTGCAGCCCCCACCTGGATGATGTGCCAGTACTCTCACCACACACCAGTAATCAGTGGGGAGGAGAACAGAGTGATGAAGACAAGTCATAGATGGGGATTATTAGGAGGCCATGATTAGTAAAGGCCAGGGACAAATTTGGCCAGGACACCAGGGTAACACCTAGTCTTTTTGTGAAACGCCCTAGGATTTTTAAGAAAATAGAGAGTCAGGACCATGGTTTTACATCTCATCCAAAGAATAGCACCTTCTTACAGCGTAGTGGCCGCATCATTATAATGGGGCATTAGGACGCACACAGACCACAGGGTGAGCGCCCCCTGCTGGCCCCACTAACACCTCTTTCAGCAGCAACCTTGGTTTTCCCAAGAGGTCTCCCATCTAGGTATTGGCCAGGTTTACACCTGCTGAGCTTCAGTGGGTTGCCAGTTATGAGTTGCAGGGCGATATAGCTGCTGGGAAATTGGAACCATTATTTACCAAACACCTTCATTTAGCCTGCCAAGTGGCTCACTCAATAATGGTGTTTTCATGAGCTGAGATCAATGAATACATGTTCAATCCTGGCTCATGTTACTAGTGGATTATGACTGGGATTTCCCAATTGGTGTCACATACTATAGGTGACTTGGGTGGAAGTTGGATGGAAATAGTTGAGCAGAGCTCTTGGTTCCCAGTGGCCTAGCAGCCCCTGTTATCTCTCAGGCACTCACAGGCCTGTCCTGCTGTTGATCAGATAAGTAGCTGTGTTGCCTGTGATGTGTTAAAAGACTGGAGGCTTGAAGGCAGGCATATTGGAGTTGTCAGCCTGCACCTCCTCAATCACTACAGTGTGCAGTTGCAGGGTTCCCAACTGCAAGCCAAGACATGAAAAACACACATATGGCTATTTCACACTGGCTGGGCATAACAAAAAATTCTGTTTTATGTTGACATTCACACACCGAATTTGAGTAGAAATATGCTTTTTACTTTATGGAGTAATTTTATGAAATTAGCTTTGTGATTCCTTATGTTTGTTTTTAATGGAAATGCTTCAGATAAGAAAAAAAACATTCAAATGATGTGTAATTTATTTTTTTCATAAGACAAACTGGTTTAAAAATACAAAAAATATTTAAAGTATTTCACACATGTGCAGTAAATTCAGACTTTAAAAAGTATGTCAGATACTATTTTCCTTAAGAATATTTTTTCTAAAAAAACTGCTTTAGGGATTTTGTCTTGAAACATTCTATCACATGTTGGTACTGCATGCTCATTGCCTGCCTATTGCCTCCTTGACGCATACTAAGGTAATTATGTATCTGTTGTGGTGTTTATTGCTATAATAAATGTATCAATTTCCAGCTGATATTAGGAAGCTGGGGGGGGGGAGGGTAGTAAATTAAAATAAGTGGCTCATATTTTTTTTCTAAAGTATGAAAAAACAAACCAGAAAAAACCTTTGACAGAATTTTTTGTCTCCCTTTAAATTGCAGAAAACGTGTAAATAAATACTTAGACGTTATTGTGTATTTCAAACCATGATGTTCAGTTTTTCTTACCATGCCATGATAAACCATCCTTTTGCAGAGCATTCTGACTGAAATGAAATGTAAGGAAAAGCATAAAGTTAATGCTATATGTTCTGAAATACTGTCAAAAACAGAAAGAAGATTATGATGAAGGGCAACAAACAAACTGATATAATCAAACAGGAAATTGCTGCTGCATATGCATTTACTTTTGCACAGATGCACAGATGAGCCTGGGTCACGTCACTAGCCTGATGTAAATAGAATTCCCCAAGCAAGAGTGCAGAATTGCCAATGTGGCACCAAGGGTGATGATGGTTTAGTTAACTAGAGCTCTCTCTGCTCCAGGACAAACAGAAACTGTGATGTCCCCTGCCCGTTTATGTTAATGTCAGTGAGAGACATGCCACATAACAACATAATGCCCTTGAGGATTCTCAATACTCATTCTCCGTTGGATTCTATATTGTATCAGGTCCCTTCATAGACTTCTCTGTTAGAAAATAAAACTGTTCTTTCAGTCTGGCAGTGTAGGACATGCCCCTTTATCGATACTCTCTGTTTTCTATTTATTAATCAAATCTCAATCAAAACACAAACATTTTCCTGAATGCCTATCATTTATGTTCAATTTGTTTATTGTTTTTTCAGGGAAAAGAAAGCATATTACATGGTACTATATACAATAATGAATAAATGTGAACAATCATCATGAAAGAGTTGGATGAGGAGCTTTATATTAGCCTTCTGAAATATAGTATGCTCAGTGTTGTGATCCTTTACTGTTGTTGCTCTAAGAGACCTCTAAGAGATTGGTTAAGCTATCTTTTCTAAATCTGTACTGGCTATTCCCTAGGATGTTATTTCCATGTAGGTGAGCCTCTAGTTTAATTCTTACTATTGTTTCCTTTACCTTACATGTGATAGAAGTAAGAATTTTTGGTCATTAATTACTTGATTCAGTATTCTCACCTTATAATAAATGGACACTACATTAGCAATTCTCCAGTCCATTGATACTACCCCTGTCTTGAGTTGTGTCAATGGCTTTTTAGCCATCTGGATTGTATTCACTCTCCCAGTGACAGCGGCAGGAGCAGGGAGGTGTTTTTCAGAGTTCAAGCTGATTAAAACACACCTGAGGTCTCAGTGGACTCATGATGAGCATCAAACATACAGTGGGTTGACCGTTATCGCATGAAGATGTAATTAATGATTTTGCCTCCTGGAAATCTAGCCAAATCGATTTATAGAATGTTTTTTATAAAACATTCCCATATGCTCATCCTTACTGATCTCATCTCTCTTGTTATTGAGTAAACTAATTTCTTACTTAATTACATATTCATTTCTAGAATTCCTTTGGACAAAGGTTTCAATGCAGTTAGTTTAACTTATGATTTGCTATAATTTGTAAATAACAGAGATCCCATCTATCGTTATATATTGTTATTAATGCTCCTATTTATTACTTTCAGTGTTAAAATAGATGTTATCCTTGTAAAATTTGTGCTTTTTGTTCTTGATTCTTGTAACCTATTAATTCTGTGTTCTTCAAAGCTGGTTGATAGGTTTTCTAGTTATATAATTCATTTATTTAATTGTTCTAAATAGTAAAATAGTTTGGAGTGGGAGCTGATGATAGTAGTGTATGTGCTAATTACTTGCCCAGCTCAACCATACAATTTGTGTCATGTTTCTTGACTTAAATCTTTCTCTAAAAGCAAACAGGATCTGTGATGTGGTTTCACACCTTATTTTCTTGACCCTTGACCTGATTCACTGCTCATATACTTCAGGTCACTGGGTTTTGAATGACAGCTTGTAGAAGCTAGTGGCATTTTATCTCAGCATCAGCCCTGCAAGCAGTCTAGGATTTTTTTTTTTTTTGGGGGGGGGGTATTGGGCCATAGAGACACCAAATTGTGAATGTGTAATGAAAAAAATAAAACATCTACATTTAATTACATTTTTTAATTAGGAGATCTAACACTGCATAAAAATATTGTAAAAATATACTTGAAGCTTTAAAAAACAGAACAGGGCAGAGTCTCTCACATTTTGCTCTGCTGCTGATGCTATTTCTGCCAGTGTGACATCAGAAGTGTTTGTATTTCTAGCTAAATGTATCTAAATTTATAGTTCATTTTGTCTGCTACCTGCAAGTAATGCTCAGTGCTTGTCTACATTAAGTGACATCTGTCAGGTTTTTACCCAATGTTCAATACTGACTTTAATATTGTCTACACTGTTTTCCGATTCTCCTGTTTAACAATCATCTGTAGAATCATATTACTACGCCAAAACCTAGATCACTGATTTAAATTAACTGTAGTGGTACTAATTCAATTCACTCACCCTTTATTGTCACTCCATTAAACATCTCTGAACTGGAATGTACCTTTCTGATTGTACAATTAGTTTCCTTATGTTTCAAACATAATAACATAACCTCCCATCTTTCCTCTGCTTCATGTTACCCCTTTACAAGTCTTCCCTTATAAATGCCTAAAATAACATGAGATGGGTGCAGGACAAAACCTACAACATAAGGTCTTGACTGCAGCAGAGGCAGAACTGTCACAATCCCTTCACTGACTTTGTGAATACAAGCAGTAGAGAGTGCCAATAAAAATAAGATGAAGAGAGGCCAAGATCAAATAAGGTCAGGAGGGGGACTACAGTGGCTCTGATTCTAGAGTGAAAATCATATATTTCAACACCCAGATATCTGAAGTGTTTTGTCCAATGGTATGAAACACCACTCTTACAGAATAAGTAAAAAGTAAGGAACTAGTCACTAGTCATGTGCACCATTTCAATTCCTATTGATTTGAAATTTGAAATCTCTCTTGAAAAGCACTTCTTTGTTTGTAATTTTATTATACAATCTGTCATTGCAAGTAATTGTAATTGTAATTAAAAGCTGAAATGGTGGTCTGCATACTATGCCCTTTGAATGTTTCCAGAATTCTGAACCATACACAGTATATTCTGAAAAATTTAATTTTAATTCATCTAGTTTAAATGTTCCTGTGCCTGAATATTTTTTTTACCTCAGACTCTTCCATCTCTCCTGTCACTGTCGTACAGTGTTCATTCGTCAACTTTGGTCTTTGTTAGCCATATTTCTGTGATCTCATTTGCATCATAGTTGCCTACTGATGCATTCTATCTCACACATTTTTGCTTCTTATACTCTTATAATTTTGGCATAAGCGCTTATTGGTATAGTCAAATATACTTGACTGGTTTTAGACACAATTATGGCGTACAATCAAAAATCTGTGTGCTTCTTTTGGAACTGGACGGGACAGATCATTTTAATACAAGGCTGGTACAGTACCATCCGGACTGAGTCCTATGACAATAGGTTGGTGGCACTTTGCATTCATTCATGGTGCTGTCATCTAGTGTACCTCTTGGTATAGACAGCCTTGCACAATATGCTTCCTTTAACAACTGTTACCACATACCATGAATATCAAGTAACCACAACTTGCAAGAAACAGTTATTTATAAATTCTCGTAAATGCATGTGGTTATGTGTTAGCTCTGCAGATGCAGAATGTTTCGGAATTATAGTGGTCAAGGTGTCTTGTTCAATAAAATGTTTTTCCATCACTGAGGACAGTACGTAACGTATACAGTGTGGGTTTAAAAAAATAGTAAAATAGAGTACTGTAGTTAAAACAGTTCTGAACTATAAATTGTATATAAATATATACAAACAGAATATTAAATATTATAAAATAAGATTAAATCAATTGCTGAGTTTTGTTCGGGGGTCAAATAAAACTTAGCTGCTTAATCACCAACTTACGAAATCCCATTATTCAATGAGCCAATTGGAACTTTAATTCAATTACTTCTTTAGTGTTATAAGGTTCTTCAATGAATAATTTTTTTAATGCATTATTATGTTTTGTGGTGAAGGTCTTGTTATGTATCATGTCTATTATTATGCACCGTGTTTTTTTTTTTTATACCAGAGCTACTGGTAGAATAATTGTAAAATATTTTAAAATAGTCTTTAAATTGTAAAGTGTAAGTTTGGAAAATAATCATGAGATTAATTAAAACATAGTTCTGAAATATTATCTTTGGCTTATTTGAAGTTGGAATAAGCAAAATGTTTTGAATCCTAGCCACACCTGACAAGATGTCCACAACCACATAAAAAATGGAACTAGAAAAAAACAACTAATTTTAAACCAGTTTGGATTTAGAATTTAGGTAGGATTTGGTTTCAGTAGACCTTACTAAAATAACTTTTTTGAGTTTTTTATTAAGTATCCACTGTACTGAACACACATAAAATACACAATATGGTATATCTAGATATCCAGAAATCTTTTGATGAAGTTCTTCATTAAACATGAATTCACAAATTGGAGACCATAAACATTCAAGGTACTGAGCAATAGTAAATGGGTTGAAAACAGGAAGGATAAATGTAACTACTTAGTAGAGTACCATAGGGATTTATACTAGGACCACTAATCTTTCTGATTTATATTAATGAGTTAGCCCCATGTATCTAGAGCCAACACTCTAGAAGCTGCAAAGATAATCAAATGTTTAAAAGACAAAAATACCATTAAACAGAATATAGATATTTATGAAAACCATTAATGAAACTCTACAATTAGAATTAGACATATGAATAAGCCACTTTATACAAATATGTCATTATGTGATTTAAAACATCAACAGAACTTGAATCTTTAAGAGACCTAGACTTCCAAAGATCTTGGGCCAACACACTTTCACTCCATGCAGTTTTGTCCTTCAAACAATAAGGCTTTCTTTGGCAGAGTGGAAGATAAACTGTTGCACATTGTTGCACATGTTGCAACAGGATCTTGTTGCAAAATTGAGTATTTAATTGGTAACTACAGAAGTCATACTAAGATTTTTCAACCTTTAACTTGTTAAAACCCATGTCACACTATTTTGAATAGTTTGCAGCACCTGCAATGGCTTGGTTGAAACCCCAGCCAAAGATGCTTTGTAATCGTCATGTTTTGAAGAAAAGAAAGCATTAATCAGTTCTATGTGTCTGTTCTCTTGTGTCTAGGCTGAAGTAATCCGAAACACGTAATATTTCACAAAACCAGAAAAATACACTGTATTCTGCCCTGTTGATTTCTTCTACACACTAATAAGACAATACAGAAATGATAAGATGTCATGAGCGTCAATAACCAATCTAAAAGCTCGATCTATCCTGACCTGGTTTGGAAGATCCACTAAAATTATCTAAATTTTGCCATCAGAGTCAAAACTAGCAGCAATAAATATTTATTAATTTAAACGGTATACTATATACAAAAGCTATGAATGTCATATGTTTGAAAGGCTCATAAGTCCCGAAAGCTAGCCCTGTTATGTGAAGTACCATGCAACACCAGGTCAACAAGAAAAACGTGAAAGAGGCCTGCCTACTAAATAAAATAATCCTACCCAAGACTAAATCTCCCTTCCTACAACATTGATGCCCCAAATTGAATATTATTATTATAAATATCTCCCAGTTGTAAAAATGCATCACCAACCAGGAAAAAGAACATATTTTGCCTGAGGATTCCACATTAAAATGAAATTGGAATTTCCTAAAATAAATAGAACAGCAGATCCTTTATAACAAGGTTCAAATTGCTTATTCAGAATCTGGTCTCTAAGCCTGATCAGAACAAGGTACTCTCACATGGCACAAGCCTAGAGGAAGAGAAGAATGATAGTGTCTTTCTTCTCTTTGTCTCCTCTCTTTTGGTCCCTATCTATCTCCACTCTTCTCCTTTTCCTATTCTGTCCCCTTCCTGCATTCCTATCCTATGTTTCTCTGTTTGAGATGTCTAATGGTTTTAAGGCATAATGATCAAGCAGTTAATTATTTAGAGTAAACCAGAAAATTCTCTTTGATCACCTGTGTTTGCCTGTTTCTCAATCCACCTGCAGCAAGACAAACTCTTCAAATAAAACCTGTTGTTTTTAGCTTTTATGACCCTCCCAGTTGTGACAATTCTGTTAACTGGTCAATAACAAAGAATTAAGAACTATTTCTGGTGCACTGATTTTGCTGTACAACATAGCCCTGTAAAAATATCTCCAGTGTCCTAAATGGAATTTCAACTAGACATCAGACAACAAAGACTCTAATTTGTTTAAAGCCAATTATATTAAGATTCAGTTCTCATCATATGGAAAGCTGATGAATAATAAACTATAACATCAAAAGTGGAAGTAGTTCTAATAACATTTGCTTGAGTGCAACAAGACTATAATTTGATATTGACTGTAACAATAATTTCCTGTCAATGGCAGCAGTTAATAGAACAAGGAAAACACAAACATTGAAAAGAACTGAAAAAGGATGGGGGCACAGATGGCTTAACAAAGGGTTTTAAGTGCATTAAGTAAAAATGTACAGATCTAAATATGTTTTGTTTCAACTGAAATTATTAAGTGTATTTTTTATATTGGGTTTTTATATTTTTACAATATTACCTTGTAAATGACAATGTTTTTAATTCCACACATACTGTCATTTAAGGTTAGGACATTAGTGCCTTGAATACATCAAAATTATTCATCATCATCATCATCACATCACTTTTAATTACCACATATCCAATTCAGGGTCATGGTATACTCACAGTACAGGATGCCAGTCCATTGCAGGGCACACACAGACACACACCAGGGTCAACTTGTTCATATAAGCCAATTAACCTGCTAGAATATATCTTGACTACACAAAGAAATCAGAGCACCTGAGTAGTTATAGCACCCTAAGAATTGAACTCAGGGCCCCAGACCGGTGAGGCAGCAATACAAGCCTCTGTGCTACCATGCCCCACACAATAAAGTGTGATATATTTAAAATAATGACATTTTGTTACCTTTTATGTTCACAGCAGAGACATCCTGGAAAAAAAAGTTGTTAATCATATTTGCCTTAAGAAAATGTTCTTAAATTGTATTTTTCCACATTACATAATTTACAAAACATTACAGTTAAATAATTTAGAAATTTGACGGATTAAGTCTATACAAGTAAGAACAATGGTTTTGTTTCAGCACTACAGATACCTACAATACATAAGCACTAACAGTGAATCAAAACATATCCTAATACTCACTTTAAATAGAGCTGAAGCAGTATATTTCTATATTTGATAACATTAGAAATGCCAGGTCTTCTTGTATTGGCATTGACTAAGAGTAAAGGAAAGAAATGCGGTAAAGTAGAAGGAAAACAAAATGAATTACCTCTTCAAACAATTTCCTTAATTACCATGACAAATAAGTACTCAATATATGGCCCTTTCAAATCAATATCTGTTATCTTTTCCTGTCCTCTTCAATCCTGATTCAATACAACTAAGAAATTTGGCAGCAGCGCTTTCACTAAAATTTGTTGTTCATTAACAAATAGAAAACAAAACCAGTAAGATGCCATCACACCACATCTGTCAGGTTTCTTGCATACTTCATAGAGTTTTCTGTATTCCTACTATATAGTTGTTAAAAAATTATGTGAAAAACATAAAAACGAGTTATGAAAAATGGTCAAAAAAACTGCAGAGGTCCTCAGCATTTTGTGTTAGTTTTTTTCTAAGCAATGAATACTGCATCTTCACCTAGTATTCTCTTATCTACTACTGATAGCCATAGTACCGATATTGTAATTTAAGTCTCTGGTGTTTTTCTATGTAAGCTAATAATTTATTCTCCTCTAAATATCTACATTTGGTAATATATTTGTATAGTATTTCAAATTTGCTAGATAAATTAATATTTCCTGTCTGTTCCAAGGTTCTGTCTACTGCTAAGTCTAACAAATTTTGTCAAACTGCATTACATGATTAAAACAACTGATAATAGACCAATTCAGATTTTAAAATTCACATACTGTATATTAAATATCTTACCTTTTATAAAAATTGTAACAACTGCAATTATGCCAACACCAGCAGTTATCCCAGATGCCAGTAGCATAGTACTGCTGTGATAGTAACCTGCCAAAGACATAAAACCTTGTCACATATTGCATTTAGTTTTCATTAATAGTAAATGTTCAAAACGTCAACATAATTTTGGAATTTTACCTTTTTCTCTTTTAGCGGATATCCACAGAGATTTATTTAGTGTCACCCGAGATGGTGCATGATGCACTACACAGCTTATTTCTGTTCCATTGTGGCAGGCTTCAAAAGATATCACAAACTTCTCTGTGGCATTAAATGTCATATCATAGTTTTGGTCAAGTGATTCGTTTAAGGTTTGATATGTGCCACATGTACTTTGGAAATGCATCTCGATATTTTTGGGGTAGAAGCTATGTGTGCCACATGATATCACAGAATGTGAAAGAGCTCTGAATTCCATAGTCTTTGGTGGAGCTGCATTGAAAAATAAGGAATAAAGAAGGAATGAAATATATACATACATAAGACTTCACATTTTTCCTTTTAAGTTTCTACCTTTTAATTTTGAATTATTTCTTCCAAAAGATGTAGCATGTAAGATGTCCTTCAGTAAAATGATTGCGAGAGTGATAAACATAACACCAAATCAAACTTTTGCCATGAAACCTACAGTATAGGGATATCTAGAAATCAACAACAAGTAAAAATGAACTAAAGAGAGTATTGAGGAGTTACAATAATTTCAAATGAAAATACTGCATATCCATGATATACAGTATGTGCATATAAATATAATGTATTTGCAATAAGCTCCATCGCTTAGGAATTACCTTGTACACATAACTTGGTTCCATTTCCTATGCCTGATATTGCTGGTGGTGGGGTAATTTTAGTTATCTTACAAGTATAAATTCCTTTGTTTTGAACCTGGACATTTTTAACTGTTAACACGTATCTTTTATTTAACTGGTCATGTTGTGTGTGAAACTGATTTCCATAAGTAGTATCTGAAGTTATGACAATTTTGTCTTCTGTTGTATTCTCTGTCTTAAACCACCATTCTGTCTTTGCACGGGTAATCACATCTTTCCCATAGTAACAGCTGATATTAATAGTTCTCCCCAGGTCTTCACAGATATTTGGAAACTGTTCAACATGAAAAATGTTGAAAGATAAACCTGTAAATAAAATAAAACATAAGACAGTTGTTCAGAAAGCATAGCTCTTTGTTTAAAATGTCAATAAAAATAGCATTTTAATTTTTATTGTTTAGTACATTAGAGTTTTCCAATTACTGTATATTCTTATTGTCCCTAGAAACAACTTCAGTTGTATTTTAATATGTAGGTAAATATGCAACACATATATAAAGCTAAAAACATATGTCAGTTTATCATTGATATTAACATAACATATGGTTTTCATACCACATGTTCATTAACAAATTGTACAATTTGTAAAATTTCAAATACAACACTTGTATCTTTTCTGTGATTTGTCCTTTGCACTGTTTAATTCAATTCATCCCGCATCTCATCAATGAAGAAAACTTCAAGTTAGATTTAAAGCTAAGCTAAAGGAATTTAAAGCTAAGTTATAATTTTGCATACCTGTAAAACATAGTAACACAAAGAGATGTTTAAGCAGATCCATTCTGGTTACAAGCTCTAAAAAAGTTCAGAACACATTACTTTCCTATACAGGCATGGCCCTAGATATTGCACTAACCACAGACTTTAAACCCCGCCTTACTGCTAGATATGCCCAGTAAAGGTCACTATATTAAAATAACTAACATACAGAAGGACACAAATATTCAAGAGCATTATAATTTAACACATTATAACCATGTAACAGGAACATGGATGTTACATTTAATTTGTAAACTTCTTACACTGACCAGTGAGAGTCAAATGTCAGTCCAATGTTTTGGTTTATTGTTAGTTTTGTACATTTGTTTCAGGTGTTGCTCAGTGGGGCAGTAGTTAACAATGCTGCCTCAATTATTGGGGTGCTGCCTGCATTGAATTTGTATGTTCTCTCTGTGTCTGGTGCCTGGTGCTCCAGTTTGTCACTCACAGTCCTGGTAGATTAATTGGCTTCTGAGAAAACAGGCCCTGGTGTGAGGGTGCGAGTGTTTGTGTTTGTGTCTGCCCTGCAAAGGACTGGCATCCCGTCAAGAATGAACTCTGCTTTGTGTCTTTTGCTTACCAGATAGGCTCTGGCTTCCCTGAGATCCTGTCATGGATAAAGTAGTTAGAAAATGGATGGATGGAATGATATGTACTTCAGCTATAACTTTGGGACAGCAATTTCCAATGTACTCAAAACATATTTTAACAGCAAGGTGGAAACTAACATTTTAGAACACTGAGTAGTTTGAGAGTTGTTTGAGTAGTTGAAGAACCACTGCAGTCCTGATTTAACACAAATTAAAGCCACCAGAGACTACATTAAGTCAGAAAAATAATAAGACTCTGAAAACCATACAGCTTTCTGAGGTTACACTGGGGAACAATGTAGGTTTTTAAGTTTCAAAGGAATAAGGAGTGGCTTCATTTTTGCATTTCCATGTTGAAAAATAAAAAGAATAAAATAATTAATTGTTCGGTTATCAGGAAGCTGATTATTCAAGGTAACGGTAACACCAATCCAAAGCCCATCCCAGAAGCACTAGCGCAGAAAGTAACATCAAATAATAATGATGATTTGCATACTAGAAATACAGTATAGTGCTTTTCATCTCAAAATGTCACCAAACATCATGCTTTTTCCTTTATTTATCCTCAGGTTTAACAGTGGGGTTAAGCTGAGTAAATTATTGGGACTCCTTTGGATCAGTTGTGTCCTCTTCCATATTAACTTGCATCCTGGCTCAAGGACAGCTATGTAAATACAGCCAAACAAGACCCATTTTTCCAAACCTTCTGCATAAGGCCTTCAAGCTGGGATGTGCAAAAGCTGGTAAGCCCACCTGAAAATCTGTCACAATTTTATCAATGGGAATTCCCCCCAAAATTGTCTCAACACTTATACCTGCAGTCATTACCTCTTTATTAAAGAAGCGGAATTTAGACTCCAGCCTACTCAGTATTTGTCAGTATTTAATATCCCAATTATGGCAAAGGTTCTAGAGTAAGCTATTGCTTTTTAGTTAGCAGATCACTTATCTATAAATAAACCATATGAGCCTTTTATTAGTCTGCCTTAAGAACCATACAGTATGTATAGCACCAAAACAGGTCTTAATAGGGTTATTAATTGATTATATATTGATTATTAATGACTGATGATGATTTTTTAACTGTTTTTTGCCCTACTGGAAATTAGTGATGACTTTGAGACTATTAATCACACTATCTTTTTTATTGCTTCATAATGATTCAAATCTTATCTTGACAGAAAAAAATTAAATCAGTTCTTGTTTTTTCTCAACAAGGTTCATCACCTTTGGTGTCCCACAAGGCTCTGTTCATGGTCCTTTATATGTTTGCATGAAACATATGCCTTGTCACACTTCTTAGGTGTTTTTAAAATAGCCTATGAAGCAAAGGTGATTTCTGAAGTTATACTTATTGCAAGCTTTTAAAAATATATATTTTAAGTATAGGAAGTGGTTTTAAATTGAGCAGGAATGGATTTTAATTAGCGGGTATTTGGAAGATAGGATTTTTTATATTAATTTTTTATCTTTTCCATCAGGAACAGGATTCTGGCCTAGTTACTGTATATGGATGTGTGTAAGCAAGTCTGTTTGTGTCTGGGAAACAGGGCAAAAGTGCTTTCAGGTTAATAAAATAATTTAAAAGGTCTTGAATATGCTTCAGTAGTGAGTCCATGGGGATACTTACAGATTTATCACACAACAGCATAACTTAATGAATGGCTCTAAACATTTTGAGTAGTTGGAACAGATTGGAAAATAGTATGAAATGCTAAATAAAGTAATATTATTAGGAAATGGGGTGATGATGTTAAATTTAGAAACTACTGTATTTCATGGTTAACACTTTTTGTGTTATCCGTTATTGCCCATGTTGAGTAAGTGGTAATTTTATCCATTTCAGATGACCTCCCTGTGATCTTTTACTAGCATACAAAAATGTGAAATATCCTGTTTTTGCAGAGACATCACTGCTTTAAATAACAGGAAATCCTGCTGGTTAACAGATCAGAAAGTTTTGTTTTAGGACAGGAGTGTTTAACACAGCTTTAATTCAAGTAATGAGACATTGTTTAGACATAGGTTGCGTTGACTCTTTGAAACTAAATCTAAAATAAATAAAGCAGACTAAACTGCTACTCAGAATAATGACAATGATAAAATATTGTCATTATTGTCCAGAATTATGCAACACTGGTTTAAAGATGTTGTGGTCACATAGAAAAAAGGTGAATTAAACGCTATTGCTTATGAGGATTCTTTGTTGGTTTATTGTACATCTACTTTTTATAAAAATCAATAGGCCCTTTGGAGTCTTTTAAATTATTTGCTATTAACTTCTAGACTCCAGCTTTGCACTGATGATCTCCACCAATTAACATTTCTAATCTTATTATTTGCATAGCAGATAACAATGTTCATGTTGACTTACATAGGAAAAGTTCCTCTTAGTGTAAACACGAGGCAAAATAAGGTGAAAATAAATCATAACATTTCTATATGTGAGGACCAACTCAAGTTCATGTTTTACATTAAACAGTAAGACCTAAAATAGCTTACAGTGTGGATACAGAGCAGTTTATGTAAACGTCCCGTAGATATTAGTTCCATGGTTACAGTGAATAAGTACAATTAGTTTGGATACCAAGAGTGTTTGTGTGAAAAAAACAACAGCTTTAATAAAGGATGTATTTCAGAGATGAGAGATCACAGGTGATATCTAAACAGATGAGTCTTGAGCAGGTGCTGAACACTGGTCAGGAACTGAGTCATTCTGATTCCTGTGGGTAGTTCATTCCACCTAAAGAAACTGAATTGATGAACTGCAACCACAAGTGAAAAATACATTACAAAAGCCAAAAGACATTTGGTCGCTGTTTTTTTGGTGTAGCCAATACTTTAATACTCTTTTCTGTATGTTTATCAATAGTGGGTACTGGCCTTATTCAGCCCTGCACCCGTTGTTAGGTGTTTTTCTCTGCACACGGAGGATGTTTCTACAGATATCCATGTGCAGGGTTTCAGGATGCAGCCCTGTCTCACCCCATGGCCTTTGGTGAAGAATTTGGTCCTTTTGTTTCAAATTTTCACTGCAGATTGGCTCTCCGAGTACATTGATTTAATTATGTCGTACACTTTGCCCCCTATGCCACTTTAGAGAAGTTTATAAAACAATCTTTCATGCCAAATCGAGTCAAATGCCTTTATGACTTTTTGCTTTTTCTCTCTCATTCTCTCTCTCTGCAGGAGCGCGGGCGCGGAGGGTGTGCTGGCTGTGCCGAAAAATAAAACCGCCGTTTTTCAGTCAACGAGAGTCTGAGTCACTGTGTCAGTCTTCGCCGAACCCGAAAATAGTACAATACTCTTTAGCCTATTTGTTCATATTTGAAATACCCCTTCAACTCAATATATTCGGACGACAGATTCAGCAATATCAAAAACACGACCAAAGCACCGAAACTTAAAATGCCAGCTACTCCCCCAGTTCCTGTTAGGCGCTTCGTGTGCAAAGCGAACCAATACCGAAACTGAAAGTACTGTTAAAAACAAACAACTCGTCTTCACCTAACTGTGTGAACTCTGGAGCTCGGCAGCACTTCGTTGAAAAGTGCAAAATCAAGAATCTTTGCATTCCGACAGGTATCTTCACAGTTCTTTACTTAAGAGTTACTTTGGCTTATTAATCTAACATTTCAACGCGCAGTTTTAGTAAGACATTTATCTGAAAATTAACCGAAAGTACCGCGAAAATCCTTTCGCTTTCGACCCTTTTTCTCGATTTAAAATGATCTCTTCACACATACAGCTGTGTCTTTTCGAAAACATGTTGCATATGTTTACACCAAAATCCATAAAGAGAATAGGGAGTTACTTTTTTGATTTTATTTTTTCATATATAGTCCATCGTTGTGCAACCTACACACTCCAAGACCTATTCAAGATCGTTTGGAGACACTTAAGTTTCGTTCTATAAGATTTCTATTTTACAAATGCTAGAATTGTTTTTAAAATAGTTTACTTTTAAAAAATATGTAATGATTCTCATAGCATTAATGTTATATCTTTGTAATTCTATTACTAAAAATTAAGCCGCTTTCCTTAAGACTTCCTTATCGTCGTAAATACTGTAGTTCATAAAAACTAGTAAAAACATGAAGCAAGGTAGCAATAATCCATGAATGTACAGGCATATTTGAAATTTGAAATAATGATGATAAGATAAACCTATATTTTTTCAAATATTTTATATCTTAAATCAATAAATATAATCTGTTATTTTCTATGTTTTCCTGTAAAAATATTAGGTGTATTAAGATACCAGCCCATGAACAAAAAACATTTTATCTTGTCACCCTACATGTTTTACTGTGCTTCATCACACTGAAGTCTTTCCTAGCTTTCACATTCTTGTTCTTAATGGAGGCAAAAGGTTCAGGAATTGTTTGCCTTCCCATACTACTCTTTTCTATTTATTCTTTGGATTTGGCTTTCTAAAGGATCATCTTTGCTGTTTCCTTTGATACAGACAGATCTATGAAGCTAAATCTGAAAGCGGGCTGTACAGCCTAGGAAAGGGTTAATATTGTACTATCCAACTGTTTTTGATTTTTGTTGTTTTCCTTTATCAACTTTTGTTTGTATGGCTACCAGCTTTTTGGTTTTATTTTTTATTATGGTTTAATTATGCTGAACATTTTACTTTTATTTCAGTACCTCTTCTTACTATAATTTGTAATGCATGTTCAATTACAGAGTCACAATGTCATATAATGTTTCATTAAAGTATATTAATTTACTTAAAACAGCTGTTATCCTATTGCACGGCTTATGGTTGGATTTTCCCAGATGCTAAAATCCATGTCGTCGGAAGCACTCCAAAGCCTTCTGTCTGAAAACATGCTTTTAACTGAAAGAATATTCATTTCAAGGAGTAACTAAGGTAAAGCACAATTAAATCATTTGTATTTCTTTATGACTGAATTTTAAATTTGTGCATGGGGTAGCGGTTTCATTAAAATTGTCCACACTTAGTAGAATTTGAGTAAGGTTGCCAAGTATTTCTATAGCTTTGACTGCCAATCTATATTGTCATTTTACCTGAACCAATGCTGTAAACTGCAAGCAGAAGTGCATTAATTAACTTAAACATAAGAGCTGAATTAACCTAAAAGAAGATGAGAACATTAATCTTAAACTGTACATCATTCTAATTTACTATACATGTTGCCTCATTTCTTTGACAACAGATTATAAGCAAGCCATGTTCCAAGGAATAATTGAACGTTTAACTCTTCTTCTTACTCTTTCTGCAACAACAGGTAGGTAGAAATACTACTACATTTAATAGTAGTATTTTTAAACTACTAAATGTTTAATAAACATAATACTAACTTAGCTGCAAATTTAAAGATTGATTTATTAATTGACTGATTGTTTTCTTTTTTATTTTCGCAGGTGCACTTATCCTGAATGTTGTGGGAAATCAGAGTCAAAATGTTTTGCTTCCATGTACATTCAGGCCACCGATTAATTTTAGTGTTGAACATTTGGTTATTAACTGGCAAAAAGCAGAGCACAATACAATTCTACACAGTTTTTATGACATGTCAGACCATCCAGAGTTCCAGCATGACCAGTTTAAAGGAAGAACAAAATTGTTTCAGCAAGAATTTTCAAAAGGAAATGCCTCTCTTTTTCTTATGGCAATAACACCACTGGATTCCGGAACATATATTTGCTTAACAGCCGTAAATGAAAAAAATGATTTTACAATTAATGAAGTGACACTCAAAGTTCAAGGTTTGATATGGCACTTAATTCTTTGTGTGTGTATGTGTGTGTGTGTACAGAATGTTGCCACTTCTTTCTGAAGTTGGTCAGTCTGTAAGTTTATAGACATACCAGATACTTTCTACATACCAGATACATACCAGATGTGTCAATCAACTAGACAATAGCCAAGTCAATTAAGTAACCTGAACCTGAACCTGTACAGCTGTACAACAGCTATTGTACAATTCAATATTAGTTGAATTGAAATTGGAACATAATTTGGGGTTTAAATTGATAGGGACGGTCTATATGTATCCATGTGTTATTTTCTGTGTGGAGTCTGTTTGGATGTTTTTGTAAATCGACAAGTTTACACTTTCCTATATCGCTGTAATAATAATATTGATGATGATAACAGGATTATTTAATCTTGCTACTTCTGTTTTCTTTGCTGTTTTTGAATTAGTTTAATTGCCTGCCTTTCATTCAGTTAAAATACTTTAGAATAGCTAACGTTGTATGTTTTTTATCACTGTAGTTTTCATCCATGGAGGAGTTTATATTTGTTGAAACAGATTGTTCAGTATTTCTTGGATATTTAAAATGCCTTTGTGAGAAACATAATGATAGCATAATATGAACCTGATCGCTTTCACAGTAGTTTTCCACAACCTTTATGTGACTGTGGACATTTTAGTGAAAAAGAAAATGTGTTTTTTTATAAGCACAGTTGAAGGTTTAATGACTTCTGGGAAAGTTGGCCCAGGTGCGAGTGTATGCACATCTGTCTGTGTGTGCACTGCGATGATGGTGATGATATAGGGAAGTGTTAATTCATCAATTTACACAAACATACTAACTATACTAACATCATACAAAGAAAGTGATTCATGCATACTGTGATGCTGGGGCTTAGCTGTTACCACAATTGAGCTCTTTTTGGTTTATTCTCTAATATCTGGAAAACTGAGCAGGGAATAAGTGCAGGTGCCAAGTGCAGATTTATTCATTGGTGAAGGTGAGATTCAAATTGAATTCACAGCTTATAGACTGAGTATATGTATATGTAACCATTTTAAACTGAAACTAAATGGTGTTTCTTTTTAGACTCCTAGCTCTCTGGCTAGACCTTATCCCAGGCGCTAAAAACTAGGGAAAGTGAAATTTAACAATCCTGATTTCATGATCCGTATAATCACGAGTACCTCTCGCCACCAATGCTCACACACGAATTAATCAATTGTCATTCATCACACTCTTCCCTGTTTATACCCTCTCACTCCAATCAGTCCCTGACCAAGTTCTACTTTTTCGACTTTGATTTTTGCCTTTTGCCTTTGGATTTGGTTGCTTATTGGTTCCAGTCATCCTCACGCTTAGCGCCGCATAGGGTCTAACCTGGTGCTTCTAACGCCATCTTTGACATCCTGACATGCTGGGACACTTTTAACATTAGCTGGTCTTTAATAAACCCTCTTGTGGTCTCGGAAAGACTGTCTTTAGGAGACTTTCTGCTATTTGTGTTCTTTTACTCTACCTGAGTGATTTATTAGGTCAGATCTATTCTTCAGTTATCTCTCCCCACAAATCGTTGTTTTTTAGATCAGTAGGCAGGAATGGCCTTCAGGCTGTGCCTCCAGAACTCTGGGAGCTAATTGTTTGTAATTCTTCTCTGCTGGGTTTCCTTCTTTTAAGACATAATTTGTTATTATTTTCTAAATGGTACCTTTCCTTTTCGCAATATCAGTACAGATCTGGTTACACTTTGACTTACCATGGGTGGCATTTGTTTTTCAGATGTAATATTCATAATCCTATATGGTCAGTTTCTAATGTCTTTAATCACCACATACATAATATTGTGCTTTGATATCTTTTTCATTTCCTGTTACATTCCCAATGACATACTGTAATTGTACTTTGAAATACTGAATAGGGTTACTTAAATTATTATTATGGTTATTCACAGATTTGAAGGAACCAGATCAAAGTGAAACATGGGACACCAGACTTTTATTAGTCCTTTTGTTCCCAAGTTTGCTTGCTGTTGCCATTTATGTTATTCTAAGAAGACGAAAGATTCACATGCATGTGACTGAAGGTAAATTCAGCTTTCAGTTGTTTCTATATCAGATTGGCTATATGGCTAGAAAATATTTTAATTATTACAAGCTTCTATAAAAATTGATATTGTGTGATATTGTTACACAAATGTTGAACTACTACAACTACTAATGCAATTCTTAATTTTAGGCCAAAGTATTTTGAAAAGATTAAATCCCTTTACATTCAGTGGTAATGTTTTTTTATGGTTAAGCTTTTTTTAGTGTACTGGTTTTCACCTTATGCAGTTTTGCATATAATGGATTTACTGGATATACAATTATCAATATTATTATTATCAAATTATCAGATACAATACAAGCTGTTTGTTAAATTTGTTACATAGTTGAATATGTCCACATATCGGCTTGGATATTTGAGAACTTTGCCAGATGAGTTTTTCCACTCTTTATATCATTAATAGAAAATAGTATGATAGTGCAAACAAACATCATACAGTAACATTTTACAAGTAAAAATTGAAATAACCTGCAGCAATGTGGAAACACTGTTGTGAAGCATATTTTTAAACTAAACTGAAATTTATGTAATAATATCTAATAAATATGTTTAGTTATATGAAATGTAGGCCAGAGGAACAAAATCTATGATTATGGCGAAGAACTTAACAAAGTTTACTTTTTGAAGAGTATGTATTGAGGTATAAACAAATTTGCTATGTCTGACTAGTTCATGCTTCTTTTTAATGAAATTGTTTTTTCTTTGTCCTTAGAGGGTGTGCCATTAATCAGTATAAAAGAACGTAAGTGTTTTTTTTTGCTACTCCAAAATAATGTACAGTATATCACAAAACACACAATGTGAAGTATAAACATATATGAACAATGTATATTAAATACTTTATGTGAAGTAGAGAATAACTTTTTTCTTGAAAAAACACTTTCTTAAAAATTGTGGGAAATTAAACACTTTTTTTGACACTTGACCAAATATGTTAGTGTTAACATGCAGGATAAAATGAACACTGTGTTGGATTGCATTTTCTAAGATGTTTGACATAGTTCATTAAACATTCAAAATAACGTTGTTTTTTTATGCAGATTTTGAAAGTATTTTTTTTCTTTTTTTAGGAGACATTGAAATGTACAAGAAAAGTATTTTGAATGAATATAACATGATTGATACAACACGTATTATATCAAGAGACCTTGATATTGTAGATCCAAAAATGTTGGCATCTGGAACTAGTAGAGAGCTAATGAACTACAATATGACAACGGAAAAAGAACCACTTGATGATTTCTTGACTTTGAAGCAGTGTCCTGCTGGAAAGCGAATTCTGCTAATAGCAGATGCTGGAGGCGGAAAAAGCTGCATAATGAAAAAAATGGAGGTGGTCTGGGCGAAAGAGACAAATTTATCAGATACATGTATCTTGAACTTTAGCTGTACTGTGCTAAATTCGGTTAAGGCATTAAGTGTTAAAGAATTTTTAAATCTGAAAGAAATACCTTCGACCCTAGCTGATGCATTGCTCCAAAATCCTGATCGCATAATTATTACTTTGGATGGTTTGGATGAATTCATACATATGTTAAACTTACACAGCACAGCCAACACTTCGGACACAGTCAGCTTTACAGATACATTACAGATAGGTGACCTGGTATCAAAAATAATAAAGAAGGAGCTGCTACCTCAAGCTTCTGTAATTGTCACTTCCAGGAGAAATTTTGACAGTTCTCTCCCCAGATGGTTTGACCGTTGTGTCATTTTACCAGCTCTTAACATAAAAGAAATCAAAGTATTCTGTGAATCTTTTTGTGAAGATAAAAAAATGTCAAATGACATTTACAGGCAAGTTATAGAAGATGAAACATTGTCTTGTTTAGCATCAGTTCCTTTGCACAGCTATTTTATGTGCCAGCTGGAAAAGACAAACAGTAAAATGTTAAACAAGTCAAACACATGCAGTAGTGTGTTCATTGGATATATATCAAGTTTAGTTAGCTCCACCTTGAAAGACTATGCAGATACTCAGGAAGAAGTTAACCATTTAACCATTAATGAAAAGGAAGAGAAAATCATTAAATGTGTGGAGAAGCTTGGGAAATTGTGTTTGGAGACCCTCAATTCTGGACAATTGAAAGTAAATAATATTGACATGAGAAAATATGGCTTGGAGCCCAAAGTCTTGGAGTACTTCTCTAATGTGCTCCTCAAGAAGAAAAATCGAGAAGAAGAATATTTTGAATTCTCTCATGGCGTTTTCAAGGAGCTTTTTGCCGCATCATACTTTGTCCATTCCATAGAAAATGACGATGAATTAATCGCAGCTCTCAATACATTGCTGTTTCTCAAAGACGGTATGAGCGGTATCTCAAAGACAAAAAATGATTTTCAACTTTTAGAAGATATGAAAACGAAACGATATACGTTATCCAGGCTTTTCATGGGGGTTTTGGCATCACAAACAGACCTCTTCTGCCAGACAGGATCTGACATTTCTGAGAACAGAAAGAAACTCTTGATGGAATGGTTTCAGGAGCGGATTCCAAAGTACACATCAGAAGACCAGCTGAATCTCCTGCATTGTTTGTTTGAGCTACAAGATAAACATCTAACATTCCATGTTTCGACTTACATAAAGGAGGTCGATCTACTTAACACTCCCCTAAGCAGTGTGGATGTCATAGCTCTTAGTTACAGCCTTCGACAGTGTAAACTTGACAGGCTTGATTTAAGATTGTGTGAAATTGGAGATGAAGGCATACAACAACTGAAAGATGTCATCGCAAACAGCAAGGATGTCAGGTATTTTAGTGCAATAATTCAATACATTGCTTTAAAAAAATGTTTTTTGATAACTGTTTATTAAAAAATCTGTACTTTTTGTTTTCTGTTGAATAGAATCAGTGCCAACAAACTAACAGACAAATCTGCTGAAGTAATCGGCCATATCCTAAAACTGAAGGATTGCAATGTTGAAGAACTTTCGTAAGTATCTCTTTGAAATTTGTTGTTATTTTATATATTATGAGGTACTTTAATATTCATCTGTCACACTAAAATTGTGCATACTAAAGTTAAAATAAGCAACATCTGTCTTATATTTAGGATTGGAACAAATAACCTTCAGTCTTCAGGGGCTTGCAAAATATGGGAAGCTCTTGAGGTAAACAAGAGCCTGAAGACTCTTTATTTACACCATAATAACATTGCTGATGAAGGAACAGAACAGATGAAGAGGTTCTTAAGCAAAAACACGAGGCTCGTTAAGATCAAGTGAGTTCAGGAATTCATTTATCCTATCTTAGTGATATTTTTTATAAACATTCATGAATGGTTTTATAACCTTCCTTTGGATTATTGTTGCAAGTCAGAATTAATTTCTATGGAACATTAATTGGGGGTTGATTTTGTTGTTAGCTATCAATATTTCTTTTGTTTTTAATAATAATTTGAAACTATTTTGATACAAATAGTTAATGAACAAATCTTCAATAAAAATTTTCTTTGTTGCAAATATACTGTAGTTTTAGGTATTATGAAGGACTATGTCACATGTTTAATTAACAGGGTTTTTGTAAATGTAAATTCACAGGCATAAAAACACAACAAAGAGTATTGGAACCTGTAGTATTTGTTGCATTTTTAATGTTTCTCAGTATATTAATAGCTTACCATTTATTTGCATTTTGATTCAGTGTTTTAAAAACATTCTAAACCTTAGTGTAGCACATTTTCAGGCAGTTAAATAGGGCTTTCAAATGGACCTAGGAACTTAAATGATTTAATTTGTCTATTTTTATAACTACTGATTCTTTCTACTTGTTATTTTAGTTTGTGTGGAAATAATTTTTCAACACGAGGTCTGGGAAACATCACAGATACCAGAAACTGCACGAAGATTGAGATTGCAACTACAATTACTGAGGATAAGCCATTCTTTACTTTTGTCCAAGAGAAAGTGGACACGTTGCAAGCAGAAATTAAACAGTATAACCCTGGATGGGTAAAAACATGCCTTGAAGCAGTTAAGAAAGACCTTGAGGAGAACATTTCACCTGAGGCACAAGCTTTGCTGGTGAAAATCAAACATTTACTAGATGAATTCAACCAAAGTCCTGTACCTGTTGTACAGTATGAGCACAGCCCTGTCTGAACCACATCTGGGAGAGTGAGCTGCTGCTCTCAGTCACCTGACCTGTAGCTGAAAACAGTTGGTCAAGAGACTTTTAAAGTCAGGAAGCAGAAGGTTCCTGTGTCAGTCTGTTGGAGTGATGTCTACCAGCTGAAGGGCAGAAGGAAGAACCTCTCTATGTGCCATTCACCTGAGGGAGAACTAACTAACTGTACATAAACAACTTTGTCTGCTCACAAAACTATGTCAATTCTGTGGAATGAATGTGTGAGTTGAGAGATTTGAGTTCTGTGGAAGTTTGGTTTTGAAGAGTCTGAGAGCTTGATCCCGGAAAGCAGTTTAACTGCTTGACAATGCTAGAGATAGACTTCAAGAAGACCTTAATATCTTGAAAAAGAGTTTAGGTTTTTGTTTTGGTGTTTTGAGTGTAATAGATTTTCATATGTACCTAGGAACTTAAATGATTTCACTTATCTACTTTTATAACTAGTGATCTTTTCACCTGTTCTTTAAGTTTGTGTGGAAATAATTTTTCAACACAAGGTCTGGGAAACATCACTACAATGCAACTACAGTTACTGAGGATGCACTGTAATTACTGTGGATACACATTTAAGATCTAGTTACAATTTGCCCAGAGTGGTTGTTGCACTCCATAAGGCCTTTAAGGATGATTCTTATCCAATGATATTAATCTGTTTTTTCTGCATGTTAATATCACATGCTGCTCTTGAAATGTCCTGGTATATAGCATGCTGATTTGAATTAAATGAATAGCTACCCTGTAAGTCTTAAACCAGGTATAGTTTGGAAATTTAAGAAGAAACCTGCAGGTATTTGTGTGCGTTTTGGAGTGGATTTGGAGTGGTGATTGAAGGAGCCAGAGTGAATTTAGTATTTTTGTATTTAGGTATTCTTGGATATAATTTGAATCCTTTGTCGTCTCTGAAGAGCTGTTGAGTGATGCTGATTGTAGTTGGAAAAGGGAATAAAGGGGAACTGCAGTCCCAGATTTTCAGACTGGTTATTAAATCTTGGTTAAAAAAAAAACAAACCAATTCATTGATTATATAGGAAATGTTTACGAATTGGAATTATTCGCAAAATCGTGAACTTTGTGAAAGTAGTGTAAGTCACTGTGTTTTTGCAAATGGGCTCCTATGATTTGCGATGTGAAGGTTCCCTTCCTGGTCACTAGATGGATGCTTTATTGATCCCGTGAGGGAAATTGCAGAAAGTCACATTAGTCACTGACTAATGTGATGTACTAGCAAATAAGTAGAGGTTGAACAGCAGACATTTCACTGCAGAATGCTCCAGTGTGATCTGAATGTAGAGTTAACAAGTATTATAAGTTGGCAAACCTGCCTTGAAGTTGAAAGCAATAGTTCTGTTTGATTAAAATATGTATTCACAGCTTGATTTTCAGTGTAATAAGCCTGCAACGCATCACTGGAAATTGTTGCCTCGTTCTGAATCACAGGACATGGTGCTGTGCACAGCTGGAAATGTCAGCTATTTTGTGACGTAAATTAGAGATTTTACTATGTACATTTTATTGTGGTTTGAAATGCACTCATTATTTGAAATCTTCCTATTTAAGGGGAAGCCTGGCCATTTATTAAGTGGATGAGCCCAGTTTATAATAATAATAATAATTAATAATAATTGCTTACACTTCTATAGCGCTTTTCTGGACACTCCACTCAAAGCGCTTTACAGGTAATGGGGACTCCCCTCCACAAACACCAATGTGCAGCATCCACCTGGATGATGCGACGGCAGCCATAGTGCGCCAGAACGCTCACCACACATCAGCTATTAGTGGGGAGGAGAGCAGAGAGTAATGAAGCCAATTCATAGATGGGGATTATTAGGAGGCCATGATTGGTAAGGGCCAATGGGACATTTGGCCAGGACGCCGGGGTTACACCCCTACTCTTTTCGAGAAACGCCCTGGGATTTTTAATGACCACAGAGAGTCAGGACCTCGGTTTTACGTCTCATCCAAAGGACGGCACCTGTTTACAGTATAGTGTCCCCGTCACTATACTGGGGCATTAGGACCCAATTGGACTGCAGGGTGAGCGCCCCCTGCTGGCCCCACTAACACCTCTTCCAGTAGCAACCTTAGTTTTTCCCAGGAGGTCTCCCATCCAGGTACTGGCCAGGCTCACACCTGCTTAGCTTCAGTGGGTTACCAGTTGTGAGTTGCGGGGTGATATGGCTGCAGTTTAATGTAAGGAATAGTCGTTTTGAAGAAGAGGAAGGAGTGTTTCCTGAGTTTGGCTGTTCCAGCTTCTCCAGGGGATTTTGGAAGATTTAAAGAGTTGGTCCACGGAAGATGAAGAAGAAAGATATTTCATCTCATACCTCTGTGATGGAGTGGTTTTTGGGACAGCGCAGGCTTCTCTAAAAGGAGACCAGGAGTCCAGAGGGATTCCAAAAGCCAATAACGGTGACAGTCTGCCAAAACAATGACTTACTGTATAAACCCATAATATATTAGTTCAGAGTCTCATATTGCGGGTCGGGGGTCGGCATTCTCCATTAAGCTCATGTTAATAAAACACTTATTCAGCTGTGATAAACTGTATGGGGGTTATCTGTTTTGCATCTACAGTTCCCAGAGCCTTTCTTAGACAGGGGAAACAGTGAAGTTCCACACGTACCAGAACATTGGCCAAACACCTGGTTCCCTCTGAAAAAAAGCTTAAGAAGCTTTGTGTGAAATGAATATTCCAGGATGAGTGATCCAAAGTAGATATCGAAATTGACTAAGAAATAACCTGTACATAAATAGTTATCTACTGGAGATACCAATCTCCAGGCCTCTGGGGATCTCAATTTCCTAATATTGTTTTCTGTCTTTGAAAACAAATTGGTGAAAATCGATCTATACAAGTTAGAAACTGAATAGTAGCGTGGATTTGCAAGTACCTTTTAAACCACCAGGTGGCAGTACTGAACTACTTTAATTGACCAATACAGTAAATGGTGTTTCAGTGTATTGCAGCAGAAAAATGTATACTATAAACCCCAGAAGTATTCAAATATTCACACCCTGTGTCTTCAATTAGTTAATTCACTCATCTTAACTAACACTTGTTCAAAGTCAGAAGAGAACATTTTATGTAAACAGATTTTATTAAAGTTAATTGAAGCTGTATAGTTTTGATTTGTTGTGATCGCATTTCTGAAGACTAAACAACATTAATTAAGAACCAAGACAATGAATAGCAATTGCAGCTGTTATAATAGTAGAAAACACTGGTGGGGGCTATGAGAAAATCGTCGATGCCCATTCATTCATTTTTAAGAACAGATTAATCCAATACAATACAGGGTCATGGTAAGCTGGAGCCTAACTAGGCAGTGAATGAGTACCAGGCAGGATTCCACTCAGACAGACATCAGTCAATTACAGTGCACACACACTTATCTAGAGATGCCAATGGAGATAAGCAGCATGTCTATGAACTGGTAGAGGAAAGTAGTGACCAGTGAAAGGATGCCCTAGGCCATTTGAATTTGGGACACTAAAGAGGTGAGGCAGCAGTGCACTCTTGTGCTTCCACCATGCTGCTCTCTCATGTCATACATGTATTTTTGATTTTATAAAAGATTTCTAAAACTTCTGCTCAGCAGTGTGTTTCAAGAACACATAACTGATGTCTGAATTTTAGTTTGGGTGCTAATAGATGACCTAATGAAAAGCTACTGATGCCCCCTTGAAGCAGAGACTAAGAAACCAAACATAATTCATTTTCCAGGGTAATATACCATATCTTACTGGATAATTTTAAAAAGATTTAAGAAACAAATCGATTATTCTCACTTAATGATTGCACTCTAATGCTATTTGTGTGCAAGGAACGCGGCAACATCACCTGACAGCATAAAAAATCTAATGTTTCTGTAACTGATGGAGAGACCATCTCAACACACAGCTCTTTGTTCTGTTGCATGAAGTTCTTAATGAAAAGGAAGATGCTACATATGGAAAGTCAAAGGTAATCTTCCTGGCTTGGTTATGCTTTATATAGTTCTGAGCCGGAAAGCTTGTACAGCAGGCATGTGATCCTTATTACCACTTCAAAAAGCAGAGAGGGGAAGGCCAGAACACCCACTTCCCTTGTAAGTATTAAACATTTGCATGCAACGAGTAATTCTCGCATTAACATTCTGTAGGCTACTTGTAGTCTTCACAGAAGCATGAGATTTCTATAACTTAAACATTCCTACCAAATAGAATTTTCCTTTGAGCTGAGAGCTGCAGCAAAGGAACTAGAGTTAATTTCGACAGTTTGACTTTCCTTTTCAGCATGAAATTCACCTCTTCATTTCCTTTAGATCAGCCCTGCTACTCTTAGGGTATGTAGGCTAAACAGGCATTTTTATTTTTATGTCAAGTCTAATGATTTCTGCATGCACTTAGGACATGCTTTATCAGATAAAATCAGGGCTGTCTGTCAGAGGTGAACAAAAGGATTACAATTCCAATTTGTAATCAACCTCAAGTCTTATCTTAAGCATTTTTTAAATGCTGTGATAGACTTTAGATGTTTATTGTGTCTCATCCTAAATGAACTCACGAATATGTATATTTACTTTTATTAAGCAGTCACTAATACATCACATTGAATACATTAACAACATTTTGAGAACAAACATCCAGATTGTTTAGTAATTTGACTGGCATTTACCCTATATTTAGAATTGCTTAATTCAGCTCTGTTTGAATATTGCAGTCATGCAGTGTGCAGATACATTGAGGACATGCACAAGGAGACTGGCTGTTATGTGCCACCAAAAGTATCTGTATGTGTGGGTCTGTAAAAAAATAAACCATCTTGGTTTGTGTCAGCAAGTTTATATTTTGTGCCTTTGTCTACTCAACAAGCTCACAGTTAAATTCCACACACAAGCGCAAAACAGATTTCTCTTTTTAAAGGACACCTTTTTTATTTTTTGTATGTGCATTTGTTTTTATTCAGTTAGGTTGACAAAGAAATACTTATTTAAGATTAGTTAAAACTGGATTACACAAAGCTATGTTAAAATATACTGTAGATTATGTTAAGTATAGGTTTAAAACTCTACCAGGTCACTAAATACAGATGCAAGAACAGAATTTCAGACACAATAAATCATTTAGTGAGCACAGAATTGCATTACTGTAAACCTTAAAAGACAAAGATAACGTCCTACCAGGACAGTTGAGAATTGTTTTATGCATTTATAAATGATGGAAATGTTTTGAAATTATGTCAGCATGTAATTTATTGAGTATCTATCTCAGAGCTGTCTACATTAAATGCTGATACTAATAGTAAATTGTTAGTGATAACACTATAACTATTAAGGCTGTTAAAACTGTAAATCATACTGACAAGAGGTTCAGCTCCTGGGGTATCAATTCATATTTTTATTGAGTTTTATAAAGACCCACTGGGGAAAGAAAAACAGGTGCCTGTGTCATTCAGAATAAGACTAAAGGATTTAGGGAATTTGAATCCATTTGCCTCAGCTCTCAGGTGTTCACCTCAATGTAAATGTCTGTTTAACCTTGTTTTCCTTGAAAGATGGGGGACTCTGTGCCACCAGTAAGAGGCTTTTCTAATTAAATCCTTCAGCAACTGTCACAGGCAGTCAGTCACCTGCAGATGAAGTCGTCAAGAGGGACCTTAGCAACGCAGCAACCTTGGGAACACCAGAGTTTACCATCACATGCTGTTCTCAAGCAAGACCAGGAGATATTCCATACGCCTAAAGAAAAGCATCTCAGCATGGTAACGAAAGTGGAAATGGGATGCAGTTCGGCCTTTCAGGGAAAATAGTTGTGAAGCTTACTAAAGGTGACCTATGCTTCTTGCGTAATAAGGTTAAGATAAATGTCATTAGGCCTCAGACAGAACCCTGTGATACTTTTGAAGTTCATAATGCTTAAATCATCAGACTACCAAATGCAAATACCCTCAGAAGATGTTGTTCCAAAAGTCCTAGAATATATTACCTTGTTTTGAATTAGAGGAGTGTTGGAGTCATCATCCAATGCATAAAAAAGTTTCTTAAAATTGAAAAAAAACAACACAAAACCTTTTCTTGAAGTACTAATTCGTTCACTTATAGGAAATGCCCAACTTGTTATTTTACTTATTTAAACAATGATTAAATCAGGTAAACAACTGAAATTCTGATATATGTACAGTAATAGGGCTCAGAATGACTGTCACACAATGCTTCCACATGTATACTGTATATATAGTGTATATGAAATTAATTATGTTATTGAGTTGAATTGTTATGTAATTAATTTTATTCTCTATAGCATTGTTAAAAGTATTTGAACCACATTCAAAAATCCTACAATTTTCCAGAAACATGATTTGTGCTTAGTGATTTTAAAATACCACAAAGAAATTATTCTGTTCTTTTTTATACTACTTTTGTCTCAGAATGTATTATAGAGATATATTACCATATCTGATTGAATGAATCACTTTACTGTCCTATAATCCCAAAACCTCTTTTACGAACAAATTAACTTAATGATATACAGTACACAATGTCGACTTAAATATTTAGTAGGTCTCAATCTCAGGAACACATGCAAATTGCATTCAAATCTTTTGCACTGTGTAATACATGCAAAGTTCAGCAAAATAAGTACTTGTAAATAGTAACACATGGAAATATTGAAATACAAAATATTTATAAAATAACAACTGTAACTTGTCCAGGAAACATATCTTGAAAACAAGATACAACAGAGAAGACAAATGCTGCCCCAATTACATTTTTGCATTGGATGTGGTTTATTTAAAGAGATATAACTACAGTAAGCTTTCATTGCTTGTTATCATCATTCAATTTTTACTGTACAAATCTGCTTTTGTAGCATTTGTTCTCAATAGCTTGGCAACAAACCATGACTTACTGTAAATGTGCTCCTATAGAGACATGTTGACTGAAAAAACAGGAATTTAGACTTCTAAGTGAATTTATTACTCTAAACCTCACTATGATATTATGATACTACGGCTACTTAAACTCTGGCCTAAAGTTCACAACCAAATTTAGAGCTTTAAAAATATATTCTACTGTATATATTTTCATACTGTGTGTCAAGGCTTTGCATTTCATACGGCAACCTATCTCCTCCCAAAATATGTGTATTCAGAAGGTACGGGGATGTAATTTGACCTGTAACTATCCAGCAAAGGTGTGTGACAGAAACTTCAAGGCTTACCTATTTAATTAGTACCACATTTTGTGTATTGGAGATTAACAAGCCATCGTCAAGACATGGAATTTCCATGTGATCATGTTTGTGTAACGACCTCTTGGGAAGCCATCCACTTAAGGTCACATCTGGGATTTGCATTTGTTTTTCTCTTACAGTGAAAGTTATATCTCTCTGGGACATGTGCAAACACACTGTTGTGATAGCAATAGGCGGGGAATGTGTGTAGAAGTGTTTTGTCGAACGCCCCTGCCCCCTTTTTTAATACTCCAATCCTCTTTGCTAAAGTGACGTATGCTCCTGTCAAAAACAGGGTTAAGCTGGCCAAGTGGAAGGATCTCAGGACAGCAGGGAAACAAAACAATCTCCCTGCCCTTTACTGAACAATCTGCCCCAGAGGCCTGCGAACTAAGAATCTACCGTTCATTGTAGAAGGCAGCTTCATCTGGGACCAGAGTGCTCTAACCAGGTCAGAGGAAACTAGGAATACCTCTCTTCAGCTGAAACCTGTTTATTATGCTGCTTCTGTTCTTATCATCGGATCCAATATTGTTGTTCACTTTGCTCACCATTTCAAGGATATCAGCCCATTAAATCTCTGCTTTGTTTTTTCAGCCTTGCTATGATAGCCAGATAGCGAATATTGCTCTGCTTTCAAACTAGAGTCCTAGAAATTGTTCAATAAAATCTGGAGGATCTATTTGTGTATCCTTCTGTAGGAATAAGAAGGCGAGCAATCTTTTTTAGAAAACTGAAAATATTTTGAAAGTCGTGCATTCCTTTGGCATCAGGAGGACTTGAGGGTTTTTTTTTCTAAACTGAGAGCTGGTTATCCGCATTGAAGAACACGGTGAGAGTTCCAAGGTTTTTGGGGAGGAAGGGTTGGAATTAGGTAATTTGGAATCCCTCACACTGGATCTTGTGGGGATGGAAGGACACGGGTATGACTGTTTTGGAGAAGGGGAGAGAGAACCCTATCAGATTGATTACCGGCGGATCGTAGGGGACACAGAACCTGCCAAGCCTCGCCTGTCTCCCAGAGAGAATGACCATCATTTCCATGGGTCACCACTCCATGGGAACCCCCATGGGCATGGGCATGAGACAGCGGCCCAGAGGTACAGTGCCACCCGCATACAGGCTGGATATGAGCCAGAAAGGTGAGGCAAACCTTTCAAACTGCAAATCTAAAAAGATACAAACAAGCCGTGAACAAACACTGGCCATCCTACTGCTCTATAGAGAGCGGTAAACTTAATACGATCATTTTCTGTGTTTTGTAGCTGCCTCTTCAAAACAAGGATGCTTTTTGCAGAGACAAAATATTGTAAATGCTGCACTGTTTAAGATTTTGTAGTGCCCACAAGAAAGAAAAGAAAATCTCATTAAGCTTGTTATTAGTAAGGTATCAGGTGCTTACTGTACATAATGATGCCACAGTTTTACTATTTATAAATTAAAAGCAGAAATTCTAGACTATAGTAAGGGATCATCTTACAGCAGTTTTAATTAATTGTTTTTGTTAAATACTGCAACACATATTTCTGTGCAGGGTTATGTGATGTGCGGGATGATTAACTCTCCACACAGCATTGAGTTATTGTGCTATGTCTGCAGTACTGCATGTGGCTAATCATGTCCTTTAATTATGCCAAAATGGGATTAAATGAATGTGGAAATTGGTTTTGTAATCTGGATTATAACATATGTTCTAAAATAGCTATAGTAATTATAATAATTTTCATTTAATTATCATAAATGTCTACATGGAGACCTGCTATAGAAACATTTTTTGTTTACAGTGCCCCCTATGTCTGGTTTGCCAAGCATAAAATACATATTTCAGAGAAAATAAATATACTGAGAGGCATTTCAACTGCAACAAATGTTACTAGTTTCAATACTTGTTGCATTTAATGTTTCCACAGCACAGTATAATTTCTTAAGACATTCCTCTAATACTGTGCACATCATCATTATTATTACTGCTACCAGTACTGATTCTTTAGGAATTTCTTTTTTTCTTTATTCAATTTGCTGTGACCACTATTATTTGTCATATGCAATTGATGTGACCATAAAAAAACCATGCATTTCAGCAAAGCTAACTAAAATTCATTGATCTGCTTTTATGAATGAAAAAGAATGTTGCAGAGGCATTACAGTTGTACTCTGTTTCAAATATACAGTATTTTCTATGTAAATTTTAGGTTGTTAAGGACATTACAGTTCCATCCTTCTGCATGTCTGCAGATCTGATTTATGTTAACAGCATTTCATCTCTTTACTGCCTTTTAAAGATCTGAAAACTTGAGTTTTTCAGCATTGGCAGGGTGATGCATATAGGGACTGCGTCAGCACTTTCAAGGAAGCTCCTGACTGCACTGCCACAGGAATGGGGCAGAGTGTATTGATTCACTGCAGATGCGTTGTTAGAATGATATTACAGTGTTTTGAAATGTTTAAGGGAGTAGGATTATGAGACTCAAAACCTTTTTTGAAAAAAGGTTTTTTGGATCTTCTAGGACTGTAACTGTACATGAATCTGCCAACAAAAAGAATGCATTTTTCATGAAGTTGGAAGAAAAAGCTTTTGAAATCTTTTTAGCAGGAAGAATGGAACTGGAAAAAAGATGTAGCAAAGACAGATACACTCCTTTCACAGCTCTGGAAGCTGACACACACCTGCTGTTTTTTTCAAGTTAATGAATTTAATTATTTGAATGTTTCAACGTCTAAAAATGTGGAAGGTGGCCATTACACTATTGCATTTCATAAGTACCAGAACACATCATTCCAAACTTTTCAGTAGAATAAATGCAAGGAAATGCTCTATTAAAGCAACTTGTTTGTTATAGGCTTCAGTTCAGCAAAGAACTCAGCTGGAAAGAAAACCAGATGGTGTGTGTGGTCCTCCTGGACCAGGATTATAGAATCATAGTCCCCTGCAGAAGCCAATTTTTTAAAACCTTTGGAGACACCAACTCAGGAATAGAGGAAGTGGGAGAAGTGAGGGTGAGGACAATATTGTTAATTTTTCTTTCACTCATATTCCTGAATGATTAATATATTTGCATTGATTAACACATAAGCACCTATTCTTTAATAATATATAACTAAAATTGATTAGGAAGTTGTCTCTTATGTGGCTGCTCAGTGTTTGCACCCTTTTTTCTTGGAAAGCTGTACAGTTGGAGAGGTTATCTGTGTTGCCTGATAAGTCTTCATAAGGTAATACTACTAGCATATTATATATGTTGATTTCTCAGACTAGTTCAAATACATTGAATAGAAAACATATTTGTTGTAGTGATGGAAAATTGTGTTAAAATGTAATACATTAGAATATTTAAAGCATATATAAATATTTTGCTTTAATTCATCTTTAGCTCTTGGAATTAAGGAGGGAAATGAAAAATCTTTTTTTTCTTGGAGCTGATATATAATCTTTTAGAATTCTTTCTTCTCTTCTGTTTTTTTCTACAGTTTTTATAATAATTGTCACAACAAATACTGCAATGCTTTTAGTATTTATAGCATTGAAACACAACAGAGAGAAAAAAAAGAGTGAATCGTTTTGGCAGAAGTCCTAGAAAATTAAATGTTACAATGTAATGTTTTAGAAAGATAATTATTCAGGCAATAAACACACATATCCCTCTCTAATATTCCCCTTATGAAGGCGAATATATTGGACTGACATGACACTTCAGAGACTATATCTTCATCATTGCTTGTAGTATATTTTGACAGAGAATGCAGTTATATATTCACAGAAGCACACAGTGTATATGAGAAATGCCTACAGTACATCTTTGGTCCAATTTTCTGAATGCCGGTTTCAGATTTATTATGCTGAGTGCAAGGATAAAATTTCTGGCACTTGTGTTCTGACTGTCAAAAGATTTGGGAACATAAAATTCAATTATAAAATTAAATCTAGTGAAATAAATGGAAATGGAAATATGTTATTACTTTTTGTTCTTTTCATGGTTACTAATTAATCAAATAATTCTAGCACAAAAATAATGCTAAAAAAGGTGAGGACAGTTGATGTGGAGTACAAATTAGAGCTGATGCTGGTTCCTTTTCCAGATAAGCGTTTTTCTTAAAGCAGTACATTTTGAAGATCCATTGTGACCTGGGTGATCAGTGGAGCAACACATACTGTAGCAAAACCATATTGCATTAATGATTGACTATTTCAAGACATGGAGGAAATCTGTTCATCGTATGTACTGTATATACACTGTACACATTATTAATTATTCCTCTCTCTGTTTCCAGACTGTTTTTGCTTTTGAGTTTTTTTATTTGCTCTATGTTTTAACTTTATCTATCTATCTGTTATAGATCTATAGATGTTTACATGTATTTTAAGTACATTGCTATTTCTTTCTGTCAGTGGTCTTGTTCCGTTAACTGCCCATTTTGGTGTATGACATTGCTTTTTTGCTTATCGACAAGCAAGATAATGGAACTACAAAGTCTTTTTGTGCAGCCTGAACAACTTCAATCCTCAAACTTAGAACAAACATGTAGCTTTCTGTTCCCGGTGTTTCTTATGTCTTCCCAATAGAACATTTGAAAGTAAAACTGTTACATTTAAGAAACAGAAAATGTTTTGTGTTAACCCTGTACCTTCAATAGTTGTAAAAATACATTACAAAAAGACATTAATGCAAAAAGTGATTACAATGATTGAATCTGCTGAGTCATTTTTATTTTTTTAATAAGAAGTACACTGGGTTGTGGGGAGATGAGTATTAGTGAATCTAATTTATTATAATTTCTTGTCAATAAAGTTTCTGGTAATATCATTGCTAAACTACCTTTGGAGATATCTTTAATCATTTTTGTTAATATCGATATAAAGTCCTTTAAATGCAACAAACATTTACATGAAAAAATATGAATCTACTGTCATTTCCATTAATTTAGTTCATGATTAAATTTGTAAAAAATAAAAGATTTGCTTTGCACAAATATTGTTTGATTACATTTTGAGTTAATTATTTTAGTTGTTTAATTAATGGAAGATAGAGGTGATGCCCTGAAGATAATTAATTTACAATTTTATTAAAATATAGGTATAGTTTTGGGAAATTGTTAGGGAGAAATTGTATTTCTTGCCTTGCTTGAAAAATTGATATTCTAAAAACACATCATCGTTGTGGTTATTTAATTCAAGTCATTTTGATTTCTGAAAAGGCAAAGTGATTTGAAAAAACTATGCTTTAAAGGTTGTATACTGTATATCTTTTTTTGCATTTTGTACAAATTCTAAAAGATACTCATGCTATCAGGTTAAGAAAAAGAAAAAACTGAAAAGAATACAAATAGAACAAAATCATTGCTTTAAAGATCTTTCATACACTGATAAACACTGATATATATCTTGTGATCCATATTTGCTAGAACGTTTTTTTCAAATTTATGAAATCCTAGATTTATCGAGACAATTTCTGAATTATTTAAAGCACATTAAAATGTTGATCTGATCATCCATCTAAAGCATGCATTAAATGTTCTGTATTGTTGAGGTGAGGGATATACCCAGATATCCATGATGCCTGGTGCAATACTAGTGCGCATCCCAAAACAGTAGTTCTCAATCTGGGTTCAGTGGACTCATGGAAGTCATCAGGGACTGCCTACAGTTCCTCCACAAATAAATCATAAACTTTTCACCACTGAAATAGTAATGATTGACCCTGTCCAACCCTGGGTTGGATAACCCAGGTCAGTTGTATTGGGATATACAATATATAATTGATCAATATAATTTCACTTCGTTTCCCACAGCATGAGCAATCCATAATAAGCTATTCAGAGTTTCTCTCCTGGTTTTTACAATAGTCCCATCTCAAGTCAAGACTTTGAATAGTGCTCTAGTTAAGCCCTTATTGGTCTCTAAAACATGACCTGGACTAAAATTTGGTCATTAAAATATTTTAACCGCATGTGTCATTTCATCTCACTTAAAGCTATCCAAATACTAAAAATACAGTTTCATCATGACTGAAATCAGGTCTCTGTTTATGGAATGTGAAACAATAAAAGATCAAATAGAATCTATTTTGCATAAATGCTATACAAGGATGGAAGTGGTGCGAATATTGATAATTTTATCTGAGGCTTTGTTTTTTAGAAGCATGTGACTTGTTAAGCAAGCTTTCCGTGTGTGCCCTCGTGATGGTGGTCTTGTGTCATGTCCAGGGCATAGTCCTTCCTTTTGCCTTGTGCTTTTGGGTTTTCATAACCCTTAACAGGAGTCAATAATTTCTCACAGTGGATGGATTTTTAAAATCTATTATATTTTATATATTTATATATAAATTATATTATACAATTATATTTTGTACTGTATGTATATCGAGTGCTGGGAAAAATACATAAGGATTTATAACAATATTAAAAATCTGTAACAGATTCTTTTGTAACAATTTTTTATGTGTCCACAGTTGAAGTAAATGACAGCTCTCTAAGTCACACTGGAAACCAAAGTAGTTTCTATGTATCACTACACGTGTTATAGATTCTCTTTATCTATGTACTTGCAAAAACAGAAACCACAAATTATAGTAAAGAGTATTTCAGTCTTTTATTATTCATAAAAATTCAATAATATTATATTATTTTATTAAGAGTTTTTCTTAAACATGTAATGTAAGGTTAAATTACCAATCTAGACATAATATAACACTTTTTCCATGTTTGAACAAAGTGTTTTATATTTTGCTATTTTTCTAACAAGATTAAAGTAATTTCCATTTTCTTTTCAACATCTGCGGGGTGGTTCCACGAAGAAGAATGATCGATATATGCTAGTGGAAAACTTCATGCAACAGAAAGTTTCTTGTGTTAAATTTATCGAACTAGTAAGTCAGCACTTTGACAGGGTAGCTCTTTATTTCATGCACATCTCCCAGTAACTGCACAGTGCAGATAATCAGATTAGAATGGAAAAAAAACGAAGGCATTCTAGGTTCACAGGGGCCTTCATATTCTAACTGCCACTGTTCTGGCTAATTAGTCACATTTAATTGATAACAGCTGACTTTAAATTTGAGTGGTGTCCCCCAGTTCATGTGTCACCAGGTGCTTTTACAAAAGCAGTTTTGTATTACTGTGCCTTTGCAGTTCAAATAAATTACAGAGCAGGGGAAGAATTGCTGTGTTGCAATTCATATTTATTTGTGTTGGTGTTCATTCTTCTCTGATGCTGTGCTGGTTAAAAGTCTCATTTCCATATTCCGTAGCAGGGGTCTCCAACCCTGCTTCTGGAGAGCCTTGATAAAGCATGTTTAATCACCAATTTTTAAATCCCTGGAATACCTGGACAGGGATCAGCTACACTGGTGATTTGGAGATCATCGCCATCACCATCACTTTCGATAACCGTTTATCCAATGCAGGGTCTTGGTGGCCTGGAGTCTATCCCAGGAACCATTGGGCACAATGCGGGATTCCCTCTGGATGGAATGCCAGTCCATTATACACACAGACACAAACATACAGTACACACCCACACCAGGGCCAATTTCACATACTCCAATTAACCTACCAGCATGTTTTTGGTCTGCACCTGGAGGAAACCCCTACAAACATGAGGAGAACATGAAAACTCCACCCAAACAGCACCCCAGGAACTGAGTCCAGAGTCCCAGTGCTGTGCTGTGCCGTGCCGTGCCGTCATGGCAGCCATTTGGAGATCATTTGGGACAAAAATAGAAAACTCTTCAGCTCTTGCTTAATTGATCAATAACTTCCACGTAATCCTCATGTTTTGAAAACAAGTGATTCAAGGTGACCTATAAGATTAACTGCACTGCGTTCCTCCAAGCACAGGGTGCCTAATCCTGAAGATTTTTGATCCACTCATATTTGTTAATGGACTTACAGTTCTTATTTTTCTATTTGGAAATTGGGAGATTTTAAGTAATTTATGAAAAGCCGAAGATAAAAGGCAATCTCTAAATGATTCAAGATCTGAGAACAATTGAAGAGTTGTCGAATTAATCCTGTTAATCCACACCTCTTCTACAGGAAGCCTTGGCCTGATTAAGGAAAGTTGTTGTATCATATACTGTATTAGTTAAAAAAAAGGAAACATCTCCATTTTTAAATGTGCACTTAAGATAACAGCATTTCCTTTCCCTGGACCCTTGTGCAATAGCGACATGAAACATGAAAAACAGTTTGAACCTATTTTCTGTTATTTCACTTTCTGCAATTAGTATATTCTAGTGTTTCTGTCTTATTTGTGAATAGAGTTTCAGAATTTGTAAATAATTTAAATTTACCTCCTATTTCAAATGTTAGACAAGCCTGGTAATTTTGGTGATAATCTGGTAAATTTCTTCATATAACAAAATGGACAGCCATCGATTTCTGGTACTATTGCATGTACAAACGTGTACAAAGACGTTTGACTGCATTACTATTAGCAGAGGTACCAATGTGGTGAAAATATATTTGAATGCTATGTGGTATTACTGTCCATACTAGGGCTTAATGATGCCCCGTTTTGGACGATTTACACGCTTCTTTGAGGCAATTCAGCTGACGAAACTGAAAGAGTTAATAAACAACGCCTCCACCATTCTCCTCTACCACGTGTGATTTCTGTCTTGTAGTAGAGAGGATGTGACGCGTGTACAGATCCAGCCTTCATTGCGCTGAATAACGAGTTGAGAGGGAGCCACGAGCACTTATTAGAGGCATCTGGGTAGTGCTGTCTGTGTAGCGCTGAAATTGGGTCAGAAACGGGATAGGTGAACTGCTGCGTTTCGTTAATTTTACCTCCTTTTGCTTGCTGTTTGGACTCGGTTTTGGTACAGTCCGTAACATAAAGTTTGCTGCTGCTAAACCTGTGGGCATTGTGAATAGCCTTTGAATGAGAGGAAGACAGCGGTATTGAAATTTTATCATCTACAAGGTGTAGTGTCTTTTTTTTATTACGTTTAAACGAGCATGTGTTGAGGTTGTGTTTTTATGATCGCCCAGGAACGCTACACGCCGCATTATTCTTTCCTGCAGCCGATTGTAGAATATGTTCAAACTGTTTTTTTTCTTTCATTTTTGATAGCACTATTTTTATTTTCGGTTTGTTCAATGACAGGGGAATTAAAACATTTGGCCCCTTTACGATCTGCAAGGCAAGTACAAAAGAAAATAATGAAAACGCAGTCTACCTCGCATACTTAGAAATGTAGCTGCTTGTTTCATACCCACATGGGTGGCATCGGATGATGAAACATCTTCTGACATCGGATTTACTGGTTGTTGTCACTGGGTTTGTATGGCTTGTCTTTCCGTTTTATCGGATTCAGTACACGTCGACCCGTGTTTCTGTTGTCTTATAACTAGAATTAAATGAAACAAGGCGTGTCTTATTGATACATCTAGCTCATGTACGTTTTTACGTGTCTAAATCGAATTATTATAAAGGGCTTTTTGTGTGAAAGAAGGTTTGCATTTTCATTTCGTTATGTTCCTCAAGAGCTTGTTGTCTGTTTTTCTCAGTGGAGCATGAGATGGTGTGGAGTGCGCTCGTGTTTATATGTAATATAGGTCACCAGGCCAGCAGATCCGGGCTGAATCTGTGCCAGTGTGCGACAAACGCCAAGCAACCAAAAGTGTCTATTTTCTCCTTCTCTTTCCCTTCTTGACTCTTCAAGTTGTCCACGAACGATACATACCGAAAGCTTTGAAAGGTAGTCTTGCACATCGCGAGCAGTGCCCCAATAAAGAATAACTTGTGCAAATGTTCTTTATTTTTGGTCATTTCATATTAATACTTTCCCCAGTAGGTGATGCATCTGTGCATCATAATCGCATTTGGTTATTGGTTGACACGGGGTGATGATTGAATCAGTTTGGAAGCATAATTTGATTGAAATACAGTAAATTCTGTTTTGGCCGATGTTTAATTGAGGGTTAGGTTTCGATGGGATGGACTGTTATTTAAAAATGAGTAATCTAAACCACAATAAAATATTTGGTTAAATTATCTTATGTCATAATTCTATACTTGAATTTTTTTTTGTCTTTTTATCACTACCATAGCATGGCTGATTACCTGATCAGTGGCGGCACAGGCTATGTTCCTGAAGATGGACTCACTGCACAGCAGCTCTTTGCTATTGGAGATGGTCTCACTTACAAGTAAGTACTGTAGTTTCTGGTTGTTCTGATGAGTATGTCACCCATGCACCAGAGCATATAATGGGAAAAACGTTTTGAATCAGCAGATCAGCGCATCAATCTGATGCTGATGGACTCACAGCAGAACAGCTATGCTCTAAAGGGGATGGATTGACTTATGAGTGAGTAATCACCTGCTTTTTATTTCTTGGAATCCACGAATAAGCAATTTTGTAATGCTCTCATTAACATTGGATGGGCATAATTTGGTCAAATCTTTCAAGGCGATGACTTTCTAATGAGAGAGACTATGACTAATACTGATTTCAGAATGTATTTGTTCATTCAACTTTAGGGAAGTTTGATTTGGGGTTCACTCATTCACCTATTCTACATTTTGTTTTCTTTTTTTTTACCAAGGTTTTTGCTACAAATTAATGTGATATGAAGGAAAAAATGTGGGTCTGTGATTAAAAGATGTATTTATCTTTGCCATGTGAGTTCATGCATATCCGTATCTGTCATTCATATAATTTTTGTCATGTGGGATCTTAATTGTAGAAGAATTGATCTGAATTACTGTCAGAGTGTCTGTGGTTAATCTTTTAAAAAAAGGGGAGGATTTCATTTGTAACGCATGCATGCATCTAATTGGGAAATGAACTGAATTATTTGATTGAGTACCGAAGCTTGCCTTTAATCTAATCTAAGAGGATGCATTTCACATGATGAGCCAGTATCTCAGTCATGTGAGACCATCTATAAAGACTACCAAGGAGCTTATAATTTTCAGATTCTTAGTTTTTCTTGAAATTTTATGTAGTTGTACCAAATAACTCCCTTTTGCTGTAAGGTGTCAAGCATTTTGATTAAATGACATTAAATATTAGACCCCTTCCTCCCTTTTCTTGTTTGTACTTTGCCAGCACTATTACGTTTTTTTCCTATTTTGTTGTGTTTATAGTCTATATTTTGGCCTTTTGAGTAAAAAGAAAAATGTTTTAAGTCTTTTGTTCCACGTTTTATTAAATATACTGAGCATCATAAGAGATGTATCACTCTATGTATGTGTGTATGTTTTTAGAAAAAAATATTGATTTAGGATTTTAAGGTATATAAGGCACACTCAAACATTGAAAGTTTAGTCATTGATGAAGCTGAAGCAAAAATTGTTTGTATTATTGTAGGGAAGGATTAGTTTGAATCGATTGCATATTTACTTCTTGGCAAACTAATTGGTCATTTGTGACTTACTGTGATGCAGCCAAATGACTGTTACATAAGTCTTAAATCTCCTCATTAGTGAGAGTTGATTAGGCAGAGGTGATCAGGTAATTTAACCTGTTGAATGTCAAGCCAGGGGAAAAATAAAGAAACAGAAAATAATTACCCTTCTTAAGAAAACCTTACTGCATTTTGGTATGTTGGAAGTCACTTTGGTGATGAATCATGGTTTTGTATGGAACATCCTGATGCAGATGTGCAGGATAATATGACTTTTGCGTACAGCAGACCAATTAGTGGGGTTGTCAAGTGTGATGAGCTGGGCAGGAGTGTGTTGTTGCGAAGGACCTCTGCTTGTAGTGATCGATTGCAACCTGATTGCAAGGCACTGCATTGATCCTCACGTGTTGCTCATACTGACATGTCAACATGCCACCAGGACAATACATGCCCTCATGCTGCTTGTGAAACAGCATGTTTCCTATTGAAGAGAATGTGACAGTAATTCCATGGATGTCTCTTACCAGAGTTGAAGCCAATTGGATTGAATTTGTGGAATGAGTAGCTTCTAGGGCTCGGATACTAGTGTACAGACCCATGCTTGTCCAGACTCTACTAAATGAATGGGATAGAATCCCACAAGACTGTATTTGCAACACATGCAACACAGATGTACAGCATCCAGAAGTGGCAATACACTACGGGTCTGACTTTCACAGTAGCTCTCCTGTTGATCAGCAGTTTGGCTCATCTGCTACAAAAATAATTTGAATCATTTTGAAAAAATAAAGAACCATACACTTGGATTACAATGTAAACTCATTGCATGTTCTTATAACTTGACTAAGAAATCCTAAAACACACTACTGAGTTCATGGGCTATAAAGTATATGTTTGTTGAAATTTTGGATATGCATTTATTAACTGAAAAAAAATATTTCACACCTGAAGCACTGTTTGGATTTTATCAAGGTGTTTTACCTATGAAATGCTTTTGAACCAAGGTATGCAGAGGTTTGTGGAGAAATTAAATGGAAAAACTAAGGGGCATGAAATAATTTGATTTGTAAATTTCATACAAATTCCCTAAATCTGCTACACAGAACAGTTCAGCCTTCAGAAATGCCTTAAGAGCATTCAAAATGCTACCCTCTGCTACATTATATTATATAGCACGTATCATGAACGGAAGTGAGTTTTTTTTTTAAAAAAATCACAGCCCTATTTATAAAACACATTTTAATTTTAGGCACACTTTCATCCAGTTCTACAGGAATTGATTTTTAATTGGTTGTGAATTTGTAAATGATTATTTTGGATAAGGGGTAGCACAGCATAGTGATTGTTTCTAGACTCCTAATGGGTAGGTGGTTGCTGCTGACAGTGCCTTTAGCTTGAGTGAGCCGATTTTCCCCAGTTGCCTCAGTCCACCCAGCTGTATGAATGGGGATGAGAATTTCTGGGTAATCCCTACAATGGACCTGCGTCTCCTGCAGGTGAAGGAGACCCACACTCTCCTTTCTGCTTAACGTCATGGAAACCAGAATGAGCCAAACGTGGTTCTGGTATGGAAATTACTTGTGCTTTTAGGCCAGTGTATGAGACCTTGCTCAATTTTAAATATTATTGGAAGGTTTTTTTTTTTAAATTGCGATTCTTTGGCCTTAAGACACCTAGAGAACATTCTGTGCTGATTATATCTGTCTGCACACCGTATTCTAAACAATGTCTTCTGTAATCAAAAACTGCTAAAACATCTATGGTGTAGATTAGTCTGTCATTTTTCTGCCTGTGTGTGATGTTTGGTGGACAGGTGTCCCCTCCTGGGTATCTCATGCCTTCTGTCCATTGCTTGCCAAGTTATGCGCTGGCTCCCCACAATAAAATGGTTAGAAAATGCATGGATGGCCCGGATGTTCTTCGTTTCACAAATACAGGTGCAGACAACTAGAAACTAAGACCTTTATTTTTGTAGTGACATGTTTTTTTTTTCTTACATTCAAGTGTATGAGGACTTGTCTCAGGGAAAGCCACGTATGTGCATATAAACGTGATGCAAAACATGCTTATTTCCACGAATCATTTGCAATTCAACGCCAGGCAATATGCTGATTAGGGAGTCTGCTTTCAGCTGCGTGGCAACCTTCAGATGGTATCCATAGAAACCCAGAATGACTTGCTCTGCAGATTTATTTCCTTTGGTAAAATGCTGTTTAAAAGTAATGTGTGATGACGTTTTGGTTTCAGTAAGGATCTCAGCACTAGAAGCTGTACTAATAATTTAGTTTGAGTTACATTTTCATGTTCCCTTATCATGATGGAAAAAAAGTGCTTCGACAGAATATTTCATAAGTCGCCTCTTTGATATGATGATTTCATTATTCCTGTATACTGTATGCTGCCTGTAAAAGACCATTTGCAAAGAGGAACGTTTTTGAATCCCCATTATTATTGTTGTGGTTTAAGCAGCTGCAAAATAAAGTGATAAACATGTTTTTAAATGCCATTAAGGTGCCATGCACATGCTAAATTCTGCTGGGGATTGTTGCTTGTCCTTCAAAAGTCACTCTTTCCTTCCTTCAGGCCTTTTGGCTTAAGACCACAGAGTGTGCGGTGATTGGTTAATGCTTATTATATAATACTGTACTTCTTAAACTGCTGTCGGCTTTGTTTTATGTTAAGAAGTAACCAGAAGTTTTAGAATGTTAACTGGTATATGAGACACACTCTTAAATATGATGACGGACAAGTAATGAAATTTAACGTTTTTTAATGTTTCAAAAAAAAAAACTTTTAAGAATGTTAATCGTGTATTCAAAGAAATCATTTGTTCAGGTATCGCTTGATTTTTTTTTTTATTATTTACGTGTTTGGTCGGCAGGTACAAGGTATTTAAGTGGAAATATATACCACACTGTATATTTGAAAAATTTCTGATTGTGCAGTAAATGCAATGTACAATGCCGGACAAGGACTCTAAATTGGCAAAATTATTGGTCATTTTGAAAAAAACTAAACAGGCACTTAAGGATTCTCATTTTCGGTGCTGATTGTGCCCCACCTTAAAGTTATTTTGAGAACGTTTTGTCCATTAAAACCACAAACCGTTAAATGCTTATGAAACAAGGGCAGTTGCTATTATGTTTGTCTTGTCTGAAGTGCTGACATTGTAACAGTTCACAGGTGGCGATAACTTAGTGTCTCTAATCTTATTGATATGAATTTCATTCCTCCAATAACATAGTTTACATTAGCTTTTACTTTCTGTTTCTGTTGTTACTCAGGTTATATTTCCTAAAAAGGTTAGGCAACGGAGAAGTTATTTGTTGCATGACCTCTTGTCCTTTTAGGACGGTTGTTGGCTAATCACTGCAGACAACTGGATTTTTAGTTTTGAATGACTAATTCACAATGTAAAAGAGACTTCAATACTGACAACAAAAAGCATAACGCATATTGCAGACAAACAAAAACTAAAATTCCTCAGAAAAACGAAAAGTTCTGTTTTTCCAAAGAAAGTGCCGAAGAGGCTAAAATATGAGCAAATCAACTAAAGAACAGTTATCTTTCTATTGTGATGTAATTTTCTTATTTATAACCAATTAAATAAACCTAGTTATTTAATCAATGATGGCAAAAAAGAATACTATACAGTATGGCTGTGTTATTTACTATCTCTTACAGTTACAATATGTTAAAATCTACAGACAAATCTAAAATCAGAAGTAAAGTTGCCAAGTTTTTATTCACCACCAGAAGATAAATGGAGATTTTTGTTTGCAGTCATGGAAAAGTAAGGAGTCTCTCACCATGGTACAGACAAGTAGAGAAATGCCCGATCCCAGTTCATACCGCAAGATGAGAACCTGTTCCACCCAAATGTATATTGTTATGTCTGGCAAAAATTAATAAGCAAATTGTAAATTTATAACTGGAAAAAAAACACTTTTAAAATAGCCGATTTACTGGCTGTTAAGTTTATTTTGGCTTTGCAAGAGCCGTCTTATAAACGGGATGACACATTAGGCTGAGCGTTTCCACTGTGATGTTTATACTGTTATTTTGCTGTATAAATGAAATGACAGTTAGGCTGGAACATAAAGAGCTTGCCATGCCACCTGTACAGCAGGGTTGGTCTTCTGCTTTCAGTTTATTTTTTAGACTTCTAAAATGAGAAAATTTGATACACCTGTAAATGTTTTAAATGAAGTGTTACTGTATTTGGCACTCACTTTCTCGGAGTTCAGTTTGCCAATGGAGAAAGATTTGCTAGGCCAAGTAAAATACTCTAAAATTAAACTTTATGAGCCCTAGTTAAGAGATGTGTCAGGTCCTCTGGCTGGCATTTGTACAAACGGTTTGCCTGAATTTAAAATAACATACCGTGTGAATGCTCTTGTTGGGTTGCTGTCACTTTCAGTTTTTATGAAAATGATTTTTTAGTTTTAAGAATTTTAGAATTATCAACAATTATTATTTCTTGCATTCTTAATGAAAATGACATAACATTGAATGCATCTGTTTAATTACCTGTACGCTATTTAGGTTACATTTTACAGAACTGCTAACCTTAAATTAATGGTCTTTTTTTATTTTAATTCTCAAATCTATGAAAAATGAATTTTGATGTGGACATGATGCAGCATAACAACATGTGTGATCTTGTCCGTTAAGGCTTTTGGACTTTAGGTTATAGGTGGTCTTGTTGCTATATAGAGAGGTTTGAGCTCTTAATCTTTCTTTAATGGAGGATTTGTCTTTTGCAAATTGGGACAGGGGCTCTCAAGAGTCAGACTTGGAAAGGACGGAAGGAGTCTCCTTTACAAATACTAAAACTGAAATGGGATGAATGAGAGCCTTCGAAGTGCATACTTCATATTTTTTTAAAGAGCTTGCATTACCCTCAGTATATAATGTTTGATCCTATTTAAAACTATAAGTAGTTCCTTTCCTTGAGTGTCATATTCTGATTCATTGCATAATAAAGCTACTGTATTTATGAATTTTTATTGGCTCAATCAGACTTCAAGCAGAGCAGCTTATTGGGGAAATAATGCATTGCATTGCTCACTGTCCTGTTTATTTTTTACTTCTCTGTATGCAGCCTTGACATTTGTGTTGTTAGGTATGGTTACATTAGTCCTTATCTCGAATGCATTAACCAGTGTATCTTCTATTGGGCTTTGAGCCACGATCTGTAAAAGATACTGGTTGTGCTTTGAGGAAATTACTTTTTTTTTCATTGTTTTGACATTTCCTGGCCTGGATCCTAGAAAGGCAATAATCTGCATGGCATTAGGTGGCATTTTCTGCTGTGTAATGCATCAACTAATGGACTTTATGTAAACCCACTCCTTGTAGGATTGCTTTTGGTTGGTAGCATAAGATCCTTTTTCATGGGTTTTGAAAGATCAGGGTGGATTAATATTCAGTGGAGCAGATAAGCAGGATTTGTGCTTTTAAATTATAGTAACTTTGAAATGGGGAGTATTTTTAGTTGTAGGCCACATGCAACTGGACAGAATATTAGTGGACTGCTAGAATCGGTATTACAGATTTCAGAGAACTCTAGTGGTCTGTGTCCACAAATGAAGGTTATTAGTTGGTAGTTGGTTCTTAACTATTTTTTAAATGATTGAATTCATTAAAGGGGGAAGGTAATTACTTTGCAGTTTAATATAACCTATACATTTTAAGAACATCTTTTTAGGTTTTGTTTTAACTTCTGTGTACCAAACAAATTGTTTAATTTTATGGTTTAGTGAATTGTATACCACCATTACTGGACGTTGGTTCTTCTGATATCAGCTACTGGATAAAGAGCTGAGAGTTTAATGATCGTTCAGATAACGCTAGCAAATAAAGCTTTTATAAATCCTAAAAGGGATGTTCATTTTGTTAACTTGATTGTTTTTATAAGAATTCAAACACGCATTACCTCCATTTCCACAAAGAACAATAATGACAGGTTCAAGTATTAGCTGTAAACAATCAAAAGAAGATGATTTCCAGATTTAATACACTGATGTAGGCAGTGATCTCTTCAGTGATATTTAGTACAAATTTAAGGGAAAGATCAAGAAAGATTACATGCAGAGGTAAAATGACTGAATTAAAAGACTGGGTAATTTGCATATATTTTATTATATCTTGGTATAGTGTTGCCAGACTTCTGATGTAGCCCCAGACCTACATGTTAATCTGCCACGAATGTGTAAAGTAGCCTTATCAATCACATAATTTGGCCACAAGTCCTCAGGGGTTTTTCACTGTATTTGAATATCTTTTTCTTTGTATCCAATGAAAAGCACAACCCTGAAACTTGTTCATGTACATGACTGTGAGTTGTTCAGGACAAGTTTAGCTGTAGAATTGGATTTGCTTAAAAACTCTCAAATAATGCTTTCTTTGAATGCACTTGGCCAGTTGGATTCAAGATTAACATAGGTAGACTTGGTTGGGTTTACTCTCCAGATTGTTCCAGATTGACTAAAACACATAACTGTAATGAGCCAATTGAGTTTCAGGTGTGCTGAGACATAGGAACAGCAGCTATGTATGGGTTATAGTTTTTAATTTTTACATTTTAACCTATGAATGTACACCTTTGCAAACAATGTATCTGCCCAAAGAAAATCGTGAATGGTAATTTTAGTATCCTGTATGTTGTGATGTAATTTATAAAGTGAGTCAATCTCTTTGTATTCTGAGATTCTGAGGACTTTGATTTATTTTAGTTACTGTTTGGTGCTGTAATATTCAGATGTTTATGGCTCTTAAAACTTGCCAGTTATTAGTTATTTATTTTTAACTCATCATAGTCTAAACTGTCCCTGAGTTGCAGTGCTATTATCTCATTAAGAGACATGTTTTTTAACAAGTATAATAGTTCCTGGTATCCATCAGCTTCCCCATTTGGTATCCAAAAACCTTTGTACATTTACATAGTGTATCTCATATGGGGATCTTATGGGTAACACTAAAACTGTTTTTATAATATGATTTCAAACAATCTCAAGTTAAAAAGAGCTGCCTAGGTTTCTTCCGGCATGGTGAGTGACAAATGAGACTTGCTAATACATCTTTGAAGATTGAATACAATATTTTAGCTAAACAGTCATGTATAATGTCATCCTTATTCAAGTTAACCAAACTGCTATATTGAAAACAGCATGTTGAACTACTGTATCTTGGTGTTGGCGTTACAGTGAAAAGAAAGACGTTTATTTTAAGTTTAAAGAATTTATTATTGTCTTTTTAATGCAATCATTTTCTTTGTAATTTTTGAATCGGTGAATAGTTTCTTTGTACAGGTAACTGCCAAAAAACAAGTAAACACAAGTAAACGAGGGATACAAAGTATATTAAAAGCAGGTGCTTCCACACAAGTGTGCATCCCATCATGCTTAGAGTCATGTATAAAATTGCTGGACAGGCCCAGTTGCCCATTATTTTGGCTGTCTTGGCTAAAAGAAGTGATCATCGTGACTTTGAGGCAGTGGTGATTGTTGGGGCAAGCTTGGCAAGAGCTTCAGTGACAAAGACTGCTCAGCTTACTGGAATTTCACGAGGAACAATGGCCATAGAGATGTTTTTACAGACACCTGAGGAAAAGACGTCATTAACTACAGGCAACTGTGTACGGAAACGCATATTCCTCAACTGTGATGTCCATGTATTGAATTGAGGTTGAATTTTGCAAGGCAAAATGGATTAGCAATTCTGAATTGGTTGACTTCAAATGTCACATTAAGGCAGGAGCAGGCAGCTTCATCAGGTAGAGTCCATTGAGAACTTCACAGAGAGGAAGACTAGTCCAGTAGCAGTGCATGAATTCCTTATTACATCTAAAACACTGAACTGCACTTTGGTTAGTAAAGTGGTACAAAGGACACAGGCAGTAGTCTACTGAGCAATGGAAAAGAGTAATATGGTCAAATGAATCATCCTTCACACTGTTCTGAATGAGAGGGTGAGTACCTGTGTGGCACATGTGAAAAGGAAAGGCTCTACTGCTTGTTTCCCCACTGTGAATGGCTCTAGTGCCTCTGTTATGGTGTGGGGTGCATTTTCCTATTTTAGCTCTGCTCAATCCCTTAGAGAGCAAGGTGCAAGGTGCCAGTCTTCCAGGATGACAATGCCCCCATCCACAGGGCACACGTGGTCCCTGAATGGTTTGATGAACATGAAAACAGTGTAAACCTTATGTCATGACTGTCTAGGTCACCAGATCTCAACCCAATCGAACACTTATGGGAGATTCTGGAGCGGTGCCAGAGACAATGATGATGAAAATGATGGAATTTCTTGAAATGCTGTCACATTTCTCCAGTAGGGTTCAGACACTTGTAGGATCTGTCAAATTACTTTGAAGCTGTTCTGGCAGTTCATGGTGGACCAGCACCCTATTAAGGTGCTTTACGTTGGTGTTGCCTTTATTTGAGCAGTTACCTGTACATTCTCCATATGTTTCCCTTTAATGTTAAACTGAAATCTTCTCCATCAATATCTCGGTATAAAATAAAAGCTGAATGACAAATATCTGGAGCATATGATTCTAAACTGCTTATTTATCGTTATCTGTGCAGTATATCACTTTACATATAACTTTGCACCTTGCAACATTATCAGTATTCAAATTTAGTTCCCAGTAACAATTATCTATTTGTTCATATCTGTTAGGAACATGCAAATATTAGTTCCAAATCTACCCTGAGTTATTGAGATCTATGTAGACCCTTAGATCTATGTAGCCAGTACACAGTGTTCTTGCAATGTGCTTTGCAGGACTAGGTGAAATATTTTAATTGTTATTCTGCCTCAATCACCTACAGAAAGCATTTCCAGAGGCTACTGTTGCTGCCATTGGTGGCCTGATAAGTTAAAGAAGAAAAAAAACATTTGAAGGTTACAGGTGAAGGTGTAATGCATGTGTTAAACTTCAGAAGTTTTGTATTTCAAAGGATGAGACCATTGCAGGTTTCTAGAATGCTGCTTATAATAGAACTGTAGACTTCGCAATCCACCCTTGTTAAGGAGGGGTGGTGATGGGTTTAGCTAGTTACCACACTTGGTGTGGGCAGATATTGGCAAGCTCTTATGTATGGGCTGGGACAGACTGTGAGCCATCTCAAGAATAAGGCTTCTTTTATTTAGTCAGCCCCTTGGTTGTATGCATATGTCCGTCTGTCAAGCCACAGAAGTCTTGGATCTCAAAACAGCAACACATCTTTTGTTTTTCACTTTGCTTAAATTTATAAATGTAGAGAGATGTATGCAAAGTAATATAAAAAATGTTGAACAATAAAACTCATATTCCTTTGATGTATCCTTAACATGTTTTTATTTTTTGGCTAACATGTATTTAACTCTCAGACTATATCCTGAAGGGATGTCTAGAACAGATAAATATGCATCAAGAAAGGCAGTACCTTTTTCTTTAGGTAATATGTTGACGTTTTTAAGAGAGAATTTCTAACTTATGAGGAGTCAACAGTCTTTAAACCACTAGGTTATTTTAGTTTTTAATTTATGCTTCTAAGAACAGACGTAATGCTATGGAAATGAAAACCCACATGTGCTGACTGACGGATTGTATGGTGCTTTCCCTGCTTTTGAGCTCATTTAAACTTAGTTAAAATCATCAAAGCTCGAAGGTAGAGCTTTTTTTCCCCTGTTTGCAACACAGACACAACAGTTGCCTTCTCAAACCTTCACCTGGGAAAAAAGAAACTTTTACTGTATTTGAAATTGTTGAAAGTGTAATCCAACAATTATGAAAGCCAATTAAATGTGTAGTCTTTTGCGCTACATCCTTTATAATATTTCCTGTATGATTTGTACATTTTTTAGTCTGGAATGTTAATAGTTTTTTCCTAGTCTGCCCACTACATCATTATAGGGATTGAGACTATGATGCAAATATATGATGAGACTGAATAATATTTGCAAAGGAAAGGGTCCAAGTCTCCCCTGCAGGTAAAATGCTAGCAGATTTCACATTCCAAAATAAATGAAGTATTTGGGTGATCTAAACATCATGAAATTAGCGCCCTGAGTGTGGTTTAGAATACAAGGTTTTTGTTTGTCATGGTGCTCTTCTTTTTAAATAAACTGCTTAAATATAAATGAGCTTTGAGCAAACAATCCAAAGTTTTATAATACAACCTTTTCAGCAAATTAAATTGAACTCCTGTTCTTTTTGTTTATAGCGATTTCCTGATCCTTCCAGGGTTCATTGACTTCACTGCAGATGAAGTGGTGAGTAACGATCTCAGGATTAGTTACGTCCTTATGAAGTTCTCTTTATTGACAAGCAGTTGAGCTGGGTATGCAAATATTGTTAGCTGCAGTTTACTGTAGTAAGTTGTAACCTGAACTGAAAATATTTTGAATATTGCCTTGTGAATCCAGAGAATACTAAATGGGTTCAATGCTAAATATGCAAGGTATACATGCATTGAAGATGGTGACTGATGAAGAGAGATATCTAGTGCCTTGTATCATACTGCTATCCACAGAGGCCTCCAAATTAACACCTCTGATGAAAAGGGAACAGAGGATATCTAACAGATATTTAATATACACTTAGTATACAAAACATTAGGGAAACCTGCTCTTTCCTTGAATTAGACTGACCAGGTGAATCCAGCTAAAAGCTATTTGATTTCACATATTAAATCGACTTCACTCAGTATGATTAAGGGAACCAGACAGGTTAAAGAAGGATTTTAAGGATTGAGACAATTGAGACAGCATTGTGTATGTGAGGGAGAATGGGCAAGAAAAAAGTTGTAAGTGCCTTTGAACGGGGGTGTTATAGTACTGTAAGTGCCAGGTACGCTAGTTTGAGTATGTCAAGAACTACAATGCTCATGGGTTCTTCAAGGTCAACAGTGTCCCGTGTTTTTCTGGAATGATCCACCACCCAGGAGACATTCAGCCAAAGGCCAGTCAGCCGTCGAAAATAGGGTGGAAGAAGGCTGACACGAATTGTGCAGATTTAACACACAGATGGTCTACAGTTAGTCAGCTGACAGTACAACATTGGTGCTGAAAGACCCGTAAAAGAATTCACAACTTGTTGCACTATACAACACGAATGGGGTATGGCAGCCAACAACCTTACAGAGTTTCACTTTTTTCAGCAAAAAAAAGAAACTTCATTCCCTTAGTCCACTGCAACTGCAAACATTGGACACTGGAGGATTGGAAAACCTTGCCTGGCCTGAGGAATTCTGGTTCCTGCTGTATCATGCTGATGAGAGGACTAGGATATGGAGAAAACCACATTAGTCCATGCATCCATCATGCAGTGTGTTAACACTGCAGGCTGGTGGTGATGGTGTGGGGTGTGTTTTCATGACACACACTTGATAGATGTGGAGCAATGTTTGAATGACAGAGGATCTGATCATTGCCAGTCAGGCGAATCTCTTCATGGCAGCAGTGTATCCATAAGTGAATGGATTTCTTTGGCAGGATAATGCCCTACAAGGCTAAGATTGTCCATGAATGGTTCCATGATCATAACGGTGAATTTAGTTTAATGAACGTCTGTGGGTTGAGATGGAACAAGGTGTTCGGAGTAGAGATCGACTAACAGCCAACTGTGGGAGGCACTGAAGTCAGCATTGGCCAGCATCCCTTTGGAATGCTTTTGACATCTTGTTGAGTCCATGCCCCCGACGAATTCAGGCTGTTCTGAGGGCAAAGGGGGGTGCAACATTATTATTCCAATATTAGGAAGGTGTCCCTAATGTTTTGTACACTCAGTGTATTTAACGGAACACAACAGAGTTAAAGGTTAGATAATGTCTGCTTAATTCTGAAAGTTTTATACTGTGATCTTAATAGCATTGCACAGTTATTTTTTTATCATAGCTGGATTTTTTAAAACATTTATATATAAAGTATTCCTTTAAAATCCACATGAAAACAGATAGACAACACCCTTCTGCTCTTTGAGAGTGCAGTTGGTCCAAAAAGAACTTTTATCACAGCCTCTGAAGATGTGTTTCCCAGAAGTATAAAAGGAGGCAAAACGTGGAAGACATTAAGCAGTAGCATACTGCACAACATTGTGGTTATAGTTGGATTGCTCTCTGAAGCCTGTACGCAAATAGCTATTGACCTTCACAAGGTGGGAAATGGCTGTAACAATCTACAAAAATCGGGATCTTCTGTAGTGTCCAATGTTAAGAAATGTGGCTCCTTTATACTACTAGACTACGTTTATCTTTCTACTGCGAGACAAGTGGTTTTTGGAGGCAATGAGAAACCCAAAGGCTACGTAAGAGATCTCTTACACAAATTTGACATCTTCAGGATACAAAGCCTACTACTTTAATGTCCATGTGTATGCACCTGCCTCACCTGCCTTATGGTCAGATGAAATGCAATTGAACTTTTTGGACATGCTCATTAGTGTTTCTGCTTGATATAAAAAAAAGTATGAAGTACAGAAGTTTGAATAAATGTGATCCTGCTATTCTTTGGATTAAAATTATGGCTTTAATCTGTACAGTGCTATTAAGGTTACAGTATGACATTTGTTTTTCCAGAGTGACACATTATTCCATCTGTAAATCTTTATTATGTCATTTTCTATTACTATTTCATTGAGTATGTTAAGAACACAGTATATGTAAAGCCTAGGGTTGTGATATAGTCTTACCTCTAGGCACAAATGTGAATTCCGTTTTCATCTATAAAGTTAAGATGAAAATAATTCAGATTTTGTCAAAACTAAAAAAACAATGCGTCATGTTCTGATAAAGTAGTTGCTAATAAAATGTTGCATTTGACAGAATTTCTAAAATTATAAATGCAACAAATCTCAAATTAAGTTTCAGGATGATTGCTTTAGTTTAAAAGAAACAATTTAGTTTGTGACATACAAACTTTAAAGCAGACATACAGTACATCATCTCTTTTGGAACTTTTTTTTAACTATTGACGTCTTGTTGTACATGTTATATAAATTTGAAAAATGAAGTCATCCCATTTTCCAAGTGGGAGGTATTTTCATAGGATTCTGTATGTTCAAAGATGGTATATTGGCATCATTACATTTTTTTTTATGTACTGGGTTCTCCATTTCATAAACTTTTAAAGAAAATATATAATTTTACCCATAGCAATAAAATACAGATTTTTTGTGGAAGTATGCTCATCTGCAGCAGTATCTTGAGACAAACTATAGCGATAGTTTGTAGTTATACAAATTATTGTAATACAAGTGCTACATCCTCCTTACAGTAAGAGAAAAGACAATTTTTATAAGGAAAAGGGCTTGTTTTTCAGTCAGATATCTATGAACATAAGAACAGTTACAAATGCAGAGAGGCTCTCTGGCCCATCTCACCCGTTTGTTAATAACGAACAAATCCCAGGTGTTTCGTCATTTTGTTCTTTTTATAAATTCTGTAGTGTTGATCACATAAATGAAGTGCAGGCTAAACATTTTTTTTTGCTAGGGAAGCTTACGAGTTGGCCATGAGAGACCTCTATAGATGGTTGTTATAAATTGATGAAAACATCATTGTCACGTTAATCCCTCTCCTGTTAATTAACCAAGGAAACAGGTGTTAGCTGAGCCACAAACAGCAGTTAGCTGAGCTGTCCAAGATTTTGCCTTTTTGCAAAGCTTAGGGACTGGAGGTGTTGGGACATGTCAGTGTCTGTGTTTGAGAAATTTAATTGTTGATGTTTGCAGAAAGTCGTGATGTGGTTTCCTTGGAGCCCTAGTTGGATAAAATGTATAGTGGGCGAATAGAGTAGCAAAATTAAAAGACTGGAAAACATTTTTCAAAAAATAATTCATTTTATGTGCCTTTTTTCTACTTTTTGTGGCTCATAACGTTTGATGCTGCTGGCTGTTTTTGCATATTTTGCTGGCTGTTTTTGCATAGCCTAGTTCTTTAAAAGGTTTTTTTTGGCCTGACTAATCTTCCAAATTCAAAGTTGCTTTTCTTAGAAAATATTAAATTGGATTATTTAATTGCTCAAAGTATCCCATCCCTAGTTCCTTGTTCTTTTTGTAATACCGGCAAATTGACTGACATTGTTATTATTATGATTACTTCAGTTTTTAATGGAAAAGAATAATGTAAAGGGTGATTAAGATTTTTTTGTTTCATTTTGCTGACAAAACGATCATTGAATTTTTGATGCTGTAGAACGCCCTTTTAGATGAATTGCTTGCATTTCAGTACTCTCAGCCATCAAGGGTTGGACAGTACATGCTTGATTTCTTTTCATTTTTTACATTCATTTAATATTTGGCGACCTGTAAAAATAAATTCATAAGGTTTGAAGCATTGAAGAGCAAGATTTTGACATTCATCCTGCAAAGATTAGAACATTAGCATTGTGATCAATTAAGCAAGTGATTGTGAAATAAGACTAAAGGTAATTTGGGAATACAATCTTGAGAAACCTTCAACCCCCAAGATTTTCATAGCAGAATATATTGCTTATTTTTTCATTTTTCCAACTGCAAACTTTAGAACCTCGTGGTTTATGCAAGGTTATGTTAATCTTTATAGACTTATTGCTATACTGTTTCCTTTGAAGTTGTTGTACTACCTAATTTCCAGAAAAAGATTGCTTCCTTATAGGGTTATATTTAATTAACCATGCAGATTTTTCCTTGTAGTCATTAAGAGTGATACAAGTCAAAGTTAGATGTTCACTTTTCTTTTAAAAAGAGAAAACTGAACATTTCAGCTGTGTTCCAATATTCCTTATTTTCTACTTGTTCCTTGGCAGTTTGTGTGCTGAAGCAGATCCCCACTCTGTTTTTCTGTAGCAGTCTTTAAATGAGCTCTGCATCTTGTCTAGCTTGCTCTATCACATTGTTTAAAGCCTGCTAAAAATAAATGAATTTGTGACATGCCTTATCCTTTCTCTTCATAGTGAAGTCCACTTAACCGATCACTTTCTTACTCGAGTATTAGCCTTGACGTCATCCGACAGAGTTGCGCACACATAATCCTCGATGTCCAGTGACTGCTGCCAGGTCGGGGTGTCTTTCTGTCTCTCACAGAGTTCTTAATTGAAATCGCCCCCCCACCCCCTTGGGTAATGTGCTTTGCAAGGCCTAAAGAATTAAATTGCGTATACTTCTCTATACTTCATGCTATACTTCTCAGGTATGAGGAAATGCATACCATTATCAAAAAAAAATAGTCATGTACTGTATTTTAATGTTTCTTACAGATTGTTTCCCTGATCATTGAACCTTTTATGGGGCACTCTATAATTGCGTTTTTGTTAGTGTAATGTCAGGGTGGTTGGATGTTACAAGTTCATTGTTTTAGGTGACTGCGAATGTTGCAGTGTGGAAGGGAACTTTATACAGTCCCTTATTTCTGTTGAGTGCATTGAAAAGCTCTCAAATAGTCTGAATTCTCTTGAAACTTGATTTTAATAGTGCAACATTTGTCTTTTCCAAGTTCCTTTAGTTAGCATGTTACTTACAGCCCATTTTTAGATGTAATTTGAGAGTTAAAAGTTCTTGAAGCTGAGCATTCAAGAGATAAACCAAATACATTATTAATAGATACATTTTCTGTCATTAATGTACTCTAAGGAATCAAGATAAAAAGTAATAGATTTTCCCTTTATTTTCCCCTTATTTTTTTGCTCAGACCAGGTTCATAAATATTAACGTTAAAATGAGCTATGTAAATTATTAAACTTTATTTTAAAAAAGTATTCGATTTTGGAAGGCTTGTGTGCGGGTGAAACTTGACAAGTCTTGTTAGGTCTTGAAAAAGTGCAGTTTCCTTTGAAAGACAAATCACAAAGGAAGCATATCGCAGCGCAGGGTTTATATCAAACAAGTGTGATGTGTTGCACCAGATTTAAAATATCAAATACAAATGAGAAAGCTTTAATGTAGTCTTTGGTAAAAAGGTTAAATTCACTTAGATGACTTAATAGAGTTATGACTCCTTTGAACTGGAATGCAGTAGTTTTTCTTATTAATCTATTATTTCCTGTTGAATCTGCTATCGTTACTCTTCTTTAAGCAGATGACTCTGTCTCTGAGTCAGGTCAGTCAACACTGTCATAAATTACTTAATTCACAAAGTAAATTTTGTGATGATCCTGAAGAATTCAGGCCAGGTCAAAGAAACCAAGCACTCAAGAGAATTGTAACTGGCAGCTTGCTATAAAAGTCAGGCCATGAGCTGTTGATCTTTGGTTCTGCTCCAAGTGGTAAGTGTCATAAATGGTCAGTCAATTACAAGAAATTTGTACTTTCAATCCTTTCTGTGTAGGATCGATGCTGTACAGTGGGCCATTCTATTATTGAGTTATTGCTCAGTGTTATTTCTACCACCTGTGTATTGTTTTCTGAAAATGCACTTTCTTTTTAAATAGGGATCTAACCGTGTTTTATACAGACGTTTTATTGCTACATTGTCCATTCAGAAGTTTGTTTGAACATCCTATTTTTCCTATATTTCAATCACGGCTGTCATTCATTTTATTTTGGGTGTAATTTTCAGATTGCTGATTATGGTAGTAAATATATAGGTTGAGCATTATGTAAAAGATGCAGGGGTAGCTTAGAGGAGCTCAGAAATTAAGTAATATCAAAGAACTCTACAGATTATAACTTTGTCAGTCTTTATTTGATGATTTTAGCTTTATGTGCAATGGTTTGTTAGTTATTTTTTAATGTTACTGCAAGTGGTCTTAAAAGAGAAAATGACTTTCCTGTTCTGATTTGTTTCTGTTTGGAGAAACTTAGTTCAGTTCTTAAATCATTGGGCTATTTCTGCTTTACATTTAACACATTGTGCTCTTTGTTTCTTTTATTTTGCCTTTTGAATAGTCAGTTTTAAACAGATTTGATGTTTAGTTAAAATGTGTACATCCAGTACTGTTTAAATAAATCTTCATTGATAGTAGAAGTCTTATAACTGCAGTTACACTGTATTTAAAGTGTATGTTGAAAGTGAAATAACACCGGAAAAGTCTCTCTAGTCTCTTCGTGGGGCTTGGCTGTGTTGATCACGGTTTTGTTTTGGGAATTCAGTTTGAGTGAGATAGGACAGGAGGCTTGTCAAGGCCAGTTGTCTGGGTCAGGGATCTTAATCTGTTTAGGAAAGACTCTCGACCTCCATTAGAACCCTGTGAAGGTCACTAATAATAAACAGACACAAAACCTTTCCCTTTCCCCATAATATTTTGTCATACTGCATTCTCTGTGTGTTTACCATTATATTTATATATATTAAAAATCACATACTGTAAAAGCTTGAAGTAAGCTTAGTTTTATTGTTACTTAAATAGTTAATATATCAAAATGCTCTCATTGTCAAAGTGACTGCTTCACCCAAGATGACCTACAGTTCGGAGAGCCAACTATAACTACAGTATAAAGAATAAATACAAGAACCCTTAAACCACTACTACCACTACAAATTAGGTATCAAAGTGTGTCATAGCAGAAAGTGCAAGTTTACATTTAACCACCACCACTTCCACAAGGAAGTTCAGGAGTGTTGACGGACAAGACAAGCCAGTTTTACCTGGCTGGTTTAGATTGCAATCATTACCGACATTTGTTTCATGCTACATCTTGCACACATCTCTTCTGGCTTTGTCGCACTCATGCTGCCTCCACCCTGTCTCCACCATTGCAGCTACCCCTTGGTTAACTCCTTCCTCTGAGTAGAGGATCGAGCCTACGTGTCCGGTGGCCAGGAAGTTACCTCTTTATTGAACAAGTTAAATGTTTTTCGCTTAAATACTTGGACATTGTTATTCCCCATGAATTTATTTTTCTTTGTACCAGTTACAGGGGTTCCTTCACAAAATGCTCTCTTTTAGGCCTTAGAGGCAAACTGGCTGGGGTCAATTACACAATTCTCACTAAATTGCAGATTTTAGTGGTCACATTGGTGAAATTTATAGTATTGTTAGGCAGAAGTGCCCTCTGGTGGATACATTTAAAATTTTGTGCAAAGTAAATCTTATACTCTGTTTTAGTTCTTTGCATTGCAGTCATACCAAACTTCTCAAAATAAAACATTTTACACTGTAGGGGTGTAAGGTTTGGTATTTATATTGGATATTTTGAAACGTATTGCTAGTTATACCTGTGCAGAATAGTTTTAGGCACTTTAGAACTTGGCTGGATGGCTGTGGGTTCCAACTGAGGACACTGGAGCAGCTGCTGTACCATTTGAGGAAGGTACGTGGCCCAGTTTGGCCAAGTCCCAAAATTTGACTGTAAAAAATAAGTTAATTTAGGTAATCAAAAATTCTGAGGATGGTTAAAAATGGGTGCCATGTTCAAATTAACGATGCTTCTGCTATGTCGACACATTTTTTTCCCCAACATGTTTTACAGCCTGAAGCTGATGTGTTGTACGAAGTTACCCCTAAATCACAACTAAGATTAATAACCGCTGACATAATTGTCAACGGTGACAAAGACACATTAACAAAATGTCTTTAAAAAAACATGAACTTTCATTATTCATACCTGCAGAACAACTGCCACAGATTAGCATGAAAGGGGGGCTGCTTAATAAAAAATTAACTTGTTAAATTACTACTAGTCACACATGTTCAAAATGATGGCACATATATACTGATGGAAAAAAGAAATGCAACACCTCCTCCTCCACACTCTGGCCCTCTTGTCTGCGTGGAACAGGCTGAAGAGTGACTCATCTGTGAAGAGGACCTGATGGCACTGCTGACAGATATCCATCACAGCCTCTGTCTGGTCCAAGCCAGTCGGGTGTGACGTCTAGATGTGAGCGGAGGGCAGTTCCGGCAGTTTCAGCAGCAGTACGGGTGGCAGATCTGAACTGATCTCTCAGATGAATCAGACTGATGTGTTAGTCCTGCAGTGGTGTGGTCACTCAAGGGCAACCGGATCTTGGATGGTCTGCTGAAACCTTCTCTGCAGTCGGGACACAGTGGCGCGGCCTACTCCATAGTGTCTAGCAACGCTGGCACAAGACATGCCTGCCAATAGCCCTCTCCCTTGATTATGGTGACATTATGGAATGCACAGAAAACTAAGTGTCCTTTTTCTTGCAGTGACCTAAGCTTTGAGTTAAGGTCTTTTTAAAGGTGTCCTGATCAGGCATTGTTCCACCTGGACCTCATTGGGTAAAAGTGCACCTAACAAGCTTTTGTGTGATTGACAAGTTGCAATGCCTCACTCCGCAAGCTGTATTGCTGGTCAGAGGGCTTAAAACAAATTGTGAAAGTACGTAGAAAATGTTCAAGAAAATGTTGCAATTCTTTTTTTCCCATCAGTATATATAATCCAAATTGTTTTGGAGCATTACATTACTTGTTGAAGTTAAAGCTATTTGACCCACTTGCTGCTTGTTTCTTGTTGATTCATCCACAGTTTAAAACACCATGTTTATCACCGTCTGCAGCTGGATTAAAACAACAGCACAGAATTCCAGTAGGAGTAAAATGAAGGGTGATTTCTGTTTAGGTGCATTACCCCTCTGTATACTGCATTATACTAGTACATCTAAAATCTGAATCATGCATCTTTAATGTTGTGAGACATAGCATAAAAACTCTAACGTAAAAGGCTTTCATTTGCCAGCCTTTCTTGAAGACTGACAAGTGTTTAGCAAACTCATTGCTGTACTTTCTTGAGTCAGAAACTTACTTTTGCATTTGCATTACAATTAATTACAATGTCTGGTTGCCCAAAATACTAGACTGATTCAGTAATCTGTCCTCCCAGTGTATGCAGCTCTAACATCCTGCTGACTAGTTCAAGTGTATGTGGGATTGTAATCTCATTTTTTTTAATTCAAAGTTTTACCTTTCTTAAACTCCTCCCTTAACTACTGCATTGGTAGGCACAAGTATTGTCCTTATAGTGTTCACATACTCAGAATGATGTCACTGTTGTTTTCAGATAAGTTAAAAAAAAAACATTTCCTCATCGACCTTTCAGATCAATGCATGGTTTTCTTCTGATTGCCTTTCAGGACCTGACTTCTGCACTCACAAGGAAGATAACCTTGAAGACCCCTCTCATCTCCTCCCCCATGGACACTGTCACAGAATCTTCTATGGCTATTGCCATGGCAGTAAGTCTTTCTGAGCATATTGCCTTGTATTTTGCTTCTCTGCTCCTTTTTTAAGGCAGATTACACAAAACAAATTCCCTTGCAGACAAGCCCTTTGGACTAAAGTTTCACATCTCCCCACGTTATCTCCCGTTTTGAAAGTGCATGTAAAATCGAAAACAAGAAGCACTTATTTACCCCAAGGAAAGAGGAACAAGCTACCCAGCTATTTTGTTGAAGCTGATGAGCTGACTTCTCAAGAAACAGCAAGATATGATCCTTGGATTTTGGAGAATGGCCAAATCTCATATGGAACCTTGTTTTTCTTAAAGATCACAACATCAGCCAATAGTTTCAGAATTTCTGCTGCCATCTATGAAATTAAGTCCTGTGTGTCTTTCATTTTAGAGAGCAGGAATATGAGTCACAGGGGTGGGTAAGACAATCTCCTGTTCTCGCTCACTCCCTCATTCCACCACACACTGAAGGCATTTCCATACTCAAAACATTTTTTCTTTTTTTTCTTCGGTGTGATATTAGCCTGTAATTGTTTCTTTCCTCGGGTGGCACGGTGGGTCCAATTCCCGGACCTTGGGTCAAACCTGTGTGCAGTTTGTATGTTCTCTGTGTTCGTGTGGGTTTCCTCCAGCTGCTCCAGTTTCCTCCCACAGTCTAAAAACATACTGGTAGGCTACTTGGCCTCTGGGAAAATTGGCCCTGTTGTGAATGTGTGCATGTCTGTGTGTGTGCCCTCTGATAAACTGGCATGTCATCCAGAGTGTACTCTGCCTTGTGCCCATTGTTTTCAGCGTTAGGCTCTGGCTCCCCTGTTGCCCTGATTTGGAAGAAGATGGATGGGTGTTTCTTTCCCCATGCTAGTTTTATTGAAAATCAGGATCAGCTTTTTTAAAAGATCATGTGCAAAATAGCTGTGATTGCCATTAAAAATTGGACATCTCTTGACCAGATCTAGTCCATTATTGTACCATTGTAGCAACTCTTTTGCTCCCAACCCACTCTAATCCTTTGTTTTGTAGGCCATAGAATTCATACATAAGTTAATTAATTACACTTATGCACAAGTTTTATAGTGTTATTTTTGAAAAGGGATTTACCTGTGACAGAAAGTCAGCTGCATTGTGCTGTGTGGTATACATGCTTTTTCTTACTGACCAGTTAGCAATGGTGTTTTTCAGCTCATGGGAGGCATAGGTATTATCCATCATAATTGCACACCTGAGTTTCAGGCCAACGAAGTCCGTAAAGTCAAGGTAAGAGTGTCCTGTAAAAACTGTATTAATGATCAGTATTGTATTAACAACCCATTTCTTTCTCCTTCCACAGATTTCATTAATGTTGTGCGTGCTATGCATTCAAGCAGCTTTGCAATTATTTTATTATATCTTGCCGACTCAGATGTCAACTTTGATAATATTTTGTGCTGAAGCCTCAATCTGTTTATCTACAGTAATTATATACAGTAATTACTCCCTGGAATTTTATTAAGCGTCTTTATATGTCTGTCAGCTCTTTGGCTGAAAATTCCAGTTATTCTGTTTAAATAATAACAGTTCCCAATGGATTTGAGGAAGTGATTAATCTCTTATGTTGATGGATTTTTTTTTTAGAAATTTGAGCAAGGCTTTATTACTGACCCTGTGGTAATGAGCCCTCGCCACACTGTAGGTGATGTCTTTGAAGCCAAAATCCGTCACGGCTTTTCTGGGATTCCAGTCACAGAGACGGGTAAAATGGGCAGCAAGCTGGTGGGCATTGTCACGTCTCGTGACATTGACTTTTTGACGGAGAAAGACTACGACACACACCTGAATGAGGTAAGGAAAGAGTTCTCAGCGTAAGTGGCCATTATGTGATGGGTGACCACTTGAATCATCACAGTGAAGGCTAAAGGTTCATTTAGAGCAGTTTTCTCCAGACATTTTAAATACCTGATCATGTTTTGAATTTAAATGCATCGCTGTAACGTTCCCCAATAAAATACAGGATAAACAGTCTATTTTTAATTTGTTGTGTACGTCAGAAATAGATTAGATTGACAAATGTATACACATTGTCCTTTACTCGTCATGTTCCAGTGTGATGACTGCACAGATTTTTGTAGATTAAGACTGCGTGTTGGATACAGTTAATCACATCTGTGGGTATCTGTGAGGTGGAGTGATAATTGAACTTGATTATTTTTATTTAGGAGAATGCAGTATCGCAAAGGTATGTACAACCAATGGAAACCCTTTTTTGAAAAGCACAGGATAATTGAGTTTGTACTTTGAGTTTGCTGTGTTTGTGTCCCCAAAGATCACAGTCACTTAATATGACCTTCAGTTGAATATCATTTTACAATAATGATCTCTGTATCAACTCCAATGCTTTGTAAATCCAACACCTGCTGGAATTTGGTAGCCAGCCCATCAATGTCCAGTTGAAGTAAGTAATTTCATGCCAGAATGCTAATTTGTTCTACCTAATACCTGAAATTGCCTGTTGAGTTTCTCTGCTAGTTTGGCTATGTTGGCACAGAAGCTTTATTTTGTCTTAGATTTTTTCTATTATTCTCCCCCTACTTGGGAAGTACTGCAGCATTTTATTCTTGGGAGAATATATGGATATTAAAACCATAGATCTAGTGTTATTTTGAAAGCATTCACAGCTCTGCTCATAAAGTATGTGATAGGTCTCTGACCTTTCCCAGCAGTTCCTGCTTTATGTCCATAAGGAGTCCCAAGTCTAACATTCTGTCAGCAAGGCTTGTTCCATGATATTAGAAAAGTGAAGATTTCAGGGATTGATTTAAAATTCTTTACAGGAACCTCTCTTGACCTGGCCACCTCATATCATTAAGAAGAATTAGTAAATCAGAAGCAACATCAAAAGTTGTTGAGTAAAGACTTGAACAAGTGCACTGATGGGCTGTTTCATAAATTGGTTTTACAGTTTTGACTATTATTACATGAGAGATTTGACAAAAGGGGGGGAAATCGGGATCATTTCTGCTCAATGCAACAAATCCTCTGGTTTTTTGCCATGCACGACTGGAGCCGCATCGGATGTGATGGAAAATTGTTTCTTACTTCAAATGTATTTTGTGAAGCGTTTTGAATTTGCTTTTTCTTTAAGTGACCAAAGGGTGAGAAGATCCTCTTTAGTTGTCAGTTGTGTTGTGTCTGTCATCGTCAGATTCATCAGATGTGGTTATCTCTAACCTTGAGGCATGTTCTCATTTTGTCATGCAAGCATAATCGCTAATCCCATGTTATTTTTACATTGGTTAAAAATTGCAATCCTAGTGATAATTGTATGCATATACAAGTAGTTGAGGATGGCCATAAATATTGATGTAACTGACAATTTTGCTTTCAGTAGACAGTTTTTGCAACCTTATGTGCAAGCACTTTTTAGCCTTTTCAATCTTCTGCTGGAATATGTATGTATTCATTGATTGAAAACTCATTCATGTTTAAACGTAATTGCATGTGCTTTTAATTCCAAATAATCAATATTAAAGAAGGCCATTATTTTCCAGGTGATGACAAAGAGGGAAGATTTAGTTGTTGCTCCTGCTGGAGTCACCCTGAAGGAAGCGAATGAGATATTGCAACGCAGCAAAAAGGGTAAGAAGATGTAGGCCAGATAATGGTTCATAGTACAAGGTACAATCTCTAAACATTATTCTTAGTCCTTGTTCTGTAAAGGTCTGTAACATTAATGGTGTCACACACAATCCTTAAGCTGAGTCATTAAACCAAGGTCCTAACTTCTTGGTTGTTAAAGATTGCAAGGTGCTTTTCAAAAGTGTTAACTTCTACATGGTTTGCCCAGTCTGGTCTTGCTGAAGTTCTTCTCCTTAATCCAGTTGGTGAGGTTTGCCACTTTTCTACATAACGTGCTGCATCATGGGTTTGCTGGCACATAATAGTGGTCGATCAAGATTACCTCATATATATGTGCTTTGGAATTGTTTATAAATTGAATTCTCCTTATTAAATGCAAGGTTTTACATTCATGATAATAGCATGACCTAAAATCTATCCATCCTCATCTCTGTCATGATGCTGCAACTATGCTGGATACATTACAGTTTGATTATGTAATCTTTGATATAATGGCTCGACATCCTAACAATTTGCTTTATACTCTTACTTCAGATTAGGGTTTGTATATGCTATGTAATTCATAACATTTTAGGCACTGACCACTACACTTGCTTTGTCCTCTTTCCTGGATTTCGTACATTTTTGTGTAGTTATTTATTATACTTTATGTATCCTTTACATTGCATATGCATTTGTGTTTGTGTTCTTTGTAAGGTGCTTCAAGTTATTAAACATCGAACAGCATCTGTGCAGTTTGTCTTATAAAAAAATTCAGTGAACTACCCCAAATAAAATGAGATGAGTAACATAAGCACCAAGAATGTTAGGAAGGAAAGGGTGGTGTACATTCAAATGAATCTGAATTGTATAAAGAGGATTACATTATTTAAATTCAAACAGGCTATGCTTTTAAATTGTAGATTTAGTCTTTCTCTCAAGCATTTCTAATTGAAAGTTAAATTTGTTTTATAATTTGTCATTTTAAAATTATAACCAGGAGTGTTCTACCTAAAACTGGTTTTACTGAATACTTTGAAATTTGTATTAGGATATGTCCTAAGAGCCAGGAGAGCATTGCAAGAGTGCTACACTACTATAGGAAATATATTTAAAAGGTTAGTGCTGTATTCACCAATGGCAGCATTTTATTCACATAATGCCTTTAACAAGTGGTACTTCACAATTTAAAATGAAAAAATATCAAGTTTAAAAAAATGCAGAATCATACACATTATTTATAACTTTAAGGGAAGGTTAAGCCAAAATGTAAATTCAAACATTAGAGCTTTAAACAAAAGTTCTTAATCTCCACATGAAGAAGTCAAAAGTCTTAGCCGAAGGCTGTGTTAGATTAACAAAGCTGTCCTAGTAACACTGCATATATGAGCCTCAAGTTCAAGTACAGAAACATGGTAACATTCTAATGTCTAATTTACAACTGGTTTTGATTTTTGAGCCACCTAAAAGCAATGACTAGAGCTTTGCTCTGCTGAGTTATTTCCCAAGATGCTAATAACAGAACTTCATACAATTAAATTCTGATATTGTGTAACCAGATGTTTGTCAATGATATAATGAGTACCCAACAGTACTAACAAAACTGACTGCTGTCAGTTCATTTTAAGGGAAAAGTAAATCACAGTATTTTTAAATTGAAAACAAACAGAACAAGATTGAATACCCTGGCCTGTAGGCAGCATATAAATGTTAAATAATAAGGGCCCGGAACTGCGTCTTGTGGTGTACCAGAATCAAATTCACAGAAGGAGAGTTACCTAGAAAGACTGCAAAGTGTCTTTTGGTATGAATAATCTAAGCCAGTCCAGAGCAGTGCCTGAGGTACTAATGGCCAGTCTTTTGGGAAAAAAATGCTGTGATAGATATTCTATGATAAAGTAACAGAAAGATTAAGAGGCATTCAGAACCAGCTACCATTGAATGATCATTCACTCTTCGAATGATCGTCCAAGAGTTATATCTGTACTCTTCTCTAAAACTGTACTGTAAGGGCTCAAAAATGTTAAGTATATCTAAATCAGTGGTTCTTAACCTGGGGTGCATGCACTCCCTAGGGCTGCGAGAATTAATTTCTTAAGGGATGCAAGACATGGTAAATTTGAAAACACAAATTACTTCAACAGTTTTAATAAGAAGCATGTGAATATATTTTCACAACCAAAGGGGTGCAGGCTAAAGTAAAGATTTAAGAACCAGTGATGTAAATGGTCCTGTGATCTAATGGGTCTGTAGTTACTTAGCTGATTGGGATCAAGAAAGGACATCTTCAACAGGATTTTAAGTGCCGTTTTAAAAATGAAAGAACCACTACTTTATGAGAGGGATTTATAATATTGAGTCAAGCCTAATTGATAAAAATAGAGCATGAATACTTGAGTTACTACAGAAGAGACCAAACACATTTAATCTCCTACATAAAAAAACTCTTGAAACTCTCTTACAAAGGCAGAATTAGGTTTTAATTTAGAAACTGCAGATGGGGCTATGGAAATAAAAGGTCAAATGTTTTTTGTCAGTATTTAAAAAATGCTTGTATTCACAAGATAATTAAATTTTTAGCGGGGCAAATTACAATCGAAGGCACAGATATTCCAGTAGAAAATCTAAAAGTAAATGTTAGTAGCATAGGAATCTTTAAACTAGTTAAAACATAATTGACAAGGCAATAATGGAAGAGTGGCATTCCATACCCTAGTGTTTGCTCCACCTACTGTATGTCCAGTCATACAGAAGAACATTTTCAACTTAATAGGATTTTTTTCAATTATCACTTCAATAGGAAGTTCTGTATATGATTTTAAACATATTGTTAGTTTCATTAGCATTTGAAAAAATAACATTTTATTCTTTCTTTTTGAGCACTTCATTTTCTCAATATCTGAGTGTACTCACGATAAAGTGTCATTCTTTAACTTTTGCTCTTCAGTTAACTCTGTTTCTGTCCAGTCCTTCAAATAAAAAAGGCCTTTTTAAAAAAAAAAGGGGGGCTTTTCTGTGACCAGAGCCCATGCTTGTGAAGTGTTACAAACCTTTGGGTATGTTTTTTTGCATAAACCTTGCATTCATTTGGGATTTACTCTTCTCTTGCCTTCACTCTCTGGCTTTCGGTCACGGAAAGCATCCTTCTCTTTTTTTAAGTTATGTGTACACTGCTGACTCTGTTCACCTTTGTAGGAAGTGGAAGCAGTTGGAGCAATGATCCCAATGCCTGTCCTAGCCAGGTGCTTAGCAACAGGACTTCAGGCATTAGAGGTATTTTAGTAGTAACATAAGGCATTGATTAACGCTGACTGGCTTTACTTGCTGGCTGATCGCTGGTCGACACGTGAGTGAGGGTTTTTATTTGCAGCTTGTGTGTGAAATGTTCAAACCCAACCAAAGACTTATCATTTGAATAAATACAAAAAATGTGTTTTAACAGCACAAAACCAATCATATACAGTACATATTTGAAGGAATGTCTAGCAGCTTAAATACCATAAAGTTTATACAGTACTTGGATTTTTTTTTGTCAATTTTGATGGACTTCTTCATATAATGTTTTGGATTTGATTAATGTGTAAATCAAACTAAACCTGTTCATATGATGTATCCCATGATTATAATATCTTCATTGTTCCCAAGAATCCAACTCCATTATTTTTTTTTTAATTAGTTTTTTACATGCTTTTGCTGTACTCTGAAATACATTCCTTGTGCTGGTGAAGCAGATTTTATGTTGCAGTTCAAATGAGTTTGCAGTCAAAAGAAAAAGTTTCAACAGTTTTCTCTGGTTTCGATTAGGAAAGCTGCCGATCGTCAATGATAGCGATGAACTTATTGCCATCATCGCACGGACGGACCTGAAGAAAAACCGGGATTACCCGCTGGCATCTAAAGATTCGCGGAAACAGCTGCTGTGCGGAGCAGCCATTGGGACCCGGGAGGATGACAAGTACCGACTGGACCTGCTGATGCAGGCTGGGGTGGATGTTGTTGTTCTGGTGAGTTAAAGCAGAATGGCTCTCCGCATGAACGGACTTGGGAGTTTAAAGTGAATTGACAATATGTCTGCTTTTTCCAATGCTGTGCTCACAGTGAATGTTTTCCCATTACAGGGGAACTTTTGAAAATTTTCATTTTGTTTGTATGTACATAACATTGTAGTTCAGTTATTGTAAAGCTAGGAACTATTTTTTAACAATACAGATAAGTGATGTTTGCTCCATATCTGGAAGGGACGCAGAATGCCAGGTTATCTTTGATCGTCTTTGAGGAAAGAACTAAAACTGTCACTGAAAGAACAATTGAATGAACAGTCGATTCAAATCAATTCTTTAAGAGTCCTGGGTGGAATGAAAGTCGGAAAACCCTCCAGGACCAGGGGTGAATACAGGTAGTGGACAAAAAATGGAAACTCCAATATGAAGTATTTTAATAGGGTGTTGGGCCACCATGTGCAGCTCTACAGTCCCACAGTGATGTCCTGGTCTGTGAAGCTCTCAGTAGACCAGTTTTTGATTACACTGGTAGCTCGTGCTTTGGGTTGAAATTGCAACCACTTGATCTGCAGTTGCTCACCCGTTACACTTTATACTTTATATTTAATCAGTCTGTCACAATCTTAGAGAATGTGTTTTTGCCTGCTGTTGCCCTTTGCTGATGTCTTTTCCTCAGACATCCATGCTGACATCACCTTAGACTCTGTTGTCAAAGTCAGCAGGTCTAGCTGTCTTGTTTGCTGAAGCACCTGCCAAATGAGCTCCAGCCATCAACTCCCATTCCTCAAGTCTCTGAGGTCTGCTCTTGCAAATAGTCTGAACTATAGGCACCCAGGCCTATCTAGTTTTTTATACCTCGCCCTAAGGGTGCTGGGATATTACTTGCTTGATTAATCCTTGAGCCACACCTGTGTGGAAGCCTTTGCTATCAGTACACGTAATATCCCTTATTTGCCCGGGTCTTTCCACTACCTGTAAAAAAGGTGCAGAAATAGAACTAATGTCATATAATATTTATAATAAGGTCACTAATAATTTCCTGGTTGTTCCCTGTATTTTAAAATTGTCTTTCTTTTTTAGGACTCATCACAGGGTAATTCAGTTTATCAGATAAATATGATAAATTACATCAAGCAAAAATACCCAGACCTTCAGGTGGTAGGAGGAAATGGTAAGTTACAAACATTAATTTTCAGACAATACATTTTGCTTGTGCTGATAAGTAGATGTTTTTTAAAGTTTGTTTGCTTTAATTCTGCTCACATGGAAGACTAGCATCTTTCTGCTGTTCATCTAACATGGCAGTAAGCTTTTAAATTATGTAGTACTATGCTTAGGAGAACCTGCAAATGCTGTCAAGAGAAAAATGATTTCCAAAACTCCTCAATTTCTTCAGTCATGTGGAGATGCAGTTAAATTTTAAATGTATTAAAAAAAACTAAATATTCATGCTGTCAAATAGAATTAGATGCCTGTACATTACATTGCTGTGAATTAGAAAACAATATTAGTCCTTTGAACAGCTCTTGCAGTGTAGTACAAAATAACCCACATTGTTCAATATGGTAGAGTCCATGTATACGAGTAAGATTACAGTACTACTTTTGGGGAAAAAACCTTGAAGTTATTTTAGAAAAAAATAAGCTTTAAGTTTAAGGTGGCATTATTTGGATATAAACCCTTGAGTTTTTGCAATTAGTGAGAATTAATTGTCTAAAATATATTGGTTGTTTACCATACTAACAAAAAATTGTGGTCCTTTTTGTGAAATTCTATTCAATAAATTGTTGGGCAGTTCACACACTTCATACACCGAACACATTTATGATTTAAAGAACCTATATTGTCCTTATACTTGAATAGAGAGGTAAAATTCATGCACACTTAATGACAAAACCTTTGGAAGACATAGTGTTTTTCATGTAAAAGTGTTTCTCCGAGTCTGATTCATCACATTGAAACATTTTTAACAAATTTGAGAAATCTGGCATCATAATAAAATCATGATGCCTTGTTAAACAGTTCTCATAATTGGAATGCTTTTACAGTTTCAACACAGGAGATGGTGGAAATTCTTTCCCATAAATACAAAAGGCATCAATAACTGCTTGAGGTGTCAACTGATGAGTAGAAATCGATGCTGATACATAAAGGTGTCGACAAACTGTTAAGATCACATGCAGACAGGTTGTTGAATAGACAAGGCATAAACCAGCTACTTGGTTTGGGAATCGGTTTACATTGGATTTTAAGCACTTTTGCATAAATATGAAGCTTACACTGTTTCACCATTGTTTTTCCACATGTGAGCTTTTTAAACTTTTACTTCCTTACTGCATGTTATATCAACAATTACACCTTCCCAATAGTTTTCTGTCATGTTAATTTATTGATGTGTAATTAGTGTGTTTTGTTTTGGGTGTGTGACCAATTTATTCTCAGTTATAGACAATTAGATTTAGATTTTTTTCTTAGTTTGTTTTAATCTGTGACACCAGTAGAATACAATCCTGTAGATTCTGGTGTTTCTTTCTACATGAATGCAGAACTGAAATCGAGGAAAATATTAGGAAATGGTAATTCAGCAACTGGGCTGGAGGATGATAAGCAGTTGTAATATTCTGTTGCATCTAAAGACTGATTTTTTGGATTTTTCACTTGTCTCCAGTGGTGACTGCTGCCCAGGCTAAAAATCTCATAGATGCAGGTGTGGATGCACTCCGAGTTGGAATGGGCTGTGGATCAATTTGTATCACACAAGAAGGTGATGAGTTTTCCCAATTTGCCTTCTTGTGGATTAATGATATGGCATGCCAGAAGTTTTAAAAAAAGCACATGACAGTAAATATAGCCTTTCAAATCTTTGTTGTGCTTCTAAAATGTAGGTTTAAAAATGCACATTTTTTTCTTTCAAAATGCATAGGAATTTCAGTTTTGTTTTTGCCCCCCAAATTGTTGCAAAGGAAATAAAACGTCAGAAGAATTTTTTATTGGATTGTTTTGTATTGAATCCTAAAACCACAAATATCTTCAGAATTGAATCCCTTTATTAAAAGTGTTTCTACTTTTTGTTTGAAGTTATGGCCTGTGGTCGGCCCCAAGGCACAGCGGTGTATAAAGTCGCCGAATATGCACGTCGCTTTGGTGTCCCAGTGATCGCCGATGGTGGAATTCAGACAGTTGGACATGTGGTGAAAGCTCTTGCTTTAGGAGCATCAACGGGTGTGTATTTGTCTGTCAACTAAGTCTTTGCTTTTGACATCCGCTCCTGGCTTTTCGCAAGAACTGGCCTGTTGGTTTTGCCTGTGTCAGCTGCCGTGTTTGCCGCCATTTAACAACACGGAGCCAGAAATGTTCGAAGCTGCAAAACCAAATTGATTTTCTTTTCCACCCACAGTCATGATGGGCTCCCTGCTGGCAGCCACCACAGAGGCCCCAGGCGAGTACTTCTTTTCCGACGGTGTGAGGTTGAAGAAGTACCGTGGGATGGGTTCTCTCGATGCCATGGAGAAGAACAGCAGCAGCCAGAAAAGATACTTCAGGTCAGCGAGCAGTAACAGCTGCTTGTGTTGTCGTTTTCATTTTGCTTACCCTCTTTGTGCACGATTTCTACTTTTTTTTTTGAGATTGCATTATAAGGTGAGAATTTCTGTATTGATAACAGTGAAGGGGACAAGGTGAAAGTGGCCCAGGGCGTGTCAGGGTCTGTCCAGGACAAGGGCTCTATTCACAAGTTTGTTCCTTACTTGATCGCCGGGATCCAGCACGGCTGTCAAGACATCGGTGCTAAGAGCCTGTCAATTCTACGGTAAGAGGTTTTGCTTTTACCCAAAAGAATTGATGCAGCAATGATTTTGCAGGTTCTTTGAGTTGCGTTTCCTTCTTTAAAAAATGCACATTTATCTAAATCCAAATGAAACAAAAAAACATTTCGACTTCGATAAAATGTTGTTTTATTTAGAAATATTACGTGTGACTTGGTTCTTTACTTGAAGATGAATACATCTGAGTTTGTCAGCTTTGGCCGTTACATTGTGCAAGATAGTTTGAAAGTAAGTCTGTGAACAGTAAGCATGGATCTATGTGAATGGTGTCTATACCAGTTATGCAGGGGTGGTGTATGTATGGAGTAAAACAGAACTGTTTTACTTTATTTTTAACAGTGCAGCGTTGCAATAGCCCAAAGGTTTTGAAGAATCTAGAGGTTATGAAACATGCTGGTATCTACAGAAAAAAAGTTAGTTTTCCTTAAGAAATTGTACAAGCTGTTTTCCCCCTGTTGTTTGTAGTTCAATGATGTACTCGGGGGAATTGAAGTTTGAAAAGCGAACCATGTCTGCTCAAGTGGAAGGGGGTGTCCATGGGCTCCATTCGTAAGTATCCATGTTGCAACAAGAACAGGTTTTGATTGAGTTGCTGCTGTAATTTTGATGGTAAGGTGATCTTGTTTCTTATACATATTGCTAGTCTATGAGCAGACATTCTGAATGAGAATCACTAGTTAAACTAAACATTTTTCATTAATGCACCGCAATGGGCTGGTATTTTTTACAATTTATTCTGCCCACAAGACTATAGAATGTGACTCAGGAATGTCATTTCCTAGACTTTAATGCTGTAGAGTTATAGAGCAGTATACTGGGATGAGGATATGACCATAAAATTTTGATTTGTGAACATTTGTTCTTACATATGAACAATATGAAATCAAGCATCTCTAATTCTATCCAGTTTCAACTTCTTAATTGGAGTATGTGACAGTGCATTAAAATTTACGTGTCTCAGACCTCTGTGGTCTAATAGTAAAAAAAAATGTGCAACACATCTGTTATTACTGGAAATCCTCCTCAAGCAGTATTTAACAGGGAAAGTGTGCTTGAAGTTGAGCTGGTGAAGGGGCTTAGTCTTTGTTCATGCTTTGCAATTTTAATTTCTTCATTTTGCTTGTCTAAATTTGATTAGAAATATGATATAAGTTACACAGACTTTACAATTGCCTTTTTTAATGCAAAGAGATTCGTTATTGCCAATTTAATTATGCAGTTTCCAAGAATAGCATGTTATATGCAGTATTTTATCAGACTTTTCTGATAAAAAAATCTAAAAAAATAATATATATTTTTTTTACATTTTTATAATCATTGTTATCATTTAATTGTATTATCAGGTTACAGGTACACCGTATTAGAAACACAACCCTCTTTTAATGGGTAGAATTGATAGTGTGATAAAAGGAATAACATGTTTCAAATCGGGTTATTTTTTTGCAATCTGTACTTTAACTTTCATTCAAGAATTGAAGCTTAGTAAAAGAATCAGAACAAAATAAACATGCCACTTCTGTTTGCATCTTATAGCAGGACAGTAAAATCTTAACCCTAGTTTTTTTAAGTTACTGTTAAAACCAAAAGTTAATAAAATACTCATTCAAGTCCAGGGTATGTTATTAGCTGACTTTTACTAGGATTCCTCAGGTGACGGCAAACAGTGAGCCTCAAGTCACTGTTATTTGGTGGGTCTGATTCTGCCTGGGCTTCTTCAGCTTGCTGTGTGACAGACACTGCCGGGACATGCAAGGCTCCTGGGAACTTGCAGCGCTGAGCAGTACTTTCTTCACTGACCCCTCATTTGAGCAAACTCTTTTCTTTGGCATCCTGTGATGCCGAAAGTGAAATGGCTCTGACAGAGGGGCATGTTGGTCCTCATTCTTCCCTATGTAGAAGAGGGGGAGTGGCCAAGTCACTGTTAATTGTCAGCATATTGCCAGTCATTCATATGGACACAGTGTGAATAAAAAAAAAACTTTGTCAATGTTGGGAGTTAGAATGAAACTCAACCCTGCTTGGTACCTGCTTCAATTGACGGTGAAGGCCGCTAGCATCTAAATCATTAAAGCCCTTGTTCGAATTTAGAAATGTGAATGTATGCACAGAGCTTTTCCCATAATGCTAGGTTTATTGTATTTTTTAACCTTCTCAAACTGAAAGACCTGCAAATCCTATTTTTCTCTGATGTGTTAAGATTGTGATAAATTTATAAAAACTAAGCAATTTAAAGAGTGCTAAATGCTTTCTGAATGAGTCCTGTTGTGAAGTGCTCTCACTATTTCTCAGATTGCTTGTGAACAGTAGCTTTTGACAATATTGAAATGTATATTAACTTATGTTAATGGTTGTAAACCATCTATGAACATGCTAATTTTACATATTGTTACATAGAATGGTACTTATGTAAATGAAACTGGTGATTAGACATCAAATTTCTTCTTTTTCTTTTTTTTTTACTCATGCATTCATCATAGATATTCTTTTGTGCCATGTAAGTAATCCAGTCCTGTGTTAATAATGTAGAAATATTAGGCCAAAAAAGAGAACAATGCAGTTTCTGGTACAGGTTTTATTGTGCAATGACAATTTTTCCTCTTTGAGGAAGTAAATGACCTGTCCCCATTATCTGTAAAGAGCTTTGAGTGGAGTGTCCAGAAAAGCGCTATTTAAGTGTAAGGAATTATTATTTATGCCACATGTTATGATTAAAGATTGACATTTTTCACTGTACTTATTTTAGAATCTTATTATCCCACGAACACCCTCAAATATGTTGAGAAATATGAAAGTTGTATTTTAAATTGGTAATTATGCCAGTGCGTTCTACATCATTACTGCAAATCAGATATGTGTTACAATTGTCCTTTTTTGCTGGCCTTTCACCCTTTTACACAAGGATTCAAAGTCAATTGCACACAGACCAGAAGCTGACTTGTTTTATTACTATATTTGAAGTAAACAATACAAAGAGAGCCATGGAGTTATTCTTTTAACAACTTACCTAAAACAAGTCATTCATATACCAAACATATCACAGAAAAAGAAAGATATATTAGTACTTCTACCTTCATGGAAAAAGCAAGAAATATTGAAACAATAAAGAGCATTGCTTCTGAACTGCCAATACATTACCTTACAAATACATTTGGTTAGTCCAGCTTTTTCCTCATTTTCTAATCAATTTAAATTTGGAAATTATAGGTGATTATAGTGCTGATTCGGACTGTTGTTCATCATGTACTGTAAATGAATATTCTCTTTTGACTCGCTGGGGTAGTTGTAATTTTTAAGAGCCTTAGAAAACAATCATTCTAAGAAAAGTGGTTTCTCTACCTTTTTTTTTAGCCTTCTTGTTAAGAAGCAGTTATTCAGAGTTTGCAATCGAAGTATGAGGCACTGGCAGGTGGAAGCAGGGGGTGAATTTACAGCTGTTGCTAATGCACTTCCACAGAAAATTTGCAGTTTTGGCCATCGCTGTTGGGGGAATTCTGATTGGATGGGTTGTTAAAATAAATTGGAGGCAGTTTTAAAAGAAACCGTCCAGGATTCATCCCCTGTACTATTTGTTTTAATTGTTTCCACAGTTATGAGAAGCGGCTATACTGATGCACGGGGCAGAGCACAGCTGCGGGTTGCTCCTAGTGTCCCAGCTCCAATGGCGACCAAACATAATGGACACATCTGAAAGCCAACCTTGCATTCTTGCTACAGGGAGTTCAGCCAAGAACATGTACCAATTCCTGACCTGAACGAATTTGCACTACCACCTGCCAATGAAGTATCAGGGCTTGAAATAACTCAACCAATTTTTCAAGCATTAGAGAAATACATATAGCAGAATAACTGTGGAAGGGAACAGGTGCTTAGAAACAACATCATAGCTGTTTACAAAAATGACACTTTAATAGGATGTGAATAGTATTTGTACACAGCAATGCAGATAATCCCAGTTGAGTTCATTCAGGACTTACATGGAATGGAAGAATCAAAGACCATCAGAAATCACCAGTGATGTAGGAAATATGTATCTTGCTAGTTCAAGTGTTGTGTGGCAAATTTAGTTGTCAACTTGTTTTAAGCTATTACAGATATACTGAGTAAATGTATACACCGCAGTTTCTTTATAAATTAAAAAGGAACAAATGGTGTCTTGGTTGGTGACTTTAAGCCCCAAACCACAAAGCAACCATAGGAGATCTACAGTGGGTATTGCTGCAGTTTCAGGGTGGTGTGCAATAGGGTTCTTTTCATAGAGCAAACAGTTAAGTCTGCGGAACTTGAAAAGTAAGATCAATATTTTTTCAAAGAATAAAAATAACTGCAAACCTGTTATGAATTTGAGGTTATCCACAGAAACTTTTAAATAACACAAAAACTTTGTACAGTACATCCTGTTACTAAATGCACGGTTCTTTGTTCCTTTGTACAAGTGTGACATATTGATCATACTTGCATATGACATGACATTTGAAGTAAATGAAAGGTTAGTTCAGAAGATGGCAGGGCTAAGTAGTTTAGTACTAATTACTGTATTGTTAGTAGTTTAGTATTAATTGCTCATATTTAGTTATTTGGTGCATAAATAGTACAACTACAGAAAGTTTTCAAGCAGCTTTATTTTTTCATTTGAATGATTAAATTGCTTAACCTTATGATATTTGTCTGAAGGCCTACTATTCAAAAGGCATCTTGCAATATCCACTGAGCAGTTGTAATTAACAGGTAATGCAGTTGGGACCAAAAGCTAAACAGTAGCCTTATATCAGGGATATGTTATACCAGAGAGCCTTATAACTGACTGGAATTCCATTCATATCTAACAATGAATTACCCAAATCATTTATGTTTCATTCTCTAGATAAAAAAATAAGCATGAAGAGTTTACAGTATATCGCATTTTATAATGCACCTCTGAACTTAATTTATACCTGGCAAGTAGCAATGTATGGTTGTTTTTTCATTTTATTGGCAGATTTTCATTGTTGAGTGAGATTCTGACTGAAATGAATGAAACTCCCAAATGAAATGACCTAAATTGAAATTTTGCAAAATGTAATACTTGTTCACGATCCATATGGAATGACAAATGGTTATTAAAGCTTTACTTTTTAGGAGAATGCCAACAACATGCCTTGGAAGCACTTTCAGAAGAAATAATTCCTATTCCTCTATGGCAGGAGTCTTATTCCTCCAAGTTTACATTTTAGCAGGAATGACCAGCCTTAGTCTTTCTCCTTGTGTCTGCTATAGCTTTGTTGTTTTTCTTATTTTTTACAGAAAAGAAGTTTACTTTTTGCTGATAAATGAGTAATGGATGATCTATATACAAATTAAATTTCAGCAGTGCTCGCATAGTTTTTAGTATATTTTGATAATGTACAGTTGGCTTTCTCCTGGAAGTTTTAGTATTATATATCAAAATGTTGAAGACCTTATGTGAATACTGCATAGAATGACATAACTACTGTGAAGTCTTCTGAGTTTCTTGTCTAAGATGGATCGATTTAGATAAAAATACTTTATCTCACTATCCAGGGAGCCATATTTCTGTTGAACTCACTTCCTTGAGTACTGGAGGAAAAACTGCTTGTCTGTAAGTGTCCATCTCTAGATTCCAAGATTATGGCTATAAACAGGCTCTTGTTGAAACTATTTTTACTTATCCTTTATATTAACTTTTTCATTTATTCTAACTTTATTTTATTTGCTTTAATTTGCAAAAAATAACAGCATTGACCCAAGAAATTTATATATGCTACTCCACTCATTCTGGGGGTCATGATTTGTAAAAAATAATTTATTTTTGTCATTTATTGAAGAGCAGACTGTGTTAATATACAGTGCATCTCAATCTCTAGAAACGTTTGATAAAAATAATGTTTGTGAGCTCTTAAGTAACCCTTCTCAACAGAATTGTAGTAAAAATTGAAACTGTGAAAAAGTTTAAAACCTTTCTTGTGAATTTCCACAAGAGTACCATGTACTGTATGTACATTAATATGAATCAATTTTTTCTGTTCTTAAAAATACTACATCTTTCAGAATTTAAAACTATGTATCAGCACAATCAACTGTTCAATAAATACCCCAGCATCTGTGATCTTTGTCAAAACTGTTGATTCCTTGCAAAAGATAAATTTAATATTTAAGTTCCTTTGCAAGTTAACCTTATTACAATGCATTGTATAAAGAAGTAGTTATTTACGAAGTATGATTTGTTTACACTTATCATAGTTATACAAGTTAAGCAGAAACTGGGTTTTAATTGGAAGCGTTTGTCTTGTTTTTTTTTTTACTTATTACCCAGGTTAAGTTCAGAAGTTTACGTGCAAGAGAAATTTCACTAGGACTCTGGTAACTTGAGGATAAGATCTCCATTTTACCTGGTTATTTGCCACAAACTAGATCTTTTAAATACACTACTTCTCTCTGTTATTTATACTTTGAAACTGCCCGATTGTACTTTGGATGAAGTGCACAATCATAAATTACAAAGGAACTTGTTACGTTTTTTTCTTTAAAAATATTCAGTATTATTTTTAAAAAGCCATCTTCCGATGTTAACACTGCATTAAAAATGAAGTAATTTTGAAAATAAAAAGGATTTCTGTGCATAAATAGGGAATAAGACTTGTTTCTTTGCAGATGACATCTGTATTTTTCGATGAAAACATCTGTTCTGTCTTGTGTTCAGGAAGTGGCTGCTGTCCGATGAAAGATAACAATCATTTTGGTTTAAGCAATTCCCAGCTTCTCTCTTGGTGTACCAGTTTTATTTTTTTTCTATTCTAATAGCACAGAACAGTTGAGTATAGCAAAATCTCAAAGGTGTGTTCACTGCAGGATATTCACCTAAAGCTTTAAAATTGCTAATGCTGTTCAATATTGTAAAAGAAATAAAATGAAATAAAAATGGATTTGCATCTTTATTTTAATACACACTTTTCACTGGGAACCAGATCACTACTCTTTCCTTAGCACCACTGTTTCTATCATACGGAAATGTCCAACTTTGGATGCATTTTCTTGTGGTTCCTTTGTATTTGTGAAGGAATTCCAAATGTTTTTCTTTCCGAAGGAGGGCATAACCAATTCCAAAAGGACAAATATCCAAAAATATTTTATGCTGTCCTAACGTTTCATTTTCTGGCAAAGTCTTTATAATGGAACTGAAAGGACTGTGGTTCAAAAGCAACTTTTCATGGCCCCTAAACTCGTAAGTGTTTCTTCCATGATGGTGACAATAGAAATTAAAAAGGGAAATCTTAAAGGGGAAAAGCAGTGGATTTTAGAAGGAAAAAATGGAGATGATCTAGGAGAAGAGACCAACAGTAATTTATGCCAATGTAACTGCTCTGCCTTTAACTTTTTTCCCCAGGAAAGTGAACTCAAAACCTGTTTGATGCTTTTCCTAGTGGGAACTGGAGTCTCTTAAAAAATAACTTACAAAATGACATTTTCATTTTCCATTCTTCAGTTTGGAGTAAATGTCAAAAAGTGATAGCTTTTTATGACCCACTTTATTTCCTGGTTGGTCAGGATACATGTGATTTAGACAAGTGGGGTCATTAATCACCTCTGCTTTCTTTGTAAATTGAAAGTACAAGTCATGCATGCATCAGTCATTGCCTAAACGAAGTGTAATTGTTTATTGAGCCAAAGTCCTGAAGTAAGCCCTAAGACCTGTTCATTGATTGTTTTGGGAAAGAATTAATCTTCTTAACTTACGGTAACACAATAGTTCTATAAAGTTGCATATCGCATTTTGCTATAAAACAGCTATGCACAATCTCTTTTCACAGTCATGATCTTGCATGTAGTCAAGCTGTCTTATCTAGTTCATGTCTTAATACTTGAGAACCCTTCACACAACATGCAGCCGTTTAGGAATTAGCTAGTGTTTATGACCACTGATGAAGACAGTTACATTGGAAAAAGTAGTCCTTTACAGTTATAAGTTACTTGTAAGTTTGTTTAGATTAAGAAACTGGTGGAAATTACTGTTAAGAAGTAATGTTTTACTGTACATAGTATATACATACTGTAGACTGAATAACTATAATTGATGACTTTCCCCACAATTTCTTAATTAATCCCTGTGCTGCAGCAGTTAGGAAATACATGCACTCCGCACAGGGGCACAAATATTACCTCCCTAGTACCGGGGTTTGATCGCCTCTTTTCCTGTGCCTGATCATAAATTTATTATTGAGTTGTTTAGTCAGAAAAAAAACAAGTTAAGGAGAGGCTGCTTAACGATCAGTATACTTAAATTTGTTGGAAATGATCAAATGGAAATAACGTGTCAAGCTCGGAACTGAGTGCAGAAACACGCAAGTCAAATGTCAAAACAAGCCGATCCATTAAAGATATCAATTGGCATAAGAGATGTGGAGCTCAGCTGGAATGGAAAATGACTGTTGGGCTTAATTGGATGCATGGCTTTCTCATGTGTAAAGTTTCCATTTTAAAATCCAGCAGACAAGGGTTGGTGGAGTTATTGTGGAACATTTAAACGAGGGGCAGGGATCTTTCAACAGACAAAATCTAGTGTCTAGATGTAAAATGTACAAAATGGGATGAAGAAAGGTCAGGAAAATTGTAAAACTTACATAACACATTAAATAACTGCATTATTACTTAAGAAATTCTAAATGCCATAAACATGAGGCATAAAATACAAGAACTTGAAGCTACTGCATTAGCATGTGCTTATGACATAAGTTTAACATAACTAAGAGCTAATGATGGATGCAAATGTAATAGAATGAATATGTAATAGTATGAATATGGGGACTAGACAATATTACAAGCAAGAGGAGGAAATTCATCCTATTTGGCCGGTTTCACATCTGATTTATTTAAAAGCTTAAGGATTTCATCAAGCCATTTATTTAAACAAGCCAAAATATTGGCTTCAACGATAATAATAATTGCTTATACTTATATAGCGCTTTTTCTGGACACTCCACTCAAAGCGCTTTACAGGTAATGGGGACTCCCCTCCACCACCACCAATGTGCAGCATCCACCTGGATGATGTGATGGCAGCCATAGTGCGCCAGAACGCTCACTGCACATCAGCTATCAGTGGGGAAGAGAGCAGAGTAATGAAGCTAATTCATAGAGGGGGATTGTTAGGAGGCCATGATTGATAAAGGCCGATGGGAAATTTGGCCTGGACCCCACGGTACACCCCTACTCTTTTCGAGAGTGGCTATAACCCAGCCACGATGTGGTTGGGTAGCTTGCTCCATTCTCCCACAACCCTTTTAATGACCACAGAGAGTCAAGACCTCGGTTTTACGTCTCATCCGAAGGACGGCGCCTGTTTACAGTATAGTGTCCCTCTCACTACGCTGGGGCATTAGGACCCACATGAGTCGCAGGGTGAGCGCCCCCTGCTGGCCCCACTAACACCTCTTCCAGCAGCAACCTCCCATCCAGGTACTGACCAGGCTCACACCTGCTTAGCTTCAGTGGGTTGCCAGTTGTGAGTTGCAGGGTGATATGGCTGCTGGCTATAACCCAGCCACGATGCTTGGGTAGCTTGCTCCATTCTCCCACAACCCTTTTTGAAAAGTTCTGCCTTGTCTTCCATGCAGACTAAATGAACTGATGTAACAGTTTATATATGACCACCTAATTCTCAACATGCAGACGTACAGTAGCTTACTCAGAAATCAATATATCAAAGGTGATGTGGTAATAATAGTGGATTTCAACTTCTCACACACACATAAATTGGGATATCAGATGCGAAATTCATATTGATAAAATAATGATGCTTCATAGACCCATTTATAACAGGACCTAGAAGGGGAAATTCTAGTGTTCTGAGGATCCATCTCATGAAAGAAGTCAGAGTATTAGCTTTTTTTCAGCATTTATGGGTAGTTTGAGATTTCCACAAATTAGTGTAAAAGTCTAAAATTAGGGTTTATAATTTTGAAAAAACCATGGTGAAGTGGGACAGAGCTTGCAAACTGTGGACAGATCAATAAAGTCAATAGGATGGTTATACTTCAAAAACACTGCTCAAGCTTAATTTATACTTTATTTAAATTTTATTAAGTACAAATTAATTTATATTTATGACCACATCTAGGAAAATATGGTGAAAATACTTTAATCGCGATATAAGTCCATTGTCAGAATGCTGCTTAACCCTCATAAGGGTCATACCAGGAGCCTATCCTGGAAGCATAGAGTACTAGGCAAGACCCAAATCCATCTCAGGGTACACATACAATTTAAGGATGCTAATTAACCAAGCCAGTATGGTCAGCATATTTTTGAATGGCAGGAGGAAACCAAGTACCCTGTAAAAACAGGAAGAACACGCAGTCTCCACACTAAATCTTGGATTCACCCAGGAGCTGGGAGGCAGTTCAGCAAACTGCCAGAGCCACAGAGCTTCCCATCTCCTGTTCTGCCCTGATGAGTTCAGTTTCCATTAGGTCAGTATTTATTTTTCCAGAAACTACAAATGTGGTTTCTTGGTGTCTAGATTATGTTTAAATCTTTACGCAGAGTATATTTAAAACACATTTTATTGAAACGACAGGAAGCATGTAAGATTCAATAAAGATTTAATAGTCTATCTGGAACATATTTAAACATATACTGTAGCAGTTTGTCTAATTGAACAAACTAGGCTTTCATTTACAATATTACAATAAACATTGTGTCAAACGTCTCTTTTCACACATGCACATCCACAATAAATTGACTTATTAAGGTAAAAAATGTACACCTTTTCAAACAAAGCTGAAAGCAAATAAATGCTATTATTTAATCCTAAAACAATAAAATTAGTATGTTTTTTCATATAAAAATCAAGAAACAATATACAAAAAGTATCACACGTCTTCAAAATGCACAAGTGCAATGGTGCAGATGCTACAGTCCTTGACTACAGACTTTTAGCCTTCAGAACTTACCAGTAGATGGAGCTGCTACAAAACTCTTATTTTCAGTGTGTTCTTTTCCATATCATATATAAATATATTTAAGAAAATGTTTTAACAAAACCATGTAGGAATAAAGGCTGTTAATATAAAATGCCATTGGATGTTTATATTCACTGACCGCAATGAGGTACTTCGACACTATGGATATTGCAGCAACACCAAAACGTCTTAACAATAATCAATATTATTTGCTTCTATGTTTTTATATTCCAGCTAAAGCTGTACATAATATATGCATGAGACTCATCAATAAGTGCTTGATTAAAATCACAGTATGATTAATTTATATAGGTAAATAAGAGGAGGACTGCAACATTTAATTTTTTAATAAATGTTAAAAATTTGAACATTTCAGAAAGGTAAATCAGCCCAAATGCTAATTTCTATACATTAAGGAAATTATTGAATGAAGTCTTTATTGATTTCTGCCATTCGATGGGCTCATTCCCCAGAAATAAAGCCTAAAATATCTCCATAAATTCCAGGCCTAGATTAAAACTAAACCATCTTCTAAGTCCTTTCTGAGTAAAGCCCCCTGTAACTTTTGGGGATGCTAATTCTTCCAGGCCTTGAAAAGGAGGAACCAAGATTTAAAGAAAAAATCTAAGCCTTTTCATTTGGCAATATTTTATTGTCAAGAAAATTAGCTGGTATGCTCTTAAAAGCAAATGTTAGCACCTTTTTAACACTATGATTTCTTCTGTATTCTAACTTCTTCATTTTACTGCCTTTACAGTGCTTGGTCAGAGTGAATTTGATCACAGTGTCTTACAAGTCTATGGTATCACTACAGACACTCAGTGCATCAATTTGCCTGCAGACATTGATGAATTCTGCTTGAATGGCTAAATCAGGTTCTCCAGGCTTGTCCAATGATTCCCGGGAAGAACATTCTAAGGCTTGATAACGTCTCTGAAATTGAGAGACCTGATTTAGGTTTGTCTGGGACAGGTTGCTTAGCGCGATTTGATTACTACTCAGGGAGGAGTAACCCATCCTTTCTGGACTGGAGCAGAGCACCAAGGAAGATCCATCTAAGGAGACTTTGTAAAGAGAACTGGAATTGCTTCCTCTCCACTGTTCTGTGGAAGATGTTGCATTTAATGTATTGGAACTAGAGACAGACCTCTTCAAGGGTGGGACTGCCTCCATCTCTAAGCAAGAAGAAGTTCTGTACAGACCTCGATCTGCTGCGTTTTCCTTAAAAACTCTTTTATCTGTTGTGTTTTTCAGGTTGAGGGAAAGGTTACTTGAACTGTAGAGCTTAGTGTTCTGGAAGAGGCTTTGAGGAAAAAGGGCTTCGCTAAAGAGGGCTTCATCTATGCTGCGTCTCAGATTTATTGGTGAAGGGGGTCGGAGGTCAGCTGTGGAGTCACTGTCAATATGTACACTAGTGAAAGAGGATTTCTGTGAATTAGTTTTGGGCTTCATATTTAGGTCCATGTCTTTTGCTGTCAAGACCCTGTTGCTGTGATATAAAAGATCAAGCCCATCAATACTGCTGAGGTGATTTTCCACTAATGTATAAAGTGGAAGGCATTCTGATTCACTGCGAGCAATGGCATCACAGATCACCAGTTTTTCCTGCTGAGCTGAAGACCACTGGTAGTTATTAGGAAGGATAGGTGACTTCATCGTAACATGGCGGTGGGACAGGCAAAAGATGTTTGACCAGCAGGTGCGTTGAGGTCCATCATTTGAACAAAAGATGGGATGCATGACAATAAGGACCAAAGTAAGGCACATGCCAACCTCACAAATCCTGCAGCTCAAGTGAAAGGCCCACCAGGGCCAGGGGTGGAATACTTCCATGCCTCCAAATCCCAAAGCATGGAGCATGGCATATAGCTGAAGACCCGCACAACATAGTGCAAACATGGCAGAGAAAACAGCTGTCACTGCTGCACGGTCCCAGTCCTTTGAGTCTGCGAAAGGGCATCTATTATATCTCTCTGTTGGTGGTGAAGTGTTATTCAGATGATAAATGTGCTTGGCATCGGCCCTCACATAACAGTAAAAGATAAAAAAGGATGCTGACATGAGAGTAGTCAAGATCACAAAGGTTCCTTGAGATACGAAAAAAAGGCAAGGGAGCCGAGTGAAGATCTGCAGCATTAGTATGGACCCAAATGTTGCTGAGAAATGCAGAATTACGAGGATGGTTAAGAAACAGGGATGCTGAAAAATGGAGTACGACAACTGCATCCTTGATCTCATGGAAAGGAGCAAAAAAACTATGCCGAAGGCTGAGGTGAGACATGGAAATGGCACTTCATAAAGGAGTAGAGTTCCAGTGTCAGGCAACTTGTCCTGGTGGCTGTAGGCATCATAAAATAGTGAGAATGCTCTACAGCACCCTGTTATTAAAAGGAAAACATTGACCATTGTGAAATAGCTGCATCCTGAAGGGCACCGAAAAGGGAGGCACAGCAGGTTTAGAACAGAGAGGAAGGCCACCAGAGAAAATAAGGATCCTAGTCCATAGATGTGGGCTTCCCATGCTATCCCCCAAGTTGCCATCGCCGTGTTCCAGTCTGCATGAAGAGGGACAAACAGCTGGGGAGGCAAAAGCAGAAGGGGGTTGTAGGACTCATTAGCTGCACCATCGCTGCTTGGAAATGCAGGGCTCCACCCGTCAGAAGAATTGCAGATCCCAGTCATATCCTGGTTGCAGTCAGGCAAGGTGGACGATTCGTTAACGGCCATCTCTGAAGGCCAGGCCTCGTTAGAAAGTGCATCTGTGAAAAAATAAAAAGGATCAATCAATCGAGGTTTATTTATCAGTGCTCGAACAGAACAGCATACAGCGGTGTTAAGAGGGATTCAGAGTTAAAGGACGGAAATTTAGGGATTAGGTGAGGATTACGATACAATAAATGATACAATTGCTATTTACAATACAATTACAGATTGTGCGGAAGTAACACAAGGATAGGAGGTATTTAGCTTTCATACGTGTGCAAAGTGACAGGAGGGTGCCGGTGCACCCTATCAGTTCAAGTAGGTTGCCTATTCGCCAGCAAATATTTGGGTAATTGCAGGTGTCTGCTGTGGTTGGCTGTCTAGGCAGTTGGCTGGATGCAGAATAATGAGACACCACCTATGCATGAGATCAAATCTAAGGAATAAATAGTATCTGAGCAAAGAAAGACAAAGGCAACAAAGACAAACTGTATTATTGTTCTGCGTCTTATACTGTATGCATTGTGTTATTTCAATTTTATAAGAAGTAAATGTGTTCATGTAATGTGCTAATGCTGTTGTTCACTCTTCATTGTCCACAGAGGAATTGCAGCATGGAGGAGGGGTCAGAAATTCCTCCTGAGTCGAGTCAAAGCCTATAATGAGGCTACAGGAAGCACCTTCTCAAATAAGAGTTGGATAGTTTATTACAGAAACGTAATTGCTATACAAGTTTGGTCCCAAAATAGCAGCAAAGCACATTCATAGGCTTAAATGAGTGCCCTACACTACTTAATGGTATCTGATTATAATTTTTTTAATGCAAGTTTTGAAAATACAGATTCTTACTGACTTTTTTTCCAAATTAAAAAGTGGTATTTTCAAGACAAAGGTTATGGAAATAAATTTCTAATTTATTTAGTAGAAGCACATTCTGGCATATTCCGGTGTTAACAGTGAAAAGACAGACTGCAGCTGTATTTGAATAGCAAATAATTATTGCAGATATTCAAAGATGTAACAGCTTTTCCATGGATTTATATTAAACTGTGATATTAGAAAGTGTAGACAAAAATGTTTCAAACTAAATCAAGTTTGCATTTGGACAAAGCAGGTGCTTTTAAATGTCCAATTGTTTCATTTTATTATTCATTTTAATGGTTTTTCAAATGCTTTTACACAATTGTTATCTGTGCCAGAAATGGTGATTATATATTACAGTACATCAAGCAATTTGGCATTTGGAATATAAAGTATAGTTTTTGAGAATACACACCAAGGTTAGAGATAGAGCAATATTAGTATTTTACTTTGCAGTGAGTTTCCCTTATTTTATAAATGAACTAGATTAATTTTCTTTGTAAATAGATACAAAACAAAGTTTTAATCAAAAATAGGAAAAGGGTACAATATTGGCCACTGATGGAGCTCTTTGAGCTCTTTTGCGCAGGGAATAATACCAAAACTACAGTACAGAAACATGAATTTAGCTTATTGCCAAATTTTGCAGAACAGAATTATCAGATTAATTGCTTGCTGGTCATTTTAAAAAATGGATTTGGATAATACCACGTTTAATAAGTACCTAAATACAATCCATCAATTAAATAGATTTGATGTTTAATGCCAAATATCTTTTTAACAAATTTATAAGTTTTAATTTAGCTTGATTTTTTAAATTCCAGTTTGCAAGATAACTCTATGTTCTGCAAACACTCCAACTGTACATTGTTTATTAATTAAAGTTTAAATTCTTAATCTGCACTGCATAGATTTATAGAGATGAAACAGCCATTAAAACACTCTAAATATGTACCTTGTGCAAAAACCTTCAAATCACCTTCCAAATCCAGGCCAGTTATTATCATTTTGTTACTCTCTAGTGAGTTTATTTTTAATTAAAATAAACAAGGTGGAGCTTTTCAAGACACTTCTCCTCCTGGAGCTCCCCACTGCTCCAGTTAATCTGAATTGCTGAGGAGGTGGAAGAGAAAGTAGAATAAGCGCCCTAGAGCTGTAGAGCATTTACAGAATTTTCACTTGAAATACCAAAAACAAACATACTCACTCTTCCTGGAGTAATTTATTAAAACAAGCCTAATTTATTGAATTAACATGTTATAAAAATGGAAGGAATATTTATTAAATTTATAATTGCTGAAGCTCTACTGTGTAAGATGCAACCTGCATACTAATCTATGCCCCATTTATAGTAAAGAAAAAGAAAGTGACAGTTGATTAATCTTCTAATTAATGTCTAAATAAAGGAGTTTAGGACATGTATGCTCAAAAACCTTTACAAGAGAATGAAGAGATATTTAATTGTACAATGTAATAAAAAGTATGATCTGTAACTTTGTTTACTGATTACGGGCTGATCCTAAATTTATCCTTTGATGGAAAAAGCCCTATAATGGTCTTTGGCTTTTCAGCTATAACCCATCAATTTGCGAATAAGGTTTACAACCATTTCAGTCTATTTTCAAATTTATTACTGAGGACAGAAAGAGTTCTTTGAACGGCAGTCAATAATTTATCGATGTGTTCCTGTTTTGGCTCTCTGTCTGTCCTTGTTGTTTTGGAACTTAGGTCAACCTTTAATACTATTGTCTGTTCTAGTCTGCTAACCAGATGAGAACACACTGTCTCAATCTCTACAGGTTTTGTTTGAAGAAATACAGTTTGTACAAATTTGTTGTCAAATTCCATTCATAATCTGGTTTTATTCTTCTTGATTCTGGTCACAATTTACTTGGTGATTCTGAGAATATTCTAAGAATATTGGTGAGATTCATCATAGGCTTGGTCTATGCCTTCGTTGCTGTGCTAATGATACCCAAAGCAGTGCATTCATAAAGCCTTGGAACCAACTGTCTTTGTACTGTCTCAATGTTCTAGAGATATTATTAAATGGGCAAAAATAAATATCTGCAGTCTTCCTTGAAGTTTCCTGAAAGTACGTCTCTCAAAAAAAAAACATGGTTACGTATGATGACTAACATTCCACATAAATTGTACAAATATGAAAATTGTAACTTGATTATCAAAGTTAAAATTATTATTAAATTTAAAGAGAAAATAAGGATTTTTAAAATTGAAATCAAACATTGCTTAGGTGGAAAGATGCTGACAAATTTACATAAAAATCTAACTTATTCTTTAACCTCAACTTCTGTTATCTGGAAATTTTAAATGACTACAGTCTAGCTGTCTAATTCTTGATGCGACATTGACCATTTTATTAATTAAAAACAACAACAAAAGACCATTTTGTAGCTAGATTGAAATAATAATATTAAAAGGACATAAGTTTAAAATCTATAAAAACAATACATATATATTATTAGCAATGATTGATGACCAAAGTGGAGTTTAAGGCTGGAAGTGAGTATGATATGAGTCGAAGCTGTTGTACATGTGAAAACTATTTTAAATGTCAGTTTAGTCCCAGCAGAAGAGATGCATCTCTTCAGCCTTTGGAAAAAAAAAGTTATTAAATCTTGATGCATAACAGTGGTATTATTGGGTTTAAAAGGTGGATACATTTGTAAAAATTGCTTAGTACTAACATGTTTTATATACAGTAGCTAAACTGGTTAAATTAAGGGTGGGCCTGGGTTCAGCTCCTGGAGTGGTATCTCCATGGAGGTTGCATGATCTTCCCCTGTTTGCATGGGTTTTCTCCAGGTACTCCGGTTTCTTCCCACACTCCAAAGATATGCTGGCAGGTTAATTGGTTTCTGTGCAATTGGCCCTGGTGTGAGTGTGTGCATGTCTGTGTCAGTGTGTGCTTTGTGATGGACTGGCATCCATTCAGGGTGAATCCCACCTTGTGCACAAGGCTCTGGCTCCACTGTGTCCCTAAGTTGGATAAGCGGTAATTGAAAGTGATAATGTAGTGATAATAGTTCAGGTGGGTAGCTGGAGACCTTTGCTGACATTCAATAGAAAATTTACATTAAGTGTAGAAGACAACAATAGAGTTTTAGCTAAATAAATAAATTGACAATAACAGCACAAACTGGAAGGATAATCATTCTTGTTCATTTCATCTGGAAAGTTTTTATATATGAAAAATGTGATATAAAATAGAGATTACTATTCTTGTTAACAACACTCACACACTCCAATAACCCCTAAGCTTATCAAAGTATCAAAGTGCAAATTTAAAGTTAATACCTATTATGAAAATATTCTCAATATTACAGATTTGTTAGGAAATTCATTGATATAATAATCACTACATTTGTACAAGTTTGAATGACAAACTTCATGCCCACAGTCTTCAAATGTATCTGAAACAATTAGCTATTTGCAGTTCTAACCAATCCCTTATTTAGATGTTTAGTATTTCTTTTCATCACACAAATGTTAATTTTTTGTAGTTCCACCCTGTCTCCTTGTGTACAAATGCAATGTATTATTTATTGTTCTTTAGAGACAACTCCCATAGGTGTGTTTATTATTTCTGCACGAGATAATTTCCTCCTAAAGAAAATGTGTTCTAAAAATATGCTGACCGAGGCCATGAAATGATCATTGTGATACTGGAAACTACATAGTTGCATTATTAGGAAACAACCCTCCGCTTTGCTAATTAAAATAAAATTATTTTCCTGGGCAAATGGAAGTGTGCTGGATTCAAAATCCAAAGGTCAACACCAGTATTGTTCTAAGAAATTTGATAGTTATTGTTTTGGATCAAAAGTGACCTAAAATACGGTATTGAATTTTAAAATGAGAAAAACTTTGTTATGCTAGTGAAGATCTTCAGCTCAATATGATTCATATTAAACAAAGTGAAAATGGCTTTATATTTAGTTTTATTCTAATATCAGAGGCCAAATGTATACGAATTCTATATTTTACTTAAATTGAACTCCAAATCACCCATTGAAGAACTGTTTTTGATTGCATATTGCTAGACACAGGAATATGGAGAATAATAAAGCTGAAAACATTATACAAATTTATAAACATTTTCCTAGACTACAACTATGAGTTCCTTCATTTTTTATTTTAATTGCTTTGGACCTGTTTCATCTTCTATATGTTTATTTTTTCATTCTGATTTTCATGAAAAATTTGGTCATTTTTAAAATAACAGTGACATAGTTTAATTGTTCGGGCGGACACAAATTGGGGAATATATGCTAATATGCTAATAACAGGAAAAGACAAATTTCTAATGCAAGAAATTGTATGTGGCTAATAAAGTGATTTTATCTTACCTACTGTATATCATCCCAGAAATGTTCATGGAATCACAACCTGTGCATCTTAGACCTACTTGTGTTGTTACAGAAGAGTGAGAGCATTTATACACCTCAGAGCACAGTTGTCATTTTACAGTTTAAAAATGATGAGATATAAAAATAGGAACTAACCAGGAACAACATTACAGCAGATAACGAAAAAAAAAAAATTACACTTGTTAATATTTTTATAGGTGTTGTCCCTTTATATGAGTACAGATACTGTTAGCTCTTCCTGTAGTATCAATTCCATGACTAGGAACTGTTATGTTAACTTGCAGTAGTTTTTCATGACAATTCTGTGTGTGACATCTGTTCTGGTCACCTTCCAAGTGCTTTTAGAATACAAGTAAATGGTAAATACATTTGGACAATTGTTAGATTTGCTTGAATATTTCTTATATAGAATATTGTAAAGAGAAAACTGAATTACTGAGGATACAAACAAGATTTAACTAGAACAGATAAACTAAAAATGTGTGAGGGTTCTATTGTTCTCTTGTAAAATAAATATTGAAACATTAGCTTTGAAAAATATTGATAACGGTAGCTTCGATCTTTTCACAGAGCAAAGAAAATGTAACTGATTTCCATTCCACCATAGTATAAATCTTCCAGATTACCCAAAGAAAACCTTAGAAAATGTCTACAATCAGAAATAGAGATTAGTGTGCTCTTCACAAAACCAATGGTAATGCTGCTGAATGTTTGCTCTGAGTCTACACGGTAAATGGGCACTATTTAAAATAATCAGTAGCGTGCACAGCATTTACAGCAGGGCTGATGTATTTCTAAAATGTCCCAATGTGACCTTCACAGCAGCTGCAAAGCAGTGGAACAAGGGTTATTTTCTTAATTGTCTAGCTTGACAAACTGTAGCAAGTTCTTTAGGTGTTTTTTACATTTCTTCATGCTTTGTTCCTGTTTGCCATATGTCCAGTACATACAGTACTGTATATGAAAAATGTACATATTTACAGTATAAACATCATGGAAAGCCAAAACAAGTTAGACTCTTTGTGTTAGAAACTGAAAACAGAGCTTATCAAAAAACACAGACACATTTGTTTTTTAAATCAAAGCCGAAGTGACCTTCAGTGTGCTCATGGTTTTTCAATCCTACAGCTGGGACTGTTAAAACATGGGGCAACTTAGCAGTGTAGATATTTCTCTGTTAACTTCTTAAAAAGATAATATACTTTTCCCAAAGCAAAACACCAAAATATTAATCTCTCATTTGTTTATATATTGCAAAAATTAATAATTCAAAACCATGAAAATAAAAATGAGAAACCATGTGTAATACAGTGTTTCCCCTTTCCCTGAAAGTGAAAGTTTGCAGATCTAAGAGCCTGAATGAGATTTCTGTCCTTAGTACATCCTGTATTGATTTGATTTTTCATTTCACACTTCAACTTCATAACAATTGATAAAATTATTATCTTTAAATAACATATATCTGCTTAATGTTTAATTCTCCTGTCAGAACAATGGCTCAAGAAATTAATAACACCTTAGCTGTTCACCACAGTGAGCCGACAGAACATTCTGTGGCGGTGGAGACCTTTGCTGATGACATCACTAAGTCTAAACTTCAGGCAGTGGTACAGTTTGCTTTCTTTAATGCTAGTGAGTGTGTTTCCTCTTTTTGCCTTTTGCAAGAAAGCAATGTGCAAAAATTGTGCACTTCGTGGATGACCTTAAGCAATCATCAGCTGTGTGATTGCAGCACATTCCTGTTGCTGAAGGTGTCTGCAGGATTCCTGGAAAGTAGGTCACTGGCACACTTTCTCTGAAATAGGTATACCCATGCTGGGTTCGTTTCTTGTGACCATCTTGTACATCCATCCGTTTTCTAATGCTTCATCCAGTACAGGGTCACGGAGGAGCCAGAGCCTATCCTGGCAAGCGGCAGGGGGGACACCAGTCCATCGCAGGGCACACACGGACACAAACACTCACACCAGAGCCAGTTTTAGAGAAGCCAATTAACCTACCAGCATGCTCCGGCCTTTGGGAAGGGGATTGGGAGGACCCAGAGGAAACCCACACAAAAACGGGAAGAACATACAAGCTCCACACAGACATTACCCCAGGTCCAATTACCCCAGTGCCTAAGCACTGCTCCACTATCTTGCATTGCAATTGAGATTCACTGGCTCTCAATTTGAGTGTGTTCAAAGAGATTGAGGGCCTTTGAATTTTTTTATACCCATATACCCTTCTCCTGATTTGTGCCTTTATACAACTTTATCTATAATTTGTTTTGAAAGCTTTTTCATCTCCGTGGTTTAATCATTGCTTGAAATTCTCTTACTGAGGAACCTTACAGAGATATGTGTATTGATTCTGAAATTATGTGAACCATTCACATTCATTGCACGCAGATAGAGGCCACTCAGCTAATTGTGTGCCTCATTAATGTAATGTTGTGTACTTACATTTATTTTGGTTTGGCAATACTTACGAATTCTTAAATACTTATGCAATTATGACTTTTCTATTTTGCTTTCATATTAATCTATTTTCTTCATTTTGTGTTTTCTTTGAATGTTTGGAATAGGTGGTGTATATAAAAAAATTAATTGCTTCTTCAAAGTATCATAGCTTGATACTTGAAGCAACAAAATGTGAAAACTATGCAAGGGTCTGAAAGTTTTGCTTGGTAGGTTATATACTTATTAAGATACAGGACTCCACATTGTATCTCCTTATACGTTGATGACATTTAGCTCTATTTTGCCAATGTGTTTAGCTCTCTTCCTAATCTCTTAAAGTTTTTTGGTTCTTTCTTTAGTTACAAGACTAGCTGGACTAAGTTAGTTTTTATGCCTTTGACATCACCTATAATGGACACAACCTTTGTTACAGCTTTTCTATTTTTGCCATTGCTGAGGCTTTCATGTATAAAGTAATTATAATTTGTAACATTGCTGAAGAGTGGAATGGGAACCCTTGATAGAATATTGACAAAGTTGCCACTTCACATTACTCTGCATGGTAGAATATCACTATATGAGAAATTGGCGTTCTTTCAAGGGTTAAATTCCTGTTTGCTGTGGTAACAGTCACTTTCTCTTAAATTAAGTGTGAATCTTAAAGGGGAACTGCAGTCCCAATTTTTCAGACCGGTTATTAAATCTTGGTAACAAAAAAATTACAAATTTCAAATTAAGCACAAAATTTGTGAACTTTGTCAACTTATTGTTGCCATGTTGACGCAACTTACATTCAAGTTCCCATGAATTGCCATGTAATGTGGCCCTTCCTGCTCACTAGTCCCAGTAATGAATAATGTAATGGGATGTATGAGCATGTTGTGGAGCAGACATTTCACAGCCGGAATTTTCCAAATGTGATCTGCATGCAGAGTTAACAAGCAAGTAGTATTTGTTGGCAAAACCATCTTGAAAGCCTGCTTGTTTACAATGTCATAGGGTGCACACATCACCGGAAGTTTTGTTGCCTTGTTCTGAATTGCAGGTGCTGTGCATACCTGGAAATTTTGTCTGTCTTCTGGTGTAAATTGGAGGCTTTATCAAGTTGATGTGTATATTTTACCATTACTGCAGCTTGAAACGCACTCATCAATGCTGATGCTTTCTAACCCTGAAATATGAAACTAGCGTTGCAGTTCCCCTTTAACTCACTATGTTCTAAATTTGTTTTGCAGCAGCAGGAACCTCTGAATCTGATTAACTACTCTTGGCACCAAAATAGGCTAGGGGTTCGCCTTGACAAGTATTCATTTTTTTTTACTGGCCCTTCCCACTCAGTGCTCTTTAACTGTAGTTCAATACAGTTACTCACTTCTGCTGGAAACCATAGAAAATAATACTATGCATCCTTATCGGGGATCTACAGAAGGTACAAAGAGCTACAAGATCTTCCCATCTTACCTAAAGCACAAAAATCTATTGATGAGAATTGGCAGTGTAATTGCTAACACCAGGTTAATTTAGAAGCAAACCTTTATTTACTCAATCACCAATATAGTATAATTATGTTTTATGACTGATTCTCATCCTTTTGTCTGTTCCCTTTGGTGGACTTGTGGTGTTTTAATTCTGAAGGACACGTTTGGTGATTCTGGCCTGTGTTCTTTCCAGGACTTACAAAGTCGATATTCTCTTCCACGTTCTTCTAAATTTTATACAGTACCTCTGGCTTCTTTCATAGTTTCATGCTTCTGGTGTTCCCAGTGATTCACCTCTCCTCTCTCGCCTACTATTGGATCTATTTAATAAATCTCAAACTGTTAAAAAAGGGTTTGCTTCAGCAATGTACAGTACATTTGTTTCTCACAGTATCTCAACAGTAAGAGTTGATTATGTGGAACGTTATATCAGACTGGGAGGTGATCAGTGATAATAGTTTTTGCATCATCCAAAGGCTTAGTGCCTCAGCTCATCCATATTAATTTTTACCATAGGTCCTCACTCCACGTAGGAGAGTTCATATAAGGTTATTAGCACATGCTACCTGTCAGCTCTGTATATCTGGGGTATTGAACACTTATTTACGTGTTTGGGAGGTTTGGAAATATGAGGGATCTTTATTGGGCTATATATTCTTTCCCCATCCTCACTAATTCTGTTAGTCTCTGGTATGTCAATGATGTTATTAATGCTCAACAAGTGAGTTTTATTAATAGGGATGACTGCAGTAAAAAAGGACTATTCATAGGACATGGATAGAGTCCGCAGTTAATTTTTCTTGTGTTTGGTTAGGATATTTACGTGATATTTTACTTATATACAGGTCCATAGTTCAGCCACACTCAGCCTCTCTCTTTATATTGGGGGTTTGAGACACTGCTATTGATTAAGTAGCTCGGATGATGTGATGTTTTGTGCCTCCTGTATTTCCTGCAATGTTTTATTTCATTAATTATCACAAACAATACAAATGTTTAAATTTTTGCAGTATGAAGTCTATCACAAAGGAAAGTCTGAGACTGGGGAGTATTTCACTTGATTATCCACACATTGTCAATATTATTAAAAGTCAAAATATAAACACATTTTAAGCTAATTATGGATATTTTATTGCTTTTTACTACATATGACTCAATTCATAGCTTTATGTCTACAGAATTATTAATAAGAAATTATTTTAGAATATATTTTAAAAATAAATACTTTAGAAAAAAAGAATCTTATTAAAACGACTTTTCAACTTCTATCCTTGATATTTTTGACGAATGCAGAATTCAAGATGCCTTAGAAATCACGTATTACAGAAATAAAGTTAACCATTTTTACCACTGTTGACACCTTCATACAACAAGGTATTTAAATGTACAACACATTGCTGAACAGTGGAAAGGACAATGCACTCAAAACGTTCTTTTTATGTGTTGGCGTATAAGTAATTCTTGATGAGTCACTTTATACTTCCTTATGAAAAGGGGGGTATATTATAATTTATTAAAACAACAGTTATTTGGTAAGACCGATAACTAAACATTTTCTATGATTTTTGAATATGTGAATATTTCTTTAGTAAAATTCAAACAGAACTTGTTTTCTGAGACCGTAACAATATATAGTATGCAAAGGATGAGGGGAGAAAAAAAACTAAAAGACAATTTCCACAAGTTGTTAAGGATGTGGTTATTAGTGAGTTAGGTTGTGGGATGATATGGACTTTTGCTTTCTCAGGAACTGATAATCTTTATGTTGTAGAATAATAGGTGAATGCTGTGAAATACTAATAAATATGTATGTTTACTTTCACATTACTAAGTGCTAGAAGGCTTATTGAATAAGCATGTTTTACATACGTATAGTGACCTAAAAAAGTCTTCAAAGCCAACACAGGGGTTTTTGAAGAAATGGAAGATTACAGTTATAGACTGTAAAAGTTTCCCAGACATGAATGTCATTGAGACTCTGTGGCTTTATTTCAAAATTGCTATTGCAATGAGGAAACAATGTTCAAAACTCTTATACTGTATGTTGAATGTATACGTGTTTACATATGTTGAATTTTGTAGAATGTGCAAAGCTATAAAGCAGGTAAAGGCTCAGCACATAAAATAAAGAATAGTCCACTTTCTGGAACTCTGAAGTAGGAAATATGAAGTTATTTTTATTTCTTATGTTATGTAAAATTCTGATGTTTTATAATGAAGCAGAATACCATCTTTAATTTCTTTTACTAGCAAAAAGAGAATACTGCATACAGAAATTGCTTTCTTTGATTTTGTTAGTTTTTCTCAACTGCCAAAACATTTTGGTTGCAACTACAGTAAATAGGGAATCCAAATGAATCGGGAATTATTCATCTGAAACCTTTTTTTATTATATACCTTTTATAAAATAAGTTAAAAGTTGATTGATCCCGAAGGGAAATTAAGGATAATAAGTATAACATATGATATCAAAATAAGTATGATAAGTATGATAACCTTTTTGTAATGTTTGATTGGCTATGAAAAGAATTCCAAAAACGTGATAATTGTTAAACCCTTGATTTTATTGATGGTCAACTCTTACTACTTTCTCTGCCAGGGGAAGCTTGCAATGAGACACAACTGAGATCACTGTACCTGAAAACTGTGGATCCAGAGCCGTGAAAAGGGAAAAGGTAGGTACTGAAGATCCAAGCCGATTCTCCTTCTCAGAGCTGTTGTCTGGTTGGTTTTCAGATTCAGGGTCAGACTCAGATAAGATTGCTAGAAATTATTTTAAAAAGTAGAAAAAAAATAATTAATGAAAGTATGAAAGTAATCCATCATGCTTTGCACAACAAACGGGCATTGAAAATGGAGATTTAACCTAGTTGTGTCAAACAAATCCCCATCATCTGCTTAATCAGCTCCATCCATCTGTATCTGTACTTTAAATAGTTTATTAGCTAGTATTATGTTGTGCTGAGAAATCAGTACAACTAAAATTATCTTATAAAACATCATTATAAGAGTCAATTATTTTCTCTAATAAAAAATATAGCGAAAAACCATTGTGAATATACTGTATGCTTTGTTTGATATACACACAAACCAAAAGCCAAGCAATCCTGTTTCTTAAGGCTCAACACTAGTAGTGTACTAAATGACTTGACTAAAATGAAATGGATAAATTGTTGATTTCTGCCCTCAACACTGTAGTGTCTGGGTTGTTTGAATTGACAAAAAACAATTAGATACTGAGACAGTGAACACAAGTAATACTTTAGGGCAGCTAGTATTCAGGGAGTCAGATCAATGTCAATATGCAATCTTATTAACACAATAATAAAAAGTGCAAAATTAACCAAGAGTGAAGATGCATATGAATCAAACAGGTATGATACACAAAAACGGATGATCAATAATCCAGTGATTTCAAAGATACTAATAACAGGGTTAAATACATTGACTATAAAAATAGTTATTGCAGCCAAACTTGTAAATTAGCCAGTCTTATACAATTTCTGCAATATCCGTACACTAGAAAGATAAGTAAATATTCAAGTACTTTTGCTTTATTAAGATGAAATGGATGAATTGTCTGCGATTTCGGCCTTCTACACTGTAGTTTTTGGATTGTTTTGAATAATAACTGAATTTGCAGGTGTTATTATGTTACCACTGGTGAAAGCATACTCATCCAAAGTAAAAGACTTAGTCAGGCTATCCAGATAAGGTTTAAAAAAAATAACAGGGGGAATAGCTGGATCTGGATGCAGCCTGTCCAGTCCTTGACCGCCAGCTCTGTCCTGCAAGGAAGTCCTGCTCTGGGCCAAAGGATGACCAGCAGGTGCAGGAGAAGAGAGAAAACCGTTCCTCTTAGCCTCCTGCTAAAAACAGCTTCTCACATGACAAGGATTCTGTGTTTAGCTTTGCACAAAAGTCAGTGTTCCTGGAACATGCACAAATCCCAGGACTTGGAAACATTATACTCCAGAACAATTTGAAGCTTTACAGTATATTACAGTATATGCCAATATTCAGTGGTGTTGACAAAACCAATACTGAGAGCTTGTCACAAAATTTCTAATGTGGTGGAGGACGTCTTGAGTAAACTTCTTGTTTATGTATGGTCTCTCGATCTGGCAGTTACTTTCAGCTCAGTTAGTTCTAGCTGATGATCAGACAAAAGCAGTCACAGCCAGGTGATTTGTCTTGCTGTCAAGTTGCCAGGGGATTCCAAAAGAGCATCCCAAACTATTTTGCTTTTAAGTTGCGTTGTCACAGGGGCCGACTGGTAGAGATGTCATCAGATAGCGTATCCATCCCAATGTGGCACAATTCTCAGTGGATTTATGACAGCTACCTCCATCTGGGATACAAGTACAGAGGTGTCTCCCTCTTGGAGAGGTAGACAAAGAAGTGTCAAAGTGGAAACTTCATAATTGGAAGAGTCATGATGTGTCCAACTTCTGATATCCTGGTTTATGTTAGCAAGCCAGCGCAATCTGACTTATTGTGTCCCACTGCATTCCTAAGAAAATGACTCCAAGGGTGCCATGGTGATTTTACATTTAAGGCAATAGAAACCTTATGAAACTGTTGCTGAACACTTACAACACTATTAATTATAATAGCCTTACTGTTTTGACACCAAAATATAATATTACTCTCACGAGGGAACCAGTCCCTAAAAGGTTACTTCACTGTACTCTGAATCACAATTGTTAAATCTTCTCCTTCTGTTACCTCTGTAGTCTGATCAGTTCTGCTGCTGAAAATAACTCCTCGACTGCTGAACTGCAGTTAATTGGTCTCTGTTGTCCACTGTCTCATCTTCTCTGCTGCATTTCAGAAATGTTCAGAATATTTTCTATTCAAAATGAAAACAAGATGAACCCTTGCACAGATTGCATAGGAGAAAGACCTAGGAAGGAGAATAGGGAATGAAGCTCACTTCAATACTGTTTAAGGGCAAAATTGTTTCAACCTTGCTTGCAATATTCAAAGTCATATTGTTGACTACTATGAGTTCTGAGCATGGAGCTGTGACAGCGTGTGAGCTGCAAAAGAATATGTAAAGGTTAATGAAAAGTAGAAAGATGATGAAACAAGAATGTATTGTATATAACATATTCTTTAGGTATGTGGGTGCATGGGGGAAGTGTGTTACTGTGGTGGTTTGTAGCCAACGGATAAATCAATTTCTATTCTCTTGGCAATGTGCTGATTTGCATATTTTTATTGTCAGTTGTCAACAGGTTTCTCTCTGTATGATGATTCTGTTTCTGTTTCATCATGAAGAAATTGGAATGCATTTTTCTAACATTTAGCAACACGCTTACAGACAGTCTACTACAGTATATATGCTCTGAAGAACTAAATCTGCTTGACATTTGGACATCTTTTAAATTTGAATAACTGAAACACAATATGTTTATTATTTCAATTGAAACTAGGGCCCAAGCGCTGTGAGGCATTTTTATTGTTTTATAATTATAAACTCTAAATGGTGTTTCTTCAGGCTCTGTAAGAGCAAAATATAAAGTCATACACACATGGAATTGAAAATGTATACCTAAAAGGTAAATATTTTTGGGTCTTAATTTAAATCACTCCTCCAGCAATTAATGACTAATGTGAGCAGATAACCCTATAGTGCATCTACTGGAATTATAATAATAACTAAGAAGCACCAAGGCACATGCATCTCATTTTCAATTGCTGTCTGTGATCTTTGAGTCAGTGCTGATAGATAAGGAATTCAATGAGATTAGATCAGTATACAATCTCTCCTCTCTTCATTGCAAGAATAGCTCTTCAGTAAACCTTTACAAAACATTATCGTCATTATTTTCACTGATATCGTTATGTGTCTATTTTGGCAAAAACACTGTATGTAACGTATATAAATTATATGTGTAATTTATTTTTTTTAATATGTCATGCAATTAAATAATATTTCACATTATTATTATTTTTTTACCTCTTTCTAGCCCATGTTCAAGGGAGTGGAACTGCTGTCACGTAGTAGGACTGCATACAGTACTATGCCAAGCACCAATTAAGGTTTCCTTGACTACACCACTGCACTGTATGGTAGCCAATTACTTTTACATTTCCACTGGGTTGTATCTGAAGGTAGGGGTAGTAATAAAGGCTGTAGAAAATAGCACAATTAAATCTCCACATAATGGTCTTAAAATATAATTGCTGATAGAGTATTTTTACAGGTTCGTTTCCAATGTTTATGGTTGCTTTTTTCTGATATATTAATGAATTCTATAAAGCGAAGTATTTTAAGAATTCTTTACTTTTATGTAACTGTTTTCATCCCTTAGGATTCCAACATGCTTTAGATTTAGGAGAGGATCCACCTGGGAGATGGGAGATACATACAGTAGCAGCCATTATGCACCAGCACCCCCATAACAGCTATTCCAGCAGACAAGTGAGGAATTGCTTCACCAATTAAGGGGACTAGAGTGGCTGTACTGTGAAAGACCAGAGTGGAATTACAGATGGAACAGTAAAAAGCTGGAGTTGGAGAGATTATTCATATTTGAAATAGCATCCTATCTATGTGGACCTCACTAGAGAACAACTGTCATCGAATCTTATTTAATGTACAAATATGATTGGATGATATACATTATGCTTGCAGATTTTTTTGTATTTTAATGAAAACGCAGCAAACTATTTGATCATGCTTCACTGTACAAATAAATTCTGATAGGAATTCATGTCTAATGCATTTATGTCTCATGAAACCATATATTTAAAAATGCCCTGCAAAGAAGAACTCCCAAAATAAATTACTGTATAAATATTTCATATGACAACTAGTGTAGTGCAAGTAGGCTTGCATGAGCTGAAATTGAGATTGATCATTTAATCTTGTAAACCTATGGTGTTAACTATCCAGTACAAAATGCTGAAATAATGTGATGTAACTCAACAAACCTTTGAAATTACAATAAAGATATGTAAAAATTGATACCCCCCGCCCCGTCTTGATTTGCAAGAATACCAGAGAATGTACAATGTCTTGGTAACAGGGAAAGAAATGAAGGTAGACAGTATTTCTACATTTTCATTCTCTGTTGCATGTACAACCTTTATAGGAGACGAAATGTCCTTCCTTTGGTGCCTCACAATGTCATTTTCTTGTGTAGAGACTATTTTCATTTCTTAAGAAAAATGTAAATCTTGTCTTTTATCTACAAAAGAAGAAAGGGACAGAGAATAGGGAAGAGGGTGGAGGGTGTACTGCAGATGCTGTGTAACATGCTCAGCATCCATGAAGAGGTAAGGAGTTTCCCAGAGGATTTGGCATATAAATGATTCCGAGTGCTTGTGGAATACTGATACACACTGCAGCTTGCATGTCAGGATTTTTTTTTTATCATGTTCCACCCCACAGTTATGGCAGGGTCAGTCATAACCTGACTTCAAACAGGTGCTTTGCTTATTAAGAATACTAATTAGACACGACAGTCATGAAGGAAGGGAACTGCTGCCATTTGCTGCGAAAGCATTGATTTTAGGACTTTTTCTGAATTCCTGGTTTCCAGTCTGGCAAAGAACAGAAAAGCTTGACAAAACATCTTTTGGTTTAATGTTAAATTAGGATAATTTCACATTTTGGGGTGAAAAGAAACCAGAACTCAGTGCTCTGCAAATCAGGGCCCAAGTGTCGATTCTGACTACTAATTAGAAGATTTTCTGAATAGTTATCTTGCCCATGAGATCAATATAGGATAGCTAAAAAAGCTAATTCTTCTGTGCTGACTTGATTTTTTTGTCAGACAATGAAAAATACAAAGATTGTTCTTCTCCACATCATTTACAGATCTAAGAGGCTACATTTTATACTACAAAACACAGATCTATCAGATTAAATCAAAATCATCATAGAATTGTTTCTACTTAGAAAGTGAAGAAGTAGAAAACCTGCACTGTGTCTTGAAATCATGTACAGCGGAGTATTGCATGTATATGAACCTGTAGAGGTTAATTCCATGCTGAAAAAAAGCAGCACACGATTTCAGCTGTTTGCCCTCCTTGAGGTGTGTGGAAAAATGGAGGAGAGAATGGTAAAATGAATATAAGAGGTGTGTGAGGAGGACATGAGAATGTGAAAATGAGCATGGGGATTTGGGAAAGAGACCCAAAGAGATGGGTATGTGAGCAACACCTTCTGGCGGAATTGTGAAAGAGTGAAATCTGTAAAAACAAATGTATAGGTTAAATAAATTTGTTTTTTAATTAGACGTTGGCTTCTGCTGTCATTCTGGAATAAGTATCCTTGAATCTCCGTGAAAGGAAGCATACAGAAGGATCAGCGCAATCGTGGCAGAGTGTTACAATGGGGAAATGTCAGCATAGCTTTCTATGAGACCACATATTCTATATGTATTTGAAATATATACATATCTACAGTTCAAGATATATGCAATACAGTACATTCACATACACCTACCCGGCATGTTGTTATACACGTACATAACCCCTTTCAAGATCAAAAGGAGGGCATGTTTGTCCAGAAATCACTTACAGAAAGTGCCCTGCCACTTACATTGGTGAAACGTATGGTGAAATGGTCTCTCATTGGTGAGACGGAGAGACCATTACAGTGATCATCAGAACAGTGAGGAAGAGGTATGATGGAGTCACACATCTATACAAGTACGGTGTATGTCTAATTGAAGTGTGCCTTTAAAACAGAATTTAAATAAAATCTTGTTTTTATAAGTATTATTTAAGTTATAGTACTTAAAGTTCAGATGATGCAGATGAGTAACTTGATCTGTTTTTTTGAGTAGAAGCAACTTGGCAACAGTTTTCTAAGCATGCTCAGGTCTTTACACTATTGGTGATGGACAGATACAGAAGCGAAAGAGCTCACTAAAATCATTTTAGAATAAATATTTTTTAAATGGAAGATATATTCTAAACTGTCTTAAAATTACATATCACATCTTTGGTACATAACTGACAGTGGAGATTGGCAACAGTTATAGGAGGAACATTTTGGATCTTTTTTTCTACTACTAATGTTTCCATCAGTAGACAAAATTATTTACATTTGATGTCTCTTGATAAGTCCCCAGTTATTTATCAGAGATCCAAAGAGATGATTTTACTTACTTTCAGTTGTATTTGTGGTTAACACTGAGGATCGTGTTGATTTTTGTACAACATCTTCATGCATCATCTTCTCACTGATGGTTGTTGTGGCCCATCTCATGTTTTCCTCCACTGGACTCGGGATTATAGCATTTTTAGATTGATCAAAATCTGTTTTCGGTTCGGTCTCCTTAATTTTCTCATCTTGGATAACTGCTAGAGTAGCTGTTGTTGGCAACACAATGCCAGCTAGACCAGCCCCTGTAGATGACTCATTTAATGAAAGTAAAGGTTTGCTTGTTGTTATATTCACCATACTAGAGGCTGGCTCACTAGAGTTTTTATTTTGAGTAGTATAGACTGTTGATCCCAGCATTTCTCTCTTAGGTGTTGGCGGCGTTATTTCATTAGTAGTAGCAAAAGTGTGCACAGGCAGAGTGGTTAGATAAGGAGTAGGTTTACTGTTATTACTGAGAAGACTGCTTACAGTTCCACTGTTAGTAAATTTAGTTATAGATGTTTCCTTTCTGTAAGGAAAAGTCTCTGTGCTAGATCTTGTGAATTCAGCATTCTTCAGTGTAGACTTGATTATAGCAGGTTTGAGTGATTGATATCTTTCAGATAATCTATCAAATAATGAATTAGTTACTGAAATCCCTTCTGTACTCTTTGGAGTTGTTTCAGATTTTGTGCTGTACCTTTGAAGATCAAGAGGAAAACTGAAAGGTAATAGAAGCAAGAAAGGGGTTTTGGTTTCCACTGTTAGATCTGTGGGTGTCCAGGATGGCTGAGACAAGACACCCTGGTTTTCAGATAAAGACTGGTGATGATCATTAGAATCAGTCTTTGGTTGTGGCTGAGGTGAAGTGTCTTCCAGTACATTCTTGGCCAAAGTTCCAGCAACAAGTGTGCCAGATAATGAATGCCAAAGAAAGAATATCACCTTCCAGACTTGAACAAGCATAGTGCTTTTGCTAAAACATGAAACTCTAATCAGAAGTTGATTTCCAACATCTCTCAGCGCTCATGGGGCTTTAACATTTGGCAGTTGATTCACCTACAAAAGAGAGAGATATACAGGTGAAAATGAATTCCATTTAACAGTTCTGTTCTTTCATGACAAAGTATTTCAGTGTTAAATGTGAGTTCGCTGCATTGTCTTCTGTGTACAATATGTATAAATATAATGTAAATGTATCTAAAAAATTAATTCTTACAGTTCTATAATTCTATTATTAAACACTTTTCTGATAAACTCCTCAAGATGTCATTTCACTTTAGAAAGCTAGAATAAAACAGTGTGCACTCACAACTAAAATTAGATCATTTCCAACTTTTTCAAATAAAAACATAGTAAAAAGAAGGTACCACAGATTAAAGCTCCATATAAGTCAGCGTGGGTATATAGTGATTTGGTTTATATATTCTAAATCCTGAAAAGTTGACTAAATCAGTTCAGGGGTCACTCGAAGGAATCAGCTTTGATACAAGTATCTATGGATACAGGTTTAGAATCACTTAGATCAGAAAACAGAAGGTACGTTTTGTTCCACTGAAAATTGTGGATGTCTGCAACATAGCATGTCTATAGCCATGTTGTTGGATTTGAGTCTGTGGATCCTTCTAGAAAGCAAGAGATTATTTCTTACAGGATGCCACATACAAATAGATTACTTTGTAAAGACAAACTCATTATGCAATTAGCACCCACAGCAAGATGATCAAGTATCGAGTAAGATGGGTCAGAACGTAATTGTTGGGTTCATTTTTGTACTTACGATTGATTTGATATTTTGTCAGCCATTTACAGATTTTGTTTCCACTGGGAAAAGCATAAGCCCTTAAGTCATCTGTAAATAAAAGCCCTCTGGAGCACTTCGCAAGTAGTTACTGTCCACAGAGCAACAACTAATTGCAAACACGTCTGAGTCAATAATTAATTGCTTGTCATTAATTACCAATACTGTCAGGCCTGGCATTTATTTGATTTTTAATGTTTTTACCTCAAAATTAGTTTAACAAAGTTCATTGCTAGACAACTGTTTGAAACCCTGTAAGGATAACATGTAAATCATAGTATTAAAAGTTGACTTCATAATACTGTAATCAAGTTTACCCGGTTTATTCCTGTGATCCTGTGGGTGTACAAGGGTTTAGATATACAGTTAAAGAGTCATGCGGACCTATGAAGCAAGCTCCCCAGCCATGTTCTTCAAGCTGATATTCTAGCTTCTATTAAGAAATGAAAAATGATTGGATTGTAACAACCAGATAGGATAAATACTGTATGCCAAATGGCCGATCATTTGTACTGTATCTGTTCTTATGTTCACTCTTAAACTGCTATTAGTTGTAGCACAACAGATTTTAGATCCTTTCAGAGAAATTAAAACACAATAATATTTATTATATATCTTTGTACATTGCTTTTGCAGATTAATAAAAGACACATTTGCACATTAGTATATTAGTGTACTTGATGGAAACTGATTGTCTACATATACCATTTGGGGGCCTTTAAACAAATAATAAACTATAAAGATAGACAAAAGAGTCTAGACCTACAGTAATTTCATGAAAATACCAACAATCTTTTGAAACCACAAACTACAATGTTCCATAGGCGGTGTTCCTTCATTTGTATGTGAAGATATGCATCTCCAATAAGATGTTTAAAATATCATTAGTGGATGTAACACACTTATTTACTCTTATTACTACTCTTATTTACAGATTGGTGTTCATCTGTGATAGCATTTCACAGTTTAACATCATTTTCAAACAGAAGGACACCATACTTTTCAAAGACAACTGTCCTGTTAAATCATGTTTAAGTAATTCATATTTTTCACTTTTCTTCCAATGCAAGCTTAGCCAAAAGCACTTACATCTCTTCCAGCAAGACAGATTAGGCCTCACAGAATTCAGTGAGTTCTCTACATTTCTGTGGCTTGATTTTTGTTGTTGAAGGTAAATACCAGTATGCACCACAAATGAAAACATTCTGAATAATAGTACATATGTAGAGCATTCAACAGAGAGGCCTTTGTCCAAAAATACATAATTCACAGCATGTTAAATTAAGGGAATATGATTTTAATGTATAATAATGTATATTATTCAAAAATACATTCTTATTAATTGATGTACAGAATGTTGAAAGCCTGTATTATGTTTTCTTTAATATTTTCTTTATACTGTGTAAGGACATTATTATCAAAACTCTTATTTTTTAAAGCTTCTAACAGTTACATTTAAAATATTTCATTGAATATGTACAAATCACAAACTCTTAAAAACCTGTTAAAAAACATTCACAATATGAAACATTAGTTGCAGAGACTCATCTCCAATATTACAAAAAAAGTGTTTACAACAGAAAGATTGAATTCAAAGCACTACTATGCCTTTGGAATTTTATTATAAAGTAACTAAAACTATATTTTCTGTCTGGCCTGTAGTAGATATTCCCTTTGCATAAATGGAGCAGTTTTGCTAAATAGCTACATGTCTAACAAAAGTAGATTATTTGTGTTAACAGTTACTTTGTAGTGACAGCATTGGAGCATCTTTGTTGTGGAAAATACATTTGCATATTTTGCATGATACTAGGTATTCACAGATTACAAAACAAAATGGTTGAATGGACACAGCAAACAGACAGTGTGGGCCCTACAGTGATTGTTTTGTTTTTCTGTCACTGTGTCAATTACCTCTTCTCTCTTTTCCATTGTGAAAGAGAACCATCAAAACACCCCTTCAGTTTGGAAGCTTTATTTCTCTTCCAGATTTGGGTTACAGTTAAGGATTATCATCATTTTTGCATGCAAATTTATAATCTTGAATACTAAACACATTCATCTTTTTGGCAAATGCAGGAACACATACAGTTATCCATGAATGCCAAATATTGTAGTCATTTTGTGACAATATATCCTGTAATCTTTGCTTTATGAAGCACCACTTTCTTTATACTCTTAATTAATTTTTATGTAAAAGCAAATTAATGGTTGTTCATATTAAGTAAACCTTTCTACAACTGCATTTCTTCAGAAAAAAAAACCCTTTCACTACCTTTAGGTAGAAGTAAAGTTTACGTGCATGATTGTTAAAGTTGATAAAGTGAAAATGACTAAACAATATTGGTATTTGTTCAAAATGTTCTGCATCCTTCTCAGACACAAATGTGCATTAGACAATAAATATAATATATGAGTCACTTATTTATTGTGATTAATGTGGATATGTCATGAATATATAAAAATAACTCTTGTCCTAATCTTTGGTAATGTAATGATAGCATTGCTTCTCTGTAATGTGTAATTCAGTTTAGGTACATTATGACCCATACTCCACTGAGACAGAAACAGGTTAGGAAAACATAAAAAGAAATTAAAATCCGTGTCACCAGCTGACATATTAATGACAGTCATAAGGAAACATTTCAGTCAGTGCATCAACAGTTAAATGATTCATTACATGTGTAGAATTAACCTCATTCATTCACAACATTCTTCCCAGTTCTACTTTGCTACCTGACATTTGAGACAGAAAGTGTGCTCTACAGTGTGCATTCCACAAAGTATTGTATTGCATTTATTGAATTAATTTCAAAATTAGCTAAACCTAGGATTGGTGTTTTATTTTACTTAGGAGTCTTGGGACTTCAAACAATGAATAGAAACAGCTATTTTGGACATGCTATTATTCAGACTCAAAATGCATTTTCTGCATGAAGTATCTTTGTTTCATCTTGTAACAAGCAGTGTCCATGTAAAATTGTTTTAAACATTTTATTAACAACATGCATCAGACACAACATCACCTGTGAGTAGAGGCAGGCACATACTATCCTCAATTAATAATTGCCTCTTAATTTAGCTGGGAATCGATTACTTCTAATCCTGCTTAGATGACCACAGATATCTAATGAAAGACTTTAGAAAACAAATATAAATCAATTGTCCCCACCAGCTATTGCCCTATATTCCATGCCCTTCTTCCTGCCTCTCCTTCCTGTCATCCAAATTATTTTATTCATTTGTTATTGTGTTGAACAGTTCTATGGAACTGTTTTAGTACTTAAAGGACATTCTAGTATTTCTTTTTTTAAAGAATGAAAAATATCACTAGCGGGTGTTAGTTTTCGGCATCATGTTTTTCATTGATATTTTCAGACAAACATTTGTTAAGGAATCAATATGTATACACAATTTTACTGGGATCTTATGTGACTATTTACAATATGATAGCATATGTTATGAGAACTCTCACTTATCTGGGCATACACAGTACAATTGAAAATTCTCAATGAAAACTCCCACGATCAGATGTGTGCCATTAAAAAGAAATGCTTCTCCAAATGCTTTAACTTGCTATTGCCTTTTATTCAGATCAGTGTGTAGTTTTTGTCATCTTTTGGGAACCCATATGGAAGAACCGAGAGTATTTTTGACAGTGTTTATCTGATTTAATGATTTGCCAAAGAGGGCATTTGCTTCTATCAGGTTAACATTTTTAAAAATAGAACAAAATGCTGTTCATCGGAACACCCACACAGCAGACGCAGACAGCCACAGACATACTACGTAAATTATGAGTGCATCGTCCTTTCCATTTTTCCTACAGCATGTTTTCTGAGACCTAACTTGTCTACAGATGAGCCAGCACTGGTTAAGACTGCAGCACAAATGACTCATTTTCATTTCAAGTCATGAACCAGCAAGGTTCATATTTCATGAAGCAAGCAAGAAAAGCCAGGAGGCTCCCTGATCTTTTCCAGAGTTGTTATCTTTTCTTTATGAAGAACAGGAACGGGTTCTGTTTATTCTAATGCACTGCTTTGTAAATTATCCCTCTCACCTAAGGCAGTTACAAGGAAGCAAAAGAAATACTTACTGTGTAAAAAATGGTATTAAAAACCTGAAATTCCCTGTGCCCTCTGCTGCGATGCTGTACAAATCCTTTTTCATGTGTGAGAAATTGAGTTTCAGCTTCCCTGCTCTCTCTCTCTCTCTCTCTCTCGCTCCCTCTCTTCCTCTGTCTCCCCCTCTTCTTCCCCCTGCATCAATCCGCCAGTGTGAAATTCAAATACACAATGCCTGTGGTCACACCTCACTAAGCAAATTATTCATTAGCAGTGGCTGCCAGTGCTGTGGACGCTGGGAAAGGGAGCCTCAGGAAAAAGGATGGGCTTCAAACACACCACTACTCTCTCCCCTGTTTCTCTCCACAGCAACAACAGCAGCATAAGCAGATGAGCCGTCCTAAGACGTGCTTTCAATAGTAGGTCACCATGCGCTTGTGACCCCATAGGCTTCCAGTGCTTGAAAGTGGCTTTTGCTTCGGGCAATGAGAACACTAAGCAGTCTGCAAGTTTTTTAAGGGACACACACAAAAAATGATCATTTAAATCCCAAGGGTGGTCCTTATGATCGAATATGTTATGAGAACTCTCACTTATCTGGGCATACACAATGGAAATTCTCAATGAAAACTCCCACGATCAGATGTGTACCGTTAAAAATAAATGCTTCTCCAAATGCTTTAAGTTGCTATTGCCTTTTATTCAGATCAGTGCATAGTTTTTGTCATATTTTGGCTCATCTGGAAGAGCCCAGGGTATTTTTGACAGTGCCTGCTTAGGTGATGGAGTCTAAATTTTTGTAAAACAAATTTCCACTGCCTGTTGCTAAATCTTGCATCTTCTTTTGTGACTATATACTATATGTGGCCACATATTTTTGCCTAATACAAAGACGTTCTTGCAGGTTCTGTCTTAAACATTTGCTTTCTATTGAATCGTTAATATACTTTTCCTAGTAATTCTTAATCAAAAAATGTTTTTTCTGGCTATATCACATGATTGCAAACAAGGCTAAATACAAAAACAAAATGTTTCAGTAGCTCAATGAAATAATCTGTAATCTAATATTTAGAGTTTATCCTGGACACGGAGTTTGTTTTTGTGAAACGAACTGATAATCTTGTGTTTTGGAAATTGGGTGAAAGGGAGCATAAAAGCAACATGGAGAAAACAAAGTAAAAAAGCAGACAACGTGCTTTAAGCTTTGGGAAATATGGTCTCCCAAGGTAATTAATGAATAGCAAATATAAAAAAGAGAAATATAACCAGAATGCAGTCCCCCTGTTGGTTTAGAAGATGAATATGTGGTTCCTGACTGAAATAGAGGCTCATCTGAAATGAACCTTATAGTATGTTAATTGGCACAATAAGAATTATTGGCGTAATATTATCAGAACAAATACCAATAAATAATGGTATATAAATAAATAATAATACATTTCTGAAGATTTATCACGTGGACTCCAAAGCAGGATTTCTCATACTAGTCCTCAAGAGCCCACTGTTTCCTAGCTTGGTATTCCAACTGAATTAATTATTTAATGGGGCCCTTAAATCTTATTGATTTCTGGAACAAATTCTTGCATAGTAGCCAAACATCATTTGCAGACCATACCGGTAGAATTTATAATGTGTCTTCTGTTCATCTTTTAATAAATCAGGTGCATTAAAAGATGAACAGAAAAGGTGGATATGTGCCAGCTCCCCCATGACACTATATTGGATAAAGCAATTAGAAAATGGATGGAAAGAATCAGGTTAATACTTCATACTGTACCTTAAAAGTAAGCTTTGAAGTAAACACTTGGAGTTTCGGGGACTTGATATAGATGTCTTTTCTACTCACGTAATTGAGGCAGATGACTTGTCCAGTATAAGCTATGCAAAAAAGTTAGTTAATAATTGCAACAGAAGAGCTGATCTTTACCACCCACCTGCTCTTAATTTGTTGATAACAGATGTTTCAAGTAGCCATGGAGGGATTATTAGTATTAAAATTACCTAACCTACAGTAAGAATCATTATGGTTCATCATCTGTTCCAATGAATATGCAGTCTGTACGATTTGAAACTCTATCAAACCAATTTATAGCTTGTCTTCACATAATTGTGCTGAAAGAACCCTTTCCTCACAACGTTACAAATGGTTAAAAAAAATTTGTGTATGCATGTTTAACTTACAAGTCTGAAATATGACTAAGATTCTTGTTTCTTTTTAATTTACCTCTTAATATTATTCTGATTTCACATTATGTTTTCCAGTTTGTGTGCGTCATATTGTGATTGTGTTAATGTGTTCTATCTTACTGTTCTTGTATTTATACTCTCTATAAAAGTTCTATCTTGTAAGTCATCATGGACAAGGATAATTGGTATGCACATTGATTATGTATATTCATTTATATTTTGTGGACTGTTCCTTGCATTAATTACATATATTTTATTTAACCTCCACTTCATAAATGGGGATGTGTAATGTCCATTTAAAGTGTAATTATAATAACACACTTCATTTTTTGGGGATATCACCTTAGTGTAATGGATTTGTGGTTCGATGCTGCATGGATATGTACTGAGAATCAATGAATCAATAAAACTGCAACAAACAGTT